>NC_086254.1:14290496-14649405 GCF_021018805.1 Prinia subflava
GTGTGCCTTGTGTGTTCTTGCACGACTTAAAGCCACTCCAACACCCACAGGAGCTGCCCCAGGGGCAGCCCAGTCATCTGACTGTAAAGCAGCCCAGAGCTGCTCCCTCCTCATCCTCACTGATCCCACTGGAAGGAGGATATTTGGCAGTGGAGCCTGCTGTGCTCAGAAGTTTAATTAACCCCGTCTCCCCCCTGAACAGGCTTCCCTTCCTCTGCTCAAATGCCACAAATGATCCTTTGCAGATGCTAATCTGCAGAAGGAAGAAAAAAAATAAAAAAAGATTCCACATTTAATTGCAGAACATAAAGATATTACAGGGTCATTAAAACACCATGAATATGGAAATGAAATCCACAGGCATCCATGCAGATAATGGCAGGGAAAAGGGAGTTGCAGGTGAAGCTGAAAGGTGGAAAGGTGGAAAGGTCAGCTCCATCTGGAGACATCATTAAGCCCCTGCTCCAGGCAGTCTCCAGTGGCCAGGGGGTGTCTCGGGGGTCTCAGTTGTGCTGGCTTCACCCCGTGGGACCCACAGGGGGGAAGGGTGGTGCTGCCCCAGGCAGAAGCCAGTGGTGAGGGTTGGACCTTGCTGTGGGGGTTTTGGGGATCAGCCTCTGCCTGTAGCTGCAGGAGCCTCCAAAAATGGCTCAAATCCCTGCCAAACCTGGTCTGTGACCTGGACCAACAGCCCAGGGAGGGTTGCTGAGATGGTTTTGCTCTTCAGGGACTCCTTCCCACCCCGGGCCAGGCTCACCCCCCTGCGTGCCTCATTACTGGGTTGATCCCAACACCCTGTCTCCCCTCCGCCCCGGCTCCCTCCTGCTGCTCACGCTGCCGGCTTGACACTGACGTGAGCTGCTAAGTGGAAAAAATTAATAGGGCCCTCACTAATTGGAGCTGAGGCACCAGGAAAGAGAGAGTCACAGGCCAGGGTGGCTGTGACACTCGACTGCAGACGGGTGACGGGTGTGGTGGTGTGGCAGGGCCGGTGGGCAGGGTGGCAGTGCCACAGCCACCTGGACTTGGGGGCTGTTTGCCATGCTCGGGGTGCTGCTCTGTCCCTGCAGCCTTTGGGATGTCCCCAAGGAGCTCCAGCTCTCACCGCCTGATGGAACAGCATGGGCGTGGTGCTGCCGGGACACCTCCGGCTCCTCGGGACCCTCCAGATCCCCAGCACAGCCTGTGGTGCTGCTGTGCCGAGCTGCCAGAGCCCCCCTGCTCTCCCAGCAGCAGCTTTTGCCTCCAGGGAGAGCGTGAGGAGGAGAAAAGCAGATTAGAGTTATCTCTGCATCTCCTCGCCGAGCTGAGAGCTAAATGTCAGATCACATCTGACACAGCTCCGAAGGGGAGGAGTCCCGGCGCACCCCTCATCTCAGGGGGCACCCATGGGGGCACAGGCAGTGGATGCCCGAGGAGCAGAGGGGGGAGGTGGCTGCCTCGGGGTCCCGCTGCCTCGCCTGGCTGGCACAATCCCAACCGCAGCCCCAGAAACTTTCCTCCTCCGGTTCCCATGGAAACGAGGAATTTTCTTCTCCCCAAAGTTGAGTTGCGTGCCTGCGCTCTCTGCCCAAGCCGAGCCCCTTCGGCAGAGCCCCGCGGGACGATGCTTTGGTGGGAGCTGCTGGTCCGGCTGTGCCTCGTCTGTGGAGCCAGAGCCCGGCTCCGGAGCTGCGGCAGCACAGGCGCCCTGCCCGGGGTGTCCCTGTGCTGTTCCAGGGTGTCCTGATAGCGGGAGAGGAGCCGAGGAAGAGGAGGAGGAGGAGGATCGTCACCTGCACAGCACGCTCTGTCATCTCCACAGCTCACACAGAAGAAATGAGCAGCCTGCTGGGAAAACAGCCCGGCAAAGTGACCGGAGAGCCCTGGCTCCAGCCCCAGCCACCGTGCAGCGTGAGCCCCTGGCGCTGATTGATGGCCCCGCTTTGGGCTCCGGCTGGGAGGAACACTTGGGGAGTGAATTGAGACGGTCCATGGGCAATCAGAGGGTTTCAGCGCTCTGCTCTCCGCTGGCAGGAAGAGGACAGCCTGACGTCTGCTGTGATGAAAGGAAAAGCTTTCCCCATCCATCAGCCCTGAGGGCTGGCAGCAGCGGGCATCGCGCACCAGCCCTGGGGCCACTGAAAGCCTGAGGGCTGAGCTGCGGGAGCTTTTTTTTTCCGTGGGATAAATGTGGAGGAGTCAGATTTAGACAACAATGACTAAAACTGAGCTTCAGTAAAAATTAACTCCAAAGAGGGGAATGTTCCAGGCGCTGCCATTTGCTGTCAGTAAAAATAAACCTGCAGGTTAAACACAGCCTTTTCCTCCTGGGTGCTCACGTGCCAGATCAGGGAGCTTCCTCTCGCTGAAATGGTTAAAAGCACAAAATCACCGAGGACCAGCTCTGCCCTGCCCTGTTGAGCATCACCCCTGGGGCTGAGGTGGGGTCCTCATGGTCCCTTCGTGCTCAGGGGTGCATCAGGGTTGGGGTCACCTTGCTAGCACAGTGTTTGGGGTCCAGCAAGCATCTGTTCCACATCCAGGACCTGGAGAGAGCTGGAAACATCTGGTGGCTTTTAAGGCTCACTGGACACCTGGCAGGACCCATCCCTGCACCAGCAGCACCTCCCAGCCACACAGCCCCCTCCCAGGGCCGGCTCCTTCCCTCTGCCTGTCATTCTCACTGGGGTTTTAATTAGTGCTCCTCTGTATATTCAGCAAGCAGGAGCCCGGAATGGAAATGTACAGGTGTCCCCTTGATCCAGTTTCCATGGTTGCCGCATCGAGGTGGGGGCTACATCTTTTTTATTTTATATTTAATAATTTTATTACTGTGGCTTCAATCCACTGGCGAAGAAGGGAAGGGGGGAGAATGTGGGGGAATAAAAAATGCTGGATGAAAAGGCCATGTTCCTGTGGCTGGGCTTATTTGCTGTCATTCTTTTTCTCTTATTAGCAAGCACTGTTTTCCAAGATGCTCAAAGTCCA
This sequence comes from Prinia subflava, assembly GCF_021018805.1. Classification (NCBI taxonomy): domain Eukaryota; kingdom Metazoa; phylum Chordata; class Aves; order Passeriformes; family Cisticolidae; genus Prinia; species Prinia subflava. The sequence continues at coordinate 14,293,467 of NC_086254.1, forward strand.
AGAGCTCACTAATGAGATCCCAGCTCTCGCTGGTGTAGGGAGAACAGCCCAGGCAGCCATGCTGGAGCCACACAAATGTCTGTGGGGCCACCCCAGAGGCCAAGGGAGAGGAGCAGGATGGTGCTGAGCAGCGTGGGCATCAGGAGCACCACTGAGCTATCCTGACATGCCCTCATCCCTGTCCCCATCCCCGTGTCCCTGCTACCACCCTCTGTCCCCTGCCTGTGGAGCTGTCCCTGGCATCCCTCACCAGCACAGCAAAGCTCCCCTGGCCTCAGCCCACAGAGGGACCTCAGCCACCCCCGAGCAGCTCTTGGGGACGCTGGGTTGGTGCTGCACAGCCGGGCCCTGTGCATGAGGTAAGCCCAGGGAGACCCGGGCAGAGAATTGGACTCATATTCAGGGACTCCCAGCACCACAATCTCCCCACCCTGCCCCATCCTCACCCAGCATGGTGGCACTCGGTGAGGGTGGTGGCTGCTCTGGGTGCCGGCACCAGAAACTCTCATCCTTTCCTCTCACCAAATCAGTCTCAGTCTCCTCTGGTGCCACCAGTGCAGTGTGTGAACGTGCTCATTTGTCACCATCCGATTATTTAGCCCCGACCCTGCCTGGGAAAGCAGGCAAAATCTTCTCTGTTTACCCGGAGCTCAGGATGGGTTTCAGCTTTTGTGCAAGGGGTGTTAAAAATAACACAGAAACGGCATGGGCCCAGGAAAAATCTGCTCTCCTTGCACTGCTCTGTGTGGCTCGGCTTGCCAAGTGGGAAGAAATCCCCTTTCCTCCTCCTGGCAACGTCCCGCTCTGTGGCAGGCAAACACACACGCCGAGCCACGGACCTATTAGTCACCAGTAAATGTTCTTTTCTCTCCCGATTTGTTTCCCTTTAAGCTTGATGTTTTCCTCTCCTGCTGCCCGGGCCTCGTTAGGCTGTAATTAAAGCCAGGAATCAAAGCGGCATGGTGCAATTAAAACTCGGGGCGGGACGCGGGGTGCCCCGGGGAAGCCGGCGCTGGGCTCTGCTCACGCACAGCCGCCTGTCCCCTGCGTGCCCCGGGAGTGGTGACAGTGCAGGAGGCAGGACAGGCACAGGCTGAGCCCAGCCGAGCTCCTCTGTAAAGATCTTCTGTCGTTTACAGCAACACCAGCTCTGGCACCTGGAGGATGAGCTGAGATGAATCCACTCCTGAAACAAGATGAGTTTTCATGGATGTGAGAGTCGTAAACACACAGAGCAGCTCAGAGTGGGGAAGAGACGCTGCTCACGGTGCCTCGACACTGAGATTAAATCTCTGTCGTGCCAGGGGAGGGCTGTGCCCATCCCTGCACAGGATCCTCCAGTCCCCACGGCCAGCGGGTCACGCTGACAGCTGCTCACTGCACCTTTCCCTGAGGTTTTCCTTGGGGACAGTCCGGAGGATGCAGCTCCCACACCCAGAACCTGGAGCCATCCTGCTGGCTTCTTGCTGTGCCAGGGAACAACTCAGGGAGCGGTCAGGCCTTGGGTGTCCTGCTCCTGGCCAGGGACGAGTGGGCTGGATGGAGCCCAGGACGTGACAAGCAGGAGCTTTGTCAGTGCCCGCTGAGCTGCGACAGTGGCCGGTGAGCCCGTGGGCAGTGCCTGGACACAGCAGGGAAGGGTCACACCACCAGCGTGCCCAGCCCCTTGGGCAGGGCAGGACAGGACCAGCCGGCTCCACCAGCACCCAAACCCCTGCCACAGCAGCTGGCCCAGCCAGCACCAGAGCTGGTGCCCACATGGGGAGTGCTGGAGAGCAGGAGTTGCTCACAGAGCAGGGCTGAGACCACCAGAGATCCCCTGAGTTCATCTGTGCCAGAAACACCAGCACCCCACCGTAGCTCATCTCCCCACTGCCGGGGCTTGGCCCAACAGCCGCCCCACGCAGAGGCTCCCCCAGCTTTGAAAATAGATAGTAACAAGTGAGAGCAGGCAGCAGAAGTAGCAAAGCATATGGTAGGTGTTGGAGTTTATTCCTGTCGGTGAGTGTCAGCAGCGACAGACGGCTGGGGGTGGCGAAGCGAGAGGTTTTGGTGGGCGCCCGTGCAACACCACCCCACGGACTCCACAGCTGCGACGAGGGTGGGACCCTGCCACCCCCTGCCGTGTGCCATCGGCGGGGCAGCCGGCGCTGCGATGCTCTCCCGGCGCCCGGGAGTGCAGCTCGGGGCTGTCTGAGCCCCCGCGCTGCGCCTCGGGGGTGTTTGGTGTCAGCGGTGCCCGAGGCACCTCTAAACTCCCCACAAAACCACGACGCGTTTGGCCACTCCCAGACAATCCTGTGAGCCCACCTGCCCCAGCTGAGGGTCAACTGCCTGATGTGAGGAACATCTGGGAGAGTGAAGGGCTGCTCTCTGCTCCCGGCTGCTGCTCTGCAGCCGTGGCTTGGTCCCGGGCTCTGCCAGCACTGCCCCTCCAGCCCAGCCTGGCCCTGCGGCCCTTGGGGGCTTCCATGGGGTTGCCCCGGTGGCCAGACCCGCTCTCGCCGCCCTGCGCCTCTGCAGGGAGATGGGGTGGGCAGGTAGCCAGGGCAGTGGGAGGGAACAGATTGTCCGCAAAAAAGCGCGTCAGTTCCCAAGCGGCAGCTCGGAGCAGGATCTCCTGCGGGTTTGTGCCTTGTTTGTCTGAGCCCGCTCAGAGGGTCTGCGGCTGTTTAAGGACTCCTTTGCCGGTGTCCTTGCAGCAGCAGGGTGATGTGGGGCTGGGAAAGGTGAGCCCCCAGCCCGGCAGAGGCTGCCAGCAGGACTGTGGAGCTCCTGGTGCTCGGTGGTTTGAGCATTTCTGTGGTCTCAGTCACTTTGAGGATCCCATCCCTGCCCAGACTGAGCAGGGAACAGCCCCAGCAAGCCCTGGAGCCATCACACATCCTCCCCTGGCACAGGTGAAACAAACACTCGGCGAGCAGCAGCTCACCTGTGGCTCCTGGCCCTGCTAATTGCAGTGTTCTCACTTCACGCTGATGTGCTTGATAAGATTAGCAATTACAGAAAGCTCACACGACAATTGGTCTGGGTCAGGAGCCGTGTGAGGGAAATTGGACGGAAGTGCAAATGGGAATTAATTATAACCTGGCAGTGGGCAGGTTGCAGGGTTTAAATCTATATTTCTATGTATTTCTCAGTGCAGCCTCTGGCTCTGCCAAAGGTGTGAAGGGTGCCAAGGGCTTCACCGCAGCAAAGACGTGCTCACTGCTGTCCAGGCCATCGCAGAGCTCGGACAGGGGATGTCACAGCTGGGATCCCTCTGCTGCCCTGGCACGGGGGAGTGTGGCCGTGGCATTGCAGGAGATCCCTGCCCTTCCTGCTCTCTGCCTGGCAGCTGCCGTTGTTATCTCCATTGCCATGGCAATGCCAGCCCGGCTCCCACGGCGTGTCCGCCTGTGCCTCCGTCAGGGCTGGAGCCCCGCTCCCACCACGGCCCACCCGGCTGAGCAGCCACGGCACGGCCAGGGGAGTTAACACAACCCCAGAGCGCTGTGGGGACAGAGATGGACATGTCCCCTCACCCGAGAGGGTGGGAAACAGGGAGAGAGGGAGAGTCTGCACCTGGAACATCTCCCAGCCCTGCCCTGCTGCATCCAGCCCTCCACCACAGCAGGACCCCTGTGCCCCGCAGCCACCCTGGGCTCAGCCAGAGCCCCCCTGTGCTGGTACCAGCCCATGGCCCCAAAGTCATACTGATCAGCACCCTGCTGCACTGATATTAAAAAGTGTTTGCCAGCAGCTGCTGGCGTTTAACAAAACCTCCTGTCTGCTTATATATGGCATTTCCCCCCTCCCGCCTGGGTCTTCTTGATGCTTTGGGAATTTTGCAAATGTTTTAAAGGCAGCATTTCAAAGTCCAGCAGGCAGATAGCGAGAGCAGGTCACTGGAAAGGGTGAGGAGAGGCAGGGAAGATCCTCCACCCTGCAAAGCAGCCGCTGTTCTCACCTTCATCCATCCTTGCATGCTCCCTGCACTCTCCCCCTGCAATTTCTCTTATTTTGTACACCCACCCTGGCCCCAGCCCCAAATCAAGGGGTGAGGGGGAGCCCAAAGCGGTGCTTCCCATCCACTGGTTGTCTTTTCCTGGATATGGAGGCATGATCTGGGCCCTGTTGGATTGACAGCCTCAAAGCAGGAGAGCAAAGTGCAAATGGAAAAGCAGAACAGAGGGAGTGAGTGCTGGGTCTGACAGTGCTGGGCAGCACCGCTTCCCCCAGGTCCACCCTGGCAGCTGCTGCTGCATTTCAGCAGAGTGTCCAGTGCCATCAGGCTGACAAAGAGCTGGAGGTCATCTCTGTCCCTGGAGGTCTCTTGGGACCCCAGCCCGGTGGCTTCCATGTCCCCTGGAGGAGCACAGACTGCCGGGTGCCAGGAGGTAACAAAGAGGAGTCACTCTCCACTGATGTGACTCTCTTGCCTGATGTGGCTACAAAAGACTGTGGGATTCAATTAAGTTCTGTTTTCCTCCCAGTCACAGTGAGAGTCTCTCCTCTTCCCTTTAAGGCAGACACGCTGCCATGGAAGACAAATGCTTGCAGTAAAGCTCCGGAGCGCGGTGCCGGGGGAGGCCGATGCTCCCTGCAGCCGCCACTGCCCGGATCGCGTCCGCCGCTTCCCCGCGCCTCTGCACGCCCGGGTCCGCACCAGCCGGCCCGGTCCAGGTGCCCAGAACCGTGTGGCGGAGCCGCCAAGGGCACCGGGCTGGACCCGCAGGGCCACCCCCTTCCCCTCCCCGCCACCGGCCCAGCGTTGCCAGGCAACGGGAAGATGCTTTTCTGACCGAAACGGCAAAATCGGCAGCGGGAGCTGGGGGTGGGGACAGGGAAACGGCTGGGGCTGCCCTCCGGAGCACAGGGGGCTTCCCCAGCCTCGACAGCACCCAAAAAATCCAGAGGGGAGAAGCAGCCGATGCAGCCCTGTTCAGCCAAAACTGCCAAGGGTCCCCAAGCAGTGCCAAGGATGGCACTCGGCATTGGGACCCCCAGGCTGGCTGGAGGATGGGGCAGGGACAGGGTGATTGTCCCCAGCAGGGACAATCCCGCCGGTCTTCTCACTGCGGAGCCCTCTCGGGAGCCTTGGCCCTGCCGAACATCCTGGATGAGATTGAACCTTTAATTTGCCCTCTCCCTCCCTCACCAGTCACCGTGGCTAAATGAGCTCCAGGCAATTTTCTCAGAAGTTGAGTCCTGGCGCTGCGGGAACACAGGGCTAAAAATAGCCGAGGCCTGTGTGTGCCTCTGGCCCAGGTGAACCTCACTCCGGAGATCAGGGCTCCTCCACATCCAGCCTCTCCTGCTCTGCCTCGGTTTGGGCACAGATTGGGCCACCAAAATATGCGCCAGAGCTATGAGAGCCTCGGGACCCCTGGGCAGAGGAATCCCTGTGCAGGGGAAATCTCCCAGGGCTCAGACATCACTTGGTGTGCACAGCGATGGGCAGAGCCACCCTTGGGCTCAGAATTTCACCTGGCCGCGCTTTACCTGGGCATCCTGACCCATTGTGTGGAGTGGGGATGTATCACCCTCTTCCTCACCAGCAGCTCCCAGTTCAGGCGCTCCTCTCAGCGTGACCAAACCCTCCCAGGTCCAGTCAGGCAGACGCATTTCCTTCCCACGGTGACTCAATTACAAATGCAGAGTTAAATCTTCCCCCACAAGATGCCCCTCTGCACCCCTCTGGCTGCTTCCAGCATTTCAAATGTTGAACGCTTTCCAGGGATTTTTGTGTGCTCAGGCTGACCCCATCCACTCTGGTTCAGACTAACTTAATCAGCCTCATTTCGTTACTAACTGCTGCAGCTTTGGACCTCTAGAAAAAGCATGACTTAAATTATTAGCACCTACCAAGCTGCTTTCACCACCCCTGTGGGGGCCAGAGGTGAGAGAACAGATCTGTTCCCACCCAGCCTCAACAGCTACCAAAAATGACAAATTTTCAGAATTGTGGAAATTAGGAAAATGGCATTTAGGTAACAGGCAAATACTCCTCTTTTCTTCAGCAGCATCTGGCTAGGAACAGATTTGGAAGTGGCAGGTGGGGAGAAAAGAAAGCAACCTGAATGCTGCCAGCTGGGCGGGGTGGCTCTGGGAGAGGTGAGAACAAAATCATCATTTTCTTCATCACCAGCGCTGGGAAAGGCTGCAAGGGTCAGGCTGGGGGAGCAGGTGAGGAGGAGGAGGGACACCCACAGGGTGTGGGAAGGGGCTCTCCCTCACCACAGCCCTGGCTGTGAGCTGGCAATGCCAGGGCTCAGCACAGCCCTGAGTCTCCCCTCAAGCAGGAAAAGCTCCTTTCCCCACGTACCCACCTCTCCCCAGGAGATTCATCCCCACCTCACCTCACAGCATCAGCAGCACCAGGGGAAGCGCTTCAGAAGCACCTTGAGGCCCTGGAAGGCTGTTTGGAAACGGGAGCAGCACCCAGAAGAGCAGTGCTGCCCCATGTCTGGACAGTCCTGAGGTTCCAGCTCTGCTTCCCCGCACAGGGAGCAGTCAAGAATAATGCTAGGAAATATCTCGGGGAAAGCAGGAGCCAGGGCCACACCTGCATCTGTTTTAGAAATTACTTTATTGCACTAAAAAGAGGAAATCATCTGTAAACAAACATTCCATTCAGGTATTAATATATTTTTCACTCCAAAAATACATCATTAAATCCAGCCACAGAAATATCAAAGCAGGAACAATAGAAAATAGCTCCAGTAGCAGAGACCCATCCAAGCAACAGCGCTGGCTCCCACCCCTCCAGGCCAGCAGAGAGCAGGGCTCATCCTGGGGCTCAGTGCATGGCCACATACCCAGCTCCAGCGAGACAGCCCTGGGACAGGCTGGGACAGGCTGGAGTGGGGCAGGATGAGAGCCCCCAGGCCCTTGGGGCTCCCTCTGGGGTCTCCCTCAACCCAAGGAGCAGCCCGGGGTCCTGCTGTCAGCACCCTCCTCCCCCAAACCCAAAGGCACACGGTTCTTCTGTGGGGGATGTCACCCCTCAAACCTCTCAGAGCACCAAAGTCTTCACCCCACATCCCATTCCACCTCTTTTTGCAGCCTCTGCCCCCTGCCCCAGCAGCACCCAGGTGCCCCCAGCCCCTCTCACAGCACCCCAGGGAGCACAGGGTGCTGCTGAGGTGTGTCGGTGCTGCAGCCAGCTGGGCAGGGTCCCCTTCATGCCCCAGACCTCCTTAGGGGCAAGATGCTCACCCCACAGCCCGGGATGTGACACCTCTCCCTATCCCACATCCCCAGAGCCTTCATCTGCCCCCAGGATGAGCCTGGGCACTTGGGGGGCCGGGGACCGACCCTCGTGCTGGCTCCTGGGGGAGCACAGGGAAGCCTCAGGTGGGAAACTCCCCGTGAAGGATGGACATGTCAGCTCCTTGTGTCCTGCATGGTTTGTTTTCAACCACAAGCTCGACAAACAGCCACGATCACCCTGAATCCCCCCGACATGCAAACATCAGAACGATGCCTTGTGTACCTGGAACATATTTACAGACAGAAGTAAAACGCTGCGAAAGATCAGCCTCGGATATAAATAGCCAACACTGAGATCTGCCATCTGCTGCAAAAGGACAAGGAAGGAACATCGACTGCCACCACAGAGGTTAACACAGAGGGGACACATGTGTGCGTGTGTGTCCACGCGTGCTGCAACAGGCAGGCACGGGAGCGCTGCAGATCCTGCTCCCTGCACGGAAACATGCAGAGCCTGACACAAAGGGTGACACCACACCAAACAACAACACAGCGTGTTTTATCCACCCCGCAGGCACCCTCCCCACTCCCGCTGTCCCCAGCCACTCAGCCAGGGTGACAGGGTGGGGTGGGAAGGGTTGGGAGCTCCTCGCTCCCTCCCCAAAGGGAAACAAAGCCAGCCCAGTCACTTTGGGAAGCCAGATCCCACTGGGCACAGGAGCTTGGTGGCCCCACAGGACACATCTCTGCTGCCCAGTGGGTGCAGCTGCTTGAAAGATCCTCGGCCCTCATAAGCAAGGGAGGGTGGAGGGTTGTGGAGCCTCCAGCCTCACCTGGGATGGCCCCTGCACTCAGGGAGAGCTACTCCTGTCACCTCAGCTCTTGTCAGCAGACACATCTGCTGGGACACTGCCTGGGACCATCTGTGTGTCCAGGGCAAGGGGTACCAGCCCTTGGCATCTCCCTCTCGTGGGCAGGGGGGAGGCACAGGCAAACCCCTGGGTTTGGGCAAAGCAAAGCCCCCAAAGCTCCATGAGCAGTTTCCCCCTGGGGTCAGCAGTGGGGGACAGTGCTGGGGTGGGCAGGGAGGGCAGCCTGGGAGGCTGCAGGTGTCAGAACAAGCCAACCTTGCAGCCTCACCGGGCTGGGACGAGTCCAGGAAAGGCTCAAAAGCCACAAACCTGACTCATCTCCCAGGGTGACCGCCCTTGGCCCACTCTCAGGTCACCTCTGCAGTATTTTCGTTGCAGTTTCCAAGACCAGGAACTTTTAAATTAAAGCTGTCACCTGACTACAGGTGCTGGGGCTTTGAGAGGTGGCCGTAAGTGTGCTACAGAGATTTACCCACCTCCAACCTGCAGCTGGAGACCACAGGCACAGGGATGGAAGAGTCCAACAGGTGCTTCCATCCTTCCTGGTGGGGAGTGGGCTGGAGGCTCCCCACTTTCTGCTGGGCTCCAGGAGATGCAGCCCCGGAGCAGGAGCAGGGAGGGAGCAGCGGCAGAGGCTGTGGCTGCCAGCTGGTGTTGGCAGAGCCCCACAGCAGCACCATTCCTGGGGACCCCCACACTCTGCCACAACCCCGGCCCTCCTCAGGGGGCCCTTCCAAACCCTCCTCCAGCGGGGCTGGGGGACAGAGCCGGCCTCCCTGCCCCGCCCCGGCCCCACGGGTGGGAGGGCTCCCTCCGGGGCTGGCAGCAGGTACCTACAGGCAGGACAGGAGGGCGGTGAGTGGCAGCTCCTTCTCCCCCAGCAGCGTGTCCCGCTTAAGGCTGCTGCCCTTGTTGACCACCTTGAGCTTCAGGGACATCTTCCTGGCGTGGCCGGGGCCCAGCCCGTCGAAGAAGAAGTCCTCGTTGAAGACGGGGTTGCGGCTGTTCTTGACAATGGTGCTGCGCTGCTTCTGCAGCTTCCCGGGGTTGAGGCACAGCGAGACGCAGCAGTTGATGCTGCGCACGTCGACGAGGGCATCGTAGAGGTCCTCGGCGGAGACGAGGCGCACACGCAGCCGGGCGTTGGAGGGGTCGTACTCGGCAGCCAGGCGCAGGCTCCCGCCCCGGCTCAGCCGCAGGCTGTGCTCCCGGTCACGGCCCGCGGGCAGGTCCAGGGGCAGCAGCGCCGTGGGTGGATGTGTCCCGGCTGGGGCGCTCCTGGCGCGGCGCTGGGCGCTGGGGCTGGTGTCAGCCGAGCTGTCATCAGTGGACAGCGAGCTGTTGCGGGCCACCGAGTGCTTCAGCTTGATCACCTTGGACTGGCTCTCCTGGCTGAAGAGCTTCAGCAGGGAGACGGAGCGAGAGAGCAGCGGGGAGCCGAAGGGCGAGGACTCCGCTGAGGAGCACGTGTCGCTCTCGCCGCCGCTGAAGTAGCGCCCGGGGTGCATCAGGGCTGCGCCGAGGTCCGAGGGCGTCCGGCGGCCGCTCTCACCGTTGAGCTTGGCTTTGCGCTGGGCGCTGGGCGAGGTGACGGGCGAGGGGCAGAGGCTGCTGTGCTCGCTGTGGAAGAGCGACTCTTTGCGCCGCGTGTGGGGGCTCTCCATCAGCGTGGCGAAGCCGTAGGAGGTCTGAGCCTTGGGCACGTAGGGCAGCGACATGGCCGTCTGTGCCTGCGGGTCCACGTTGGTGCCGCAGGTCCCCTCGCTCCAGTCCTCAGCGGTCTCGATCTGGATGATGTGGCGCCCGGTGGTCCGGGACCGGGAGCGGCTGGACGGGCGGGGGCTGCGCGGGGGCTTGCGCCCGGCCAGGTCCTGTTCTGACACTGAGGCACCCAGAGCAGCCGCTGCGGGGACCTCGGAGCCCTCAGCCTCGGCGGGTGCCGCGCTCAGCTTGGGAGGGATGAAAAAGTCGGGGATCTTGTCGGGGGTGAGGACGTTGCTGTAGCGGGAGCCCCGCGAGGACTCGTCCGTCCCCGCTCCCCGGGACCCGCCGTTCTCCGCCACCCCGCGCAGCCGCTCCAGGAGCCACATGTTGCTGCCCGGTGTGAGGCTGGAAGAGACCCGAGGGGCAACGCTATCACAGGGGCCGGGCACCGGCAGAAGCAGGAAGAAGCTGGAAACCCCGGGAGCGACCGGCGGCACCGAGAGACCCGGAGCTGGCAGGCCGGGGGGGCGGGACAAGGACGGGAGGGAACTGGCCGCGCCGAGGGACACGGGGACCCGCCAGCCCGGGGAGGAGCGCGGAGGAACCGGCCGCGGGGAGCGGGGGTCGGGGACCCTGGGGACGGGGACCCGGAGGCGCCCAGGGATGCGATGGGACGGGACAGACGCGAGGCGACGCGACGCCTGGACCGACGGACCGACCGACCGGCGCCGCCGCGAGCGGGACGTTGCCGGGAGCCGCCGCACCTGGAGAGGAGCCGCCGCCGTCACCGCAGCCCGGGCGGGGCGGGCGCGGACGCGCTTTTATACGGCGGCGGTGGCGGCGGCGGCTCCGCTCCTCGTCCGCGCCGCCGCCGTAATCCTCCGAGTGCGGCGCCTCCACATTTCTGCGCGCCGCGCTTGGCCGGACCAGGGCTGGAACCGGCACCGAGACCGGGACCGAGCGGGACCGGGAATGAGACCGTGAGGTCCCGGGTAGCTGATGCTCGAGAGGTGCAGGAACCTGACCCCAGGACACCCGGCCGTGTTCCCGCGGGAGCGTCGGGTTTGGGATGGGGCCAGGAGGGGAATCGGGACGGCAGCAGCCCCGTTCCACCCCTCCCGCCCTCCCGGTGCCCCCGGTCCGGAGCGCGGTCGTTCCCACCTGGGAGCAGCCGCTCCTCACTCCCGGCTCTTGATCTCAAAGCACTGGATGAAGCCAGCAGCGTCTCGGAGCTGAGGAGTTGCCTCATCAAGAGGTTCAATATCGGGGGACAGTGCCACATGTCACACTCCCCCATGTCACACAAACCACCAGCCCCTGCAGGGATGAGGGGTGGGGGCTGGGGACATCGGGACAAAAACTCAGGAGGGTTCACGGAGCAGCAGTGCAAGCCCCGGTGTTGTGGGGGTGTCAGGAGACTCAACCGAGTGATCTGGCCCAGCCCCGGTCCCCCGGGGATTTACAGCCTTGGGGACAGGAATGCACCGAGAGGGACAGAGGCACAAAAGAGTCAAGCGGCTGCTCCTCATGGCTGCTGCCCTGTGGAGGCCGCCAGGCTGCCGGGAAGCAGCATCAATTCCGCAGCAGCGCAGGGCTGGGAGTGACGGCCAGCAGGAGCAGCCTGGTGTGGGGAGCGTCTTCTGCGGGGGCTGCTGAGAGAGGCCTCGGCTCCCTCTGCATTCCCACTTGGAGCTGATAAAGAGAGGCCAGGCCGAGAGCTGGGATGTCTCAGGGGCAGCAGTGGGGAGGGGACAGCGCTGTCCCGGCCGGACCCTGGGCTCTGATGCTGAGCCGGATCCCGCAGGGATGAGAGGGCAGATGGAGTCCGGGGGAGGAGGACGAGGCTCACGGAAGGGGAAGCTGGTGAACAAAAGGCCGATGTTTGCTTTTCCTCCACCCTGCGAAACTGCGGGTAAACAAGGCGCAGAAATGGTTGAGTTCCCTTGAGATAACAAAGAGCGCTGGGGCCGGGCCAGCTCTGCGGGGCCGGTGCCTGCAGGGCACGGAGGGGAGCAGGGCGCTGGGAGCTGCTGGCTGCGGACTGGCAGGGCTGGGGACGCTGGCAGGGGCTGGCAGAGCTGGGGACATTGCTGGGGACATTGCTGGTGGAGCCGGCAGTGTGCTACCACCTGCTGGAAGCTGGGAAGGAGGGAGACCTGCTATGGGAAAGGATTTCTGAAAGGAAGCCTTGAATAACCGAACTGGGCGTGTCTGTTGTCCTCACATACGAGGCAGGTGCGGGAATGCGTTGGTCAGCGAGATCCCCAAGGCCCTGGGACAGCAAGGAGACCACGTCCTCTGCAGCTGCTCCTCTGTGGCTTCCAAACCTTCCCAAAACACCTCAGCCTTCCCGTGACAGGGGCTGAAGAAGCAGCAGCCCTTCAAACCAGGTCTGGGTTGAGTCACAGACCCCCCTGCACCCACTGGCACCACACACCAGCCTCAACCAAAGTGGTTAAAGCCCTGCCACAACCCCCTGCCAGCCCTTCATCCCTCCAGGGCAGCATCCCCGGGACTGCAGGGCGGCGGTGAATCGCACGGGCTTGGTTCTCTGGTAGCAAAAGGACAAAGTGGGGGCCCTCACTGCCTTTCCCCGTGTCTCTGTTGAGGGAACAGTGCAATTATCTTTGCAGACGCATCACTCCACGACAAAAAATAGCAGCTGAGATGGAAGCACCATGTCCCCGCGGAATCCAGCTATCAATGGAAAATTACGCATTCATTACTGGGCTTTATTTAGGGGCTTATTTTATTCATTGGCTCAGCTGGCACCGGCCAGCCTGGACGCCTTGTCTGGCAGAAGCCACCCCCAGCCAGGGGCTGAGGGTGCTGGGGTGACCCTGCTCCCCGAGGTGGGTGCTGGCAGCAGCACTGGGCACACAGAGCAGAGCCAGGACAGGCCACCAGCCCAAAGTGGCTGCTGCCCACCTGTGACACAGGAGCCACGGCCAGGCCCACCCACGGCTCTGGCTCTGCTGGCTGCCACATTCACTGGTGGGTCACAGCTTGGCTTGTGCCACTCAGAGCCACCCCGGGAGGCTCAGGAGTGGGTGGCCGTGTGCTGCTCCAGGTGGAGGCAGGAGGGAAGCTGGCAGCAGGAGCCAGCAGGGCAGGGAGGTGCCAGGTGTGAGGAGGAGAGGCTGTGCAGGGCCAGCCCTGGGTGCCAAAGGCCACTTGAAAACCAGGGGGACACTGGGTGATCCACAGGGGACAGGGTGACCCAGAGGGGCAGAGACAAGTGAGGCTGGACAGGATGGGTTGGCCAAGGTGAGACCAGGCAGGAACTGGTGGTGATGGAGACCTGTCCCAGCACCATGCCCAGGGCTGGCACGAACCACCTGTGTTCCTTGCTCACTTCCAGATTTAATTAGAAATGTATTCCAAACTACAAACCCAGCATCAGACACAGGGTAGGTAAAGGGGGCTGTGTGTGCCATAAAACCTGCCAAAGCCCCGAGCTGGCCAGGGAGCCCCCATGGGCCACGGGCCACCTCGTGAGGCAGTACCAGCAGCTCTGCCCTCCACCTTCCCACAGTAGCTCCATCCTGGCCCTGGCCTGGGGCAGGCTGCAGGGGCTTGGGGTCACAGGGAGAATCATGTGGCAGCCACTCCTGGGGAGAATCCAGCTGAAAAAGAATCTCCCCAAGAGGAACGTCCAACAGAGTCCAAGAGATGGTCGTGCCTGGCCCCACAGGCAGAGCCCAGCCAGGGGCTACAGCAATGTCCACCAGTCCCCATTCCAGTGCTGGGGCAAGTGGGGGCAGCCCTGCCTGAGATGGCTTCAGGTTCTGTCCCTCCTGCTGAGGTCACCAAGCAGTTCCCACCCCAAGAGCGTTTCACCTGTACGTGTGGAATTAAACATCTTTGTGTCCAGCTGGGCAGGGCACCCACGCAGATGATGGAGGTAGGCAGCAGCCAGGGAGGACCTGCAGCACCAGGGACCACAAGGCCTCGCTGGGAAGGAAAACAGAGAGCCTAACCCCAGACCTCAGAGGCCAGGCACAACTGGAGAAGGGGCGCACAAAGGAACCCCAGTTTTGCCCTAGGGTGAGTCCAGAGGCAGGGGAGCAGGCTGGGGACTCACATACCCCCTGGGCATCACTGCTTCCTCTGTACAACCTGGCGGAGGTGCAGCTCGCTCTCTGCCGCCACGATGGGCTGCTCGTTCTGCCGGTGGTGGCTGATGAGGTGGCTGATGCTCTCAAACAGCACGTCCTTGGTCCTCACCTGCGGCCAGGGCACAGCGGTCCTCAACTCAGGAGAGCTGCCTCTCGTACAGCATCCACCTGTGCCCACACCTGTGTCCCCAATCCCCCACCCTGTGCCCTGCCCTGGTCCCTGTCCCAATCCCCCACCCCATGCCCTGCCCCTGCCCCATGCCCTGCCCTCACCACTCCCTCGGGATCCACCAGCAGCAGGTGCTTGGGCTGCCCGCTGTGCATGCCGGTCAGCACGTACTGCCCCGGGTTGGTGAGGCTGTCCCGCACCAGGAAGTCCCCATCCATCTGCAGGAGCCTCTCGGCATCCCACCGGCTCATCTTCCCGTGGTACCAGGGCTCCCTCCGGAGCTGCTCCTCCGTGGGGGCCACGGGGGCCTTCCGTGTGGGGGGGCTGGGCCACTGGTCCTCGATGGGGGGATTGGTGCCACCCCCTGCAATGCACTCGTGGAGCTTTAGGGCGTCCTCAAATGGCCCTGTGGGGTGCAGGGGTTGTGGGGTGTTACACACAGGGCACGAGGCAGGGCTGGGCTGTGGTGTGGACAGACCCCAGCTCACGGCCCCCAGGGCACTGCAGGGCACTGCTGTGGACTCGGCCAGTGCCAGCACCTCCGGGGCTGTGGTGGGTGACCCACACAGCTGCTGGCACAGCCTGACAGCTCCACAGCAGGTTCTGCACCATTTCCCCCCGGTGCAGTGCCTTACTCATGTCAAAGAGGTCCTTCTTGGGGCTCTCCTCTGCCGCCCCCTGAGCCGCCAGCTCCGGCTCCCAGGCGTCCAGGCTCTGCGTGTTCACGTACATGTGCTCCTCGTAGTCCCGTGGCCCCAGGCTGTGGCCGTCTGCCTGCAGGTACCCGTCGCAGGGCTGGCCTGTGGGGACGGCCATCACCGCTGGCCAGGACTGGGCAGAGTCACTGGGACCCCCCCAGCTCACGGCCTCCCCCCACAGCAGTACCCACCCTGGCTCTCCAGGTCCCAGGGTGGCTCCAGCTGGCTGCTCGGGTCTCGTCTGGCTGCTAGCCCACCCTAGGAGAGGCAGAAAGAGGGTTGGGGGGCCCTGCCTGGGGCCCCATAGCAAGGCCAGCAGTGGCTCTGAGGGGCTCACCTGGCTGGGGGGGACAGAGCTGGAGGGCTGAGTGCGGACGTGGCCCAGGGCTGTGCTGTGGCGGAGCCGGGAGTCAACCAGGCCCCCCGGGGGGGGCTCCTTCCCGGGGATGCTGTTGTAGTAATCGTGCTCAGCCGCCTCCTCATCCTCCCCCCAGGCTGACTCCTCTGCAGCCAGCGCCCTGCAGCAGGGATGGGTGAGCTGGGGACACCCTGCCTGGCTCAGCCATCCCCACACCCTGCGGTGACAGGGGCTCCCAGAGCCACCCCCAGCCACAGGACGTGCCCAGGACAGGGGTGCAGCAGGGCCCTCTGCCCCCTCACCTCTCTGGGGGTACCACCACCTTGGGGGGACTGTGCAGGTACTGCTTGAAGCGCAGCTCGAAGGCCTGTCCCACCGTGCTGATAACGCTCTGCGCCAGCCCCTCGCAGCACTCCAGGATGTGGCAGGCTGTGGACAGACAGACAGACAGACGGACGGTTTGAGTGTTTCCCCAACACTCCCATCCCTGCAGCAGGACTGCCCTGAGCCACCCCTCGTGTTCCCCACGAGGGATTTCCTCCTCCAGCCTTCACCCCCAGTGCATCCCTCCTCCACAGAGCTCGCAGGGGTGGAGGGCGGTGTCACCTCTCTGGTTGATGGGGTCCTTGGCCACGTAGGCGACGTAGTCTGTGGTATCCTGCAGACACAGGGGGAGATATCCTCACATCCTGCACTCACATCCTGCTGCTGTGTGAGGAGCAGGCTGGAGGTGCCAGGGCGAGGGGAGAGCTCAGCCCCAGCCCCACGTCCTGACCCAGGCTGTGCTCAGCTCAGCCACAGGCAGTCCCTGTCCCTGTCCCCACCACCCTGCAGGACCGCAGTGTGCACAACTCACCATGTCCCCACCAGAGGCGAAGGAGATGGACTGCATGTGGTGGTTGGCGATGATCTGTGGGGGGAACATGGTCCAAAGGGGCATCAGCAAAGGGGCCACCGGCTCACAGGCTGGCAGGTAGCAGGGCTGTGAGCCCAGGAACACTCACCTGGCGTGTGGTGGGGATCATGAGGTTCAGCCCATCAACAGAGATGTTGACAGCGATGCTCATGCCAGCGAAGTGCAGGTTGCTCTTGCCCAGGATGGAGAACAGGGCTTTGTTGGGAGCCTGACAGGGGAGAGGATGGTGAGGGCAATGAAGACCACCAGAACCAGGCTTCCTGGGGTGAACGAGGAAAGGGGGGATGCCCCAGGCCCACAAACTGGGCAGGCACTCTTAGTTCCCTGTCCCACAGCCTTGGCTTGTCCCAGGGACGGACAAGCTGAGTGGAAACTCACCTTCTTCTTCCACATGCCCTTCACACCCGGCACTGCCTCGTACAGTCTGTTGATGGCTTCCCTGCAATGGACAGACCCTGGCCTGGTCACTGCTCCAGCCCTCCAAGCCCTTCCCAGCTGCCTTTCCCCCAATAATTGCTCTGTGGGGTCTGGTGGACGAGCCCCCAGAGCCCTGGGTGCCGCAGCCTCCCCGCAGCGCTGCCCCACGTCACGGCCCGTGGTACGTAATCCCAGCTGGGGCCACCTCCCTTCTCCTCTTTCCACCCATTGATCTGCGGCAGTGCCCTTCGCCCGTGTCCCTGAGTGCAGGGTGGGTCCTGCAGGGCTCGGCTCCCCCTGACCCCTGTTCCCCTCTCTGCACAGGGCCCTGGGAAGGGGGAGCACCCAGGGCCATGAGGGGCTTGGGGTGGCACTGGGGTGCAGGAGAGGGGGACTGCAGGGCCGTACCTGGTGACCTGTGTCCGGGTGTTGAAGTCAAGGGACCTCATGGAGCGCAGCACCTCAATGCACCCCATGTACTGCGGGGGAAAAGCGGTCAGAGCAGGCAGCACAACAGGGCAGGCAGTGGAGAGGAGAGGAGAGGCCGGGTGTCATGGAGAAGGGCCTTCCACACCAGCTCCAGGGAGCACACAGCAGCCTTTTCTCCCCACCCCAAAACGCCCCATCACATGCCCAGACCCCTTGGTAAGACCCCACAAACTCAAATCAGTGCTACAGCTTGTGATGCCTCGTGGGGGCTGACAACGCTGGAGTCCCACGGTGGGCTCCACGGCCCAGCAAGCCCCCGGCCCATCACGGAAGCTGCAGGTACCGGGGGCGCCTGCCCCGGTCCAGCCGTGGCGGGGGGACTCGAGCGAGGGCTCTGCCCGCAGCCGTCGGGAAGAGCGGCCGGACCCGCCAAGCCCCACACACGCCTGGGGCCGGGGTCTCCGCGCCTCCCGCGTCGCCGGGCACCGGCGGGACTTACCCGGACAATGTAGGAGACGCCGGGCCCCAGCACCCGCTCGTCGGGGTGCAGCCAGCCCTGCGCCGGTTTGCGGATGAAGCTGCCCTTGCGGCTCCATTCGTCCCCGCCGGGCCGAGCCCCCGCTGGCGCCGCCGCCCCCCGCGCCCGCCCCGCCGTTCCCCGGGGCCGCCCGCCGCCCGGCAGCGCGCAGGGCGCGGCGCACAGCGGCTCACAGGCGCCCAGGACGGCGGCCAGCCCCGAGGGGGACTCCGCCGCGGCGGGGGCGTCCCGGGCGGCGCCGGCGGGGCCGCGGCCGAGAAAGCCGCTGGAGCCGGGGAACTTCCACTGCGGCATCCGCGGCAGCAGCGCGCAGAAGGTGGTGCCGTGCTCGGGCTCCTCGCCCGCCGCGGGGCACGGCGCGGGGGCCGGCGACGGCATGGGGGCGGTCAGCGGCTCGTCGCGGAAGCGGTCATACTTGGGCTCCGGGAGCATGCCCGGGGCCGCGCTCGGCTCCGCTCCGCTGCCGCCGCGCCGGCTCCCACCCCCCGCCCGCTCCCCCGGGGCCGCACCGCGCTGATGTCATGGTGCGAGCGCTCCGCCGCCCGCCCGGCCCCGCATCCCCCGCCCCCGGCCCTCCCCGCCGCGCCGGACCCGCGGAGCATCCCCGTCCCGCCCAGCATCCCCGCCCACCTGAGCATCCCCGCGCACGGCAGCATCCACCCCTCGCCTGGGCTGCCCCGTGGGGCCGGAGCCACCCACGCTCTGCCCTCCGTGCTGCTCCAAGCCCCCTGGCCGTGGGGCGCTGCGAGTTTCCAGCTTCGCCGCAAGCGTTGGGAGTGAGGGGCTGGGGGTGGCAGGCAGGGGAGGGCGACAGCCCCTCCCGGAGCCTCCCGTTTTGCGTTAGCTGGAGCGAAAGCGGCCAGCAGCCCCCGGCACTGCCCTCGCCCACAACAGGGACATTTTCTGCTCTCTCCACCTCTGCATTCCCGGGAAGCGCTGCAGAAGCCCAGGGCTGGCCGGGGAGGCGGGGGAGGGCTTGGCCAGGCTTCGATGCACAAGCGGGCTGCCCTACTTCTGTGCCTCCCAGCCCACTGGTCTCTTTTGCTCTGATTTCATCTGCCTCCAAGCCAGATCTGACTCCCGCTTTGTTTATATCTGTCTGGAGGGCTCAGGCAGTAAAAAAACAGCACAAACATTTTCTTGTTTTTCTGCTTGTAACTGCAGCAACCAGGGGGGGTAATCCCACAAAACCCTTACAGAGACTTTCTGACCTCAATCGAGCAATTCGCCCTTGCTCTGCCCCGGGGCTGTGGCGTTTTTCGAGCGGTTCAGAGGACTCCTGCCTGGCTGGGCCCACAAGGGCGAGGAAGCCCAGAGGGGACCCACAGCAGCTCTGCTGTGCTGGAGCCCCGGGGCCCCTCACCTTTCCCCAGCCCTGCATCCTCTCCATCACCAAAGTTGTCTTAATGTTAGGGGTCCAACCCGCAGCATCACAGGCTCCTTTTAGCGCTTGTTTTCACCTTCCCGAGGAGCTTCCTTGGGCCACTTTTCGGTCCCACACCCCCCTGCCCTCCCAACAAGCGGCACAAACAAAACTGGAGCCTCCCCGGGGGCCGGCCGTGCCCTGGACCACTCAGCCGCCTTTGTCTCTCCTCCTCACTGTCTCCTGCTCCCTGGCAGGTGATGGGGTGAGAGCCAGTAATTGCTCTAAGTGCGATCAATAAATCAAGGTAATAGAATTACATCTGCTGTTGCCATGTTGGGAGCCGCTTCCCTGTTCTCTGATCTCTCTCCTTGGTTTTGTTTTTAAGCCGTTGCAGAGCTCTGGAACAAATTAGGGTTCTCTGTGCTCTTATAAGCAGCTGCAGGAGGGTCCAAGGGGGGCTCAGGTCCCTGCCCAGCCTGGGGGGCTGAGGGCACACGTTCCCGGGAGCTGGGGACAGCCGAGGGAATGCACCGTGTCCCTGGGGACAGCACAGCCGGGGCACGGTGCAGCAGCCCTGGGGAGATGGAGCTGCTCTCCATTCCCACACAAGTCCCGGGAAATCGGGAGATTACTTTCATCTCTCAGGTGGAGTTACCTGAGGGGACTTTCCCTCGGGTTTAACCATTATTTAAAGGAAAAGCTCCGCAGTTAAAGCCTGGTTCGCAGCCTCTAGCGCTCCACGGGAGGGCAGGAGCACTGCCAGCCTCTCGCTGCCCCACGGCGAGACCCCTCCAGGCATCCCCGGTCGCCTCCCGTGTGCATCCCTGCCCGGGGCGGCCACCTCGAGCGGGCGGGGTCGAGCAGAGGGGCCCCGGCGAGCATAAAACTTGTCTAAACCGTGCCAAATTAATCTCCTCTGACCCCGCATCAGGGCAATCAGCACCACGCGCTCTCCGGCCCGTGCAGGATTAATTAGGACGAGCCCCGAGCCCTGGTGGCACCGGGACGGGAGCTGCTCCCCATCCCCGGGCCCGGCGGCCCCTCCCCACCATCCGCGGCACCGGGCTCGGGGAAAGGGACGGGATCGTCCTGGGGAGGCGCTTGGCTGTCACCACCCCGGGATGCCGCGTGCTGAGGACAGAGCCACCAGCTCGGCACCGAGAGAGCCGCGACGGGGCAGACACGGCCCGTCCCGAGCCGCCGGTGCCGCCAGCCCCGGGGCGGCCGCATGTCCTTGTTCAACCCGCCCGCCCCAGCCGGGAGCGGTGCCGGTGCCCCGGGAGCAGCAGCCGTTCCCAAAGGCGCCTCGGGGCCCTGGATCGCCGCCGGTGCCATCGCCCGTTCCCTGTGCCATCGCCCGTTCCCGGTGCCACCGCCGGTGCGTGACGTCACGGCCCCGCCCCACCCAGCGGGAGATGCCCGCCCCCTTGCCCCGCGCAGCCAATCACAGACCGGCGCGGCCGATGAGGAAGAGGCGGGGCAGCCAATGAGGTGCGCCGGAAGTTCCCGTTCCCGGTCCGGGGGCGGGGCCAGCGGGCGGGGTCGCCCCCTCCGCTCCCCACCCCCGCCCTCCGCGCCGGGCCCGGCGCTCCCCGCCCGGTGCCGGTCCGGGTCCGGTGCCGGGTCCGGGCCCGGGCTCGGGCTCGGTCTCGGCGCAGCGCGGCCCGGTCCGGTTCGGCCCGGCCCGCCACAGGGAGGATGGGGCAGCCGCGGCGGCCGGCGAACGGCAGCGGCCCGGCGGCGCCATGACCGGCGAGAAGAAGAAGAAGAAGCGGCTCAACCGCAGCGTCCTGCTGGCCAAGAAGATCGTGATCCGGGACGGGGCCGGCGTGAGCGCGGGGCTGCGGCCTGCCGGGGGGCGGGGTGGCCTCGAGGGGCCGGTGCGGGAGCGCGGCCTCGCGGGGCCCGGGCGCTGCCGGTGGCCGGTGCCCGGTGCGGGCTCTCCCCGCTCCGCAAACCGCCCGTGCCGGAGCCGCTGCTGCAGCCGCCGCCCCGGGGCGCGGACGCGGTGGGGCCGGCGGATCCCATGGCCGAGCGCTGCACCTGCCCGCTCCCCGCCGCTTTCCCGGTGCGCTCCCGTTCCCGGGCAGCAAAACCGCACCGGGAATCCCGCACCGGGAACCCCGCACCGCCCTGCTGGGGCTGGGTTGAAGCGTCCTGGGCTGTCTGTGAATAGAAAGGACCCTTGAGAACAGCATCCCTCCCGTGTTTGGGATCCTGCTCAGCTCTCTGAAATGCGGGACGAGGCTGCTGAAAGGTTTTTGGCTTTGCTCTGTTTTGCAGCGCCAGGGGATCGGGGAGCCCAGCGTGTACCACGCCGTGGTGGTGATTTTCCTGGAGTTCTTTGCCTGGGGGCTGCTGACCACGCCGATGCTGACGGTGAGTTTGTCTCTCTGGAAGCTCTCCTGGGGTTCCTGAGAATTAAGGTCATAGCAGAACCTTTCCTTGAAGAACTGTGGAAAAGGAGTCTTTGGTTATGCAAAAACATTTAGAAGTTTTAGCCTGGTGATATAAAATGCAAATCAAATGTACAGACAGCACAAAGGGACCTGCAGAGGAGTGAGGTGGTGACATAAAGTAAAACCAGAGGGGTTCAGGTGATGGGGAAAGGCAGGTTTGAGGCTCTCTGAGCCTCACTCAAGCACGCTGGAACAATTTACAGACCTGGAAAATGTTAGGAACACTGGTTTCCCATACTGAAAAGGACAGGCAGAGCTCCTTTAGAGGCATTGTTGGCAGGATATTTCCACTTTTCCCTGGATTGTGCCCTTCCAGGCCTCTGGCTCACGGAAATTTTGCAAAAGTTGCTAACTCTGACTTTTTCATTTAACTTTGCTTTGCGTTCCCTGCAGGTCTTACACCAGACTTTTCCTCAGCACACGTTCCTGATGAATGGCCTGATTCATGGAGTCAAGGTGAGGAATATTCCTTCCAGGATCTCCTTTAAATCTGCCATCGGTGCAAAAAGGCCATTATTATCTGTATAATTTGCTGGTGTTAGCTGATATTTGGCCAGTTTGAGGCAAACCTGATGCAAAAGGAAGGACACAGGCATGGGGCAGCTTGTGCAGCTGGTTTTACTGAGCAGCAGTGCCAGCGTGGGGCTGGAGTTACAGAGCTGTGTGCTTCAGCTGGAAATATTCTCATCATGACATCAGCCCTGTGCCCATCCTCTGGAGCATAACAGAATGAAAAATCTGTGACATCTGAACTTATTATTTCTAGAAGCTGAAACAAGTGGCCTCAGTGACATCCAGGCAGGAGGTGGGAATGTGCTGCGGCACAGGGAGTGGAACTGGGGAGCTTCTTGCACCAGAGCAGCATTCCCAGAGCAGAATTGCAGGCAACAGTTGTGACCAGGCAATAGTTCTGTGTTCTGGCTGGACAATCAGGCAACACAGACAGTTCTTGGCTGTCTCTGGCAAGAGGATCTTGGAAAACAGCCCCAGATGGGTTTGCTGGGCACTCCCATCAGCACTGAAAGGCTCTGCCCTGCCTGCCTCGGGCTTGGGAGATGTGGAAAGGCCTTGAATAATTTTATTTGTGCTTAATGGCTTCTCATTATGTCTGTCCTGTCTCCACCGACAAGAGGAAGCTTTCCCCAGAACTGCAGCAGCTGTTGCCATGGTGGAGCTGTGCCAGGAGCTTTCCAGGTCCTGGCAGGGCTGCCTGCATGCCCACAGCAGGGGCAGAGCTCTGCAGGGAGCAGGAGTGCTCAGGATTTGTTTTTCCCTTCCTAAAAGGATGTGGGCAGTTTAATAAAATGCTCTCTTGTAACAGTGTTGCTGCTTGGAGCAATCAGGAATGGGTTGTCTCCTCCTGATGTTGTTGAAAGCTCTCACTGAGGGGTTTCTCTGTCCTCTGGTCTGTCTGTCTGTCCGTCCCAGGGTCTGCTCTCTTTCCTAAGTGCCCCGCTGATTGGTGCTCTCTCTGATGTCTGGGGCAGGAAATCCTTCCTCCTTCTCACTGTCTTCTTCACGTGTGCACCAATCCCCCTGATGAAGATCAGCCCGTGGTGAGTTCGCCCTCAGCACAGCCCCGGGGCTCTGAGGAGGGGAAGGAGCAGGAGGGTTTGCATTCATTCAAACTCGTTTCAGGATGAGATGGAAGAGTCTCATCCATCTCAAGAACAGAGGAGGATGCTCAACCTAGAGACTTGACTTGTGTGGGTCTGCTGGAGGGTTCAGTTAGGAATAAAGGGTTGGTCTTTCCTCTGGGCTTGTTCCCCTGCACAGTGCATTATTTCTGTTAGGGAAAATAAGTGGTAAAACTTCAGAGGCCACCAGACTGAGGGTCCATATTCCCAGGCCTCTTCTGGTGCACTGGAGAGACTGAGGGGAAAACAAGGGAGAGGCTCTGCTTCAGCAGCTGTAGACCGTGGTGTGGTTGCTCTCTAACTCTGCCTTGGGCTCTTGCAGGTGGTACTTTGCTGTCATTTCCATGTCTGGAGTGTTTGCTGTCACCTTTTCTGTGATTTTTGCCTACGTTGCCGATATCACACAGGAGCATGAGCGGAGCACGGCGTACGGCCTGGTAAGGAGCTGAGTCACTGTCCCGGCTCTTGGAAGAAATATTTGGGGCTGTGCAGGTAGGAGAGGGATAAAATTAGGGTGGGGATTTATTGACTACTCATACAGTCTCCCTTTTTGGGATTTAGCTCTGATGGGGAGGCTGATCTCTGCCCTCTCTGGGTGCTAGCTGTGTTGTATAAACCAGCCTTGCCCTTGAGCTTTTCCACACCAGGGAAGGAGGGCTTGTCATGCTTGGTGTGATCCTGCCCTTCCTGTAGCTTTACTGACGTGGGAATTGCTAGGACAGCTTTGATTTCCCTTTGCTAGAACTTAGCCTGGGTGCACCAGGAGAATCTGTCACCTGTCCCTGCACAGGAATCCTTGTGAATTCTTGTTTACTTCTCCACCAAAGATGCCAGAAGGAGTTCCCCTGGGTCTCTGGGGAGGAGGAATCAGGCTCGAGGAAGAAGAGGCTCTAGGGATGTTTTGTACTTTCAGGTGTCAGCCACGTTTGCTGCCAGTCTGGTCACCAGCCCGGCCATCGGCGCGTACCTGTCCCAAGCCTACGGTGACACCTTGGTGGTCGTGCTGGCTTCAGGGGTGGCTTTGCTGGATATTGGCTTCATCCTGCTGGCTGTGCCCGAGTCACTGCCTGAGGAGATGCGCCCGGTGTCCTGGGGAGCCCCAATCTCCTGGGAACAAGCTGACCCATTCGCTGTGAGTGACCCTGTGTGCTGGTAATGCTTAATGTTTGCTTTAGTCCTGCTGATTTTAAAGGTGTTGAGCCTTTGATTTGGCTCTCTTTGTACCTGGAGATTTTTCATTGATGTTAAGTTAAATTTAAAAGTGTTCTCTCTTGTTCCCCACCCCTTTCTCTGCAGTCCTTGAGGAAGGTGGGTCAGGACTCCACAGTGCTGCTCATCTGCATCACCGTCTTTCTCTCCTACCTTCCCGAGGCTGGCCAGTACTCCAGCTTCTTCCTCTACCTGCGACAGGTCAGCCTCTGTCAAAGCTCTGGGTGCAGGAAATCCTGGCCTGTAAATACAATCAGGGTTGTGTCACCTGTGCCATGGTGGCTTTTCTTGGCCAATGACTCAGTAAAGCTGAAATTGTAAGAAACAGTGCTTTGTTCCAGCTCTCCTGAAAAATGTGTGAGCCTGCTGACTGCTCTGTGGGCACTGCCAGGGGCAAGGCCTGCCTTGGCTCCTTGCTGGTGTCTGCCTGCCCATCCTGGCTGTGCCACCTTCAGCTCAGTGATTTAAAACCAATTCTTCAGCCAGAGGAAAATCTTCTGTTTGATTCCTGTGGCAGCCCAGAGGCTGTTAATGTGCAGGTCCCTGAGAAGCAAATTCAGTAAACATAAGTGACATTGATGGAGGGGCTCTTGTCACCCGGTACAAATCTGCCTGAAAAGTCCCTCTTTGATGTTTTCACAGGTCATTGGTTTTTCCTCAGAGACTGTAGCAGCCTTTATTGGTGTAGTTGGAATTCTCTCTATACTGGC
Source organism: Prinia subflava (assembly GCF_021018805.1). Classification (NCBI taxonomy): domain Eukaryota; kingdom Metazoa; phylum Chordata; class Aves; order Passeriformes; family Cisticolidae; genus Prinia; species Prinia subflava. The sequence goes on from NC_086254.1 coordinate 14,318,261, forward strand.
TCAGGTGAGAAGCAATTTCTTTGTTGACTTGAGCAGTCTGCTGTAAGAATGTCCAGATTTTCTGATTTTGGGGCCGCTGAGTTGTCAGAACTCCTGTGGCCACACAGACTTTTGAAACAGAGATGATCTTAAACTGGGATGGACCCATAAGGATCATCAAGATCCCTCGAGTTCCTGTCCCCTTGTCTCCTGGTGTTGCCCTCTTTTTTTACCCCTGCCTTGAAAATACCCATTTTTCTTTCCAGACAGTGGTGTTGGGAATTCTCATGCGTTCCATAGGAAATAAAAACACCATCCTCCTGGGACTGGGCTTCCAGATCCTGCAGCTTGCCTGGTACGGCTTTGGATCCCAGCCTTGGTGAGGGTTTGCCCACATTCCTCTCCCTCTGTGGCCAGTCTCACCCTGCAGCACAGGGTGAGGCTGTGGCTGTTCCTCACTGCTGCCTCCTTCCTCCCCAGGATGATGTGGGCAGCAGGAGCTGTGGCTGCCATGTCCAGCATCACCTTCCCTGCCATCAGTGCCATGGTGTCGAGGAACACGGACCCTGACCAGCAGGGTGAGTGCCTGGGGACCCATCTGATGGGGAGGGGGTCATCCCAGCAGGTGCTGAGCTGGCACAAGGGCAGGTTCTTGGAGTGGCACTGTGGAGTGGCACTGTCCTCACAGCAGGATTGATACTCTTATCTTTGACCATGCCTGGGGCTTTACTAGAGAACTCTCAAGTCATTCAAGTGGGTGTTTGGTGTTGTCTCTCTGAGGCAGAGGAGGCTGCTGCATTTTGCCTGCCTCACAGCACATTTCCAAGTCCTCAATTAAATTCCAGTTTGTTGGAAATTGTTGCTTGATGTGCCCATGCGAGGCAGCAAGCCCAGCATCACTGATTTTTGTAGAACCTGGCACTGAGTGAAGCTGCTCATCTGCAAACCCCTCCCCTTGCACATCAGCCCAGATCCAAGAGCTTGATTCTATCTCTAAATATGTATCCTCCAATAAAAGAAGTTTCTTTGGAAAGCTGTTGGCATTTCCCCCCTTCCTCACTCTGTTCCAGGCGTGGTGCAGGGGATGATCACTGGAATTCGGGGTCTGTGTAACGGCCTGGGGCCGGCGCTCTATGGTTTTGTCTTCTATCTCTTCCACGTGGAGCTGAACGAAATGGCCGAGGTGGAAACTTTGGGCAAGGCCTCCAAACCCAACATGGCCAACCCTACAGATGAGGTACCTGTTCAGCTTCTCACTCTGCTTGCTGGGCTGTGTTTGCCTTCATGCTTGAATCATTCCTCTCTCTCTCTCTCTCTCCAGAGCAGCATCATCCCTGGGCCACCCTTCCTGTTCGGGGCGTGCTCCGTGCTGCTGTCGCTGCTGGTGGCCCTGTTCATTCCAGAACACAACCTGGCTCTGAGGTCAGGCAGCCACAAGAAGCACAGCACGGGGGCCCAGGCGCACCCCCACAGCCCCCCAGCCGGGGGGTCTGATGGCAAGGAGCCCCTGCTGGAGGACAGCAGTGTGTGAGGTGGGACAGGGGACCTGCCTCGCGCCTCGACTCCGCATCCAGCACGGACTCAGCAGGAGTTCAGGGAGGGGGAGAGAGGGATCTGAGGTAAAAGACTGTGCCACTAAACACTGCTGAGGAGGGACGAGGTTTCCCTTCAAGCCAAATACACCCAGCTGGTGCAAAAATGGAATTGTATCACCTGGTGCTGATGGAAAGGGGAGATACGGAAGTGCTCCGCTGCAGGGATAGTTCTGGAAAGCAAACCTGCCCCTGTGCGTGACCCCTGTGTGCCCTGCCAAACCCTCTGCTCGCCGGCCACGAGAGGTGGAGCCAGCCTGGGCTGTGTTTGGTGGGAGCTCTCTGAGCTTCCCCCTGAATAAAAAATGGCATTTGCTCCCTGCCCCATCCCTGACACAGCTGGTTCCTGCTGCTGGCCCTGTGTGCTGTGGTGACAGCTGAGGGGACAGCATGTCCACGGGGAGGGGAGCTCTGAGCTTCCTCTCTGCTGGAGGAATTTGCCCGTTCTGCCCCAAGTGAAACTTAGACCAAAAAAAATAAAAATCTACTGATAAATGTTCTGATGAAGAGGATAAAAATGAAGAAGTTGCAGCTGACACAAGGGAGAATGGGCAGGTGAGAGAAGGGCAACTACATGAATTACAAATGCTTGGATGGCCACAATGGCTGGGGTTCTGTTTGGTTTTCTTTGTCTTGTCACTCTGAGATGGCATTTGCCTGTTGCCTCCACGGGCCGTAGGTAGAAGGATTTTGTCAGAAATCTTTTTCTGGAGCTGTGGGGGTTGTTTAGGAGATCTCTGGCAGGTTGGAGAAACAACTTGGCTGTGCTGAGCACTTTGGAGATGCGTGGTTTCCTGGGAGAAAGGTCAGAGAAATGACTGTTTACCTTGAGCACTTGTATAAATCATGCTGGTTTGCCACTGGGCTCCTGCCATCTGATGCTAAACCCAAAGAATGTCCAGAGCTGGTTTGTTCTCAACCCAATAGATCCTGATGGTGAGGGTTGTGTTGATTTAGACTTAGGGGTTTGGATTCCGTGTGGCATTTCTGAGCCTGCTGTGGAGGCTTTTGTTTATGGAACAGTGGAACTGCAACCTCTGCTGCAGGCTCAGCTGTGCTCAGAAAGAGCAGGAGGTGCTTGGAGTGCTGTGAAAGGAGCTGAGGCAAACAGGGAATGTGTGGTTGTTTATAGAAATGTAGCAGAGGGCAGGAAACGATTGTTCTCGTTTGAGTAAATAAGAAGTGGTGGCACTGAGCAGTTCTGGGAAGTAAGGACCAAACCAAGGACACTTCAGGAATCCTTTGTTAAAGGGATTGAGGGTGCAGCAGCCAAACCAGTCTTGCCTTGGCTGTTCTCTTGCTGGGGTCCCCTCTCTGTGGGTTTGGGGAAGGTTACCCAGGGGAGAGCAGCCAAAAAGGAGGCAGTGTTGCCCCTGTATATATTTGCAGACACACAGCAGCGATTGCAAATGCCATTTGGTTATCAGAGGTGGGTATTTAAGTGAGAGTTGACAGTTTGCTTTGCATTGATCTGACCTAGTGGCAGCTCCTGTGCCCAGAACTAGGAGCAGCTGGGACACGGAGGGATGCTGAGGTGGGTCTGGCTGCAGGTCTGGGGAGCAGAGCCAGCAAGAACTTCCTTGATCTGCTGTGACTCCATTTTTCCCAAGCTCCTTGTGGTGACACTCCCAAATCTCAGACATTAGTGGGATGGTCAGTACTGTGTGTGCATGGCAAGCTTTTATCCTGAAGGAAATCCTGTCACTCGCACTTCCAGGCAGCAGTTCCCCCACCTCTGTGTTCCTCACAAAAATGCCTTTTTTTAGACGGGACTTTTACCGAGTCCTGGCAATCCGTTGATGTACAATGGATTAAAGTGAGCTGAAGTAGGTTTTTCCCTCACACACAGATGAAATGAAACACAGAATTGTTACCTCGGAGCTTCACGGGTACAATATAGCAACACGTTACAAAAAGACGAGCATAATTTATATGATAGAAACTATATAGAGATATATTTTTAAAAGCCCTCTCCCTTATTGCATAGTTTATTGAAACCAATGTGATTTTGGTCCCATTCCCTCTCACCACTGCTGCTGCCTGTGGCCTCTCAACCTCTCCTTCCCCTCAGACCCCAGAACTGTCCAGCAATCTTCCCTTCCTGATGTGACCGCTGAGCTTGTGGTGATGCTGATTTGTGCATCGCAGGCCTGGAGTGTTTTGGTCCCTTTGTCATCCCCCAAACTTGGGACCAGGTGCTGCCAGCAGGTGCCTGCCAGGCCAGGGGCTGTGGCCTGGTTGGTGACCGGCTGTGCTGTCACCAGTGATGGCACTGGGCACCAGTGGGGTTAGAGCACTGGGCAGCTGGGGTGGGGATATGGCAGCTGGGGTGGATGGAGGGGGGTACAGCACCAGGCAGCAGCAGGACCTCTAAAGGTGCCATTGCCAACACAAAGGTGGCTTGTGCTGGTGTGCAGACCTGGCAGCAGGGGCTCTCTGAGGCGCAGGGGAGCTGGGAGCAAGCAGAGATTCCCTCCCACCCTATCAGGGTTCCTCTCACCTGGTTTGGTGGGGCCTTTTCCCACTGCCTCCCCTTCCCTCGGCGCAGGGCTGAGGCCCCTGCTCTGTTCTGCCTTGATGTGACAGAGCAGGAGCTGGGCCAGGCAGAGCTGAAGTCACCGGGGCCGAATGAAGAACGGCTTGTTCTGAAGGGCCGGTGCTTCCGCAGGGGAGGCTGCAAGGGCTGTGTGGAGCAGTCAGCTGGTTTTGCCAATTCTCGTTACTTTATATGAAAACGCAACTTTTTAAAAAGGAGGCTTTTTTCTTAAAATCCGCTTGATCTGCTGGGCAGCGCCTCAGCCTGGCTGTTTAACGTCAGGATTCCCAGGATTTTCTTAAAATCTGGGATGGTAACAGCAATGCCCAAACATAAGGCAAAAATCATCTCAATCGCCTGTCGGAAGTCCTGGCAGGTCAAGTGAGTTTCAACTGATCTTGTTGCATTAAAAATCCGAGTTACACCATTGCTTTCTCTTCTGCCATTAATTTTGCAAAGTAGTAACTTTTTACTTCCCTGTTTTTTATTCTTTTTCTGCACTCCAAAGGCTGTTGACAGCTGTGGTATCTTTAAAACGTGGGCACTCGGCCCCACCTCTGCTCTCTCACAGTTCACCATCACGTGCGTTTGTGTGTCTCTTTTTTAAGCTAACGATAAAATGTATTTATTTCGGTTCAGGTTGTGTTTGGAGCTGGCTAATCTCTCCCTCTGATGGATTATTTATTAAACTGCTGCTTTCCTGTTGTGTCGAAGGTCTCTGTCCTTGTTCCTCTCCATCACCAGTGGTGCCAGGCAGCTTCTGCCCAGAATTGAAATTCCCCTTGAGAATTCTGTGAAGATGTGGGACAGGTTTGGGAGAGCTGGGTCGGGGCTGCCAGTCCCTGCCCCAGCCCAGGATGGGAAGCAGGTTCCTGGCTCCTGCCTGCCCCACTGGAGCCTCCTCCTGGACTGGTTTTTAGTAGCCTCGACTCTATTGTCTTAATTTTCAGCCAGGCCTAATTTAGATCTTATCTGACTCATTTAAACGCTCTTTGTGATGGCTGAGGATGGTCCTAAGTGACTAATATAATCCCCCAAAATATAAACACATCCAAATCAGCTCTGGGATGGGAACTGGTGCTTGATGGATGGTATCCTGGAAACATGAGCCGTCACACAGCCTGTTGCTCCTGTATGCATTTCCTCTGGACTGGAGCTAGCTTTTGTTTTATTGTTTCCATCTTTAATTGAGAAAAAACCTGCAGCTTGTCTCGCATGGTGTCTCTGAAGAACAAAGGGCAGGTGTTGCAGTGCAGGATGTTGTTGCCCACCCTCCCCCTGGTGCCGTGGTTCCTGGGGCAGCGGCACAGCCTTGTCCCTTCTGGTGTTGGTGGTGACAGCCTGGGGCTACCCCCCGACCCGAGGGGCTCTGGGGGTATCCTGTGCTGCAGCCAGCACTCGTCCCTTGGTGGTTTGTGTCTCCACACTGAACTGTTTTGTTTCCTGAGCGACATCTCTGGACAAAGTATTGCCCGCCACAAATCCCCGCGCCTGCCCTGCGGGAGGAAGCACAGTTGGCTTCCAGGAAAGGTGTTCAGACCCCTGAGTCTGGAAAACCATCATTCCCTTCGTTCCTTCAAAGGCTTCCTGTGGGGTGGAAAACATTCCTGCTGCGTAAGCTTGCTCCTTCCACCCCGTGCACGCAACCTGGTGATGTCCCTGTGCTGTGTCCTCTGGGCTGGCGGAAGGTCTGAATTCAGGGAAGAGAGGTCCCAAGGTGGTGGAAGAGGGGTTGGGTCCACTAGTCAGGGGCTCAGTGAGTGAGAGCTGCCCTGGGGGCTCTGCCACATCACTCTGAGCTCAGGGCCAGGTCCCCTGACTTGCTCCTGGCTTGGTGGCTGTGCCATTGGGACTGGCCCTTGTGCAGCTGGAGGGTTGTCAGGTTTCCATGACTTCAGTTTCCTCGGTGTTGGCCCCTCTGCGGGTGGCTGGGGCAACTCTGGGCACTTCCAGGCCCAAAACACAGGGAGTGCAGCACAAGGTATGGGCTTTCTCATAACTGCTGATTTCTTGAGGTCCAGGAAGGTCTGGGGAAGCTTCTTTTAAGATAAGACAGTTCCATAAATACCCAGCTCTCAATCAAACACTGATTCAGGGATTTTCTCAGGGTTGTGGGACAGGGAAGTGAAACTCTGGCACCACATATGTGTCCAAAGGTTCCCAGACTCATTTCTGGGAAGAGCCTGGCAGTGTGGGAGCAGCCCTGGCCATGGCTTATCCCAGGGTTGGGCAGGGGGGCTCTGGTGGCTGCTGAAAAATCCGGGAAGTGGCTCTGTTAACACAGGATGGAAGGGACAAAAACCCCAGCATCATAAATCACCTGCTTCGGCTGAGTGTGCACATTTGGAGGGGAGTGTTTACAGAGCACTTCCCTTGCTCAGAGGCCTCCTGCACCCTCAGAGAATTAATGGCATGACCTTAAAGGGATGCGTGGCATGCCCAGTGCTCTCACAACAGTTCCCAGATGGGAATGTCCAGGTCCTGTGATGACACTGGGTGCAGAGATGGGCATGTCCCTCCCTCTTTGGGACCTTCCCTGGCCTTGGCTGCAGCCTGGCAGGATGGGATGGGGCAGAACAGGACTCATCTCTCCACGGGGAGCTGGGCAGGAATGAGGGAGTGATGCAGACCAGGCGTGGAGCCAGGACAGATGCTTGAGGCTGAATAGTGCAGGGTGTTCAACACTTTCTCTGTACTAACACTTTCTCTATCAGTACCACAAGACCAAACCTCACAGGATCACCTGTTTCCATGCCTGAAACACCCTGTTTGAGCAATAAATGCACCCACCAACAGGGCTGACCACGGGCCCAGGCTCTGCTTTTGGGGCAGGAGTTGACAGGGCCCTTTCCACAGCTGTGTGTCACCAGCTGGGGTCATAAAATTCTGGTTTGCCAGGGGCTCTGGGGGAGTGATGTAACCTGCAAAAAACAGGGATAGAGCTGGATCTGAGCTACATCCCGGGGTGAAGGTGCCTGTGCAGGGCTCCCCAGTGGGGTGATGAGAGCCTCTGCAGCCACATGGGACCCTTTGGGGACAGGGGCTTTCCTGGGTTTGGAGGGCTGTCACCTTGGCTGGCAGCTGGGTGTTGTGCAAGAGCTAAACTTGGAAGAAAATCAGAAACCTCCCTCTGGAAATACCCCTTGGGCTGGAAGTTGTGGAGATCCTGGGGCCGATGCTCGTGGGGGCGGTTCCTAAAGGGCTTAAGAAGGGCTGAGATTGGAGCCAGCAGCCAGAAGGAGACAGCCCCGGCCAGAGGCACCCACTCCCGGTAAAGGGGGAAGGAAGGAAAGAAGGGAAAACCAGCCCTGCTGCTGCACTGTGGCTGATGGAGCCGGCTCCTCTCCTTCTCCTCCTCAGCTCGCTGTGGGGCTGCAGCGGTGAGTGCCACGGGGCCAAGAGCCACCCTAATCCCCCGACCCACTGTGCTGCCCTGTCCTTCTCTCCTTGCTTCATCCTACAGCCCCAGGACCTCCCTGCCACTGAGCTGTGACAGCCACCCTGTCCCCACGTCGCTGCTGTAGCTCCCTGTCCCGGCACTCGGAGCTGCGGGGTGCTGGTGACTGTCCCCTCTCCTGACCCTGCACTTTCCTCCTGCCCAGGGCGCCCCGCTGACAGGCTGGTGGTGACACCACGGGAGCCGCTGGTGTCGTTTGGGGGCTCGACAGAGCTGAACTGCTCCTTGGCCTGCCCAGGGGGCAAGGTGGAATGGAGGGGGCTGGACACCGCCCTGGGGACCATCTCCTCCTTCTCCACCCACAGCATCCTGCACATCAGACACGCCACCGTGGCCACGGAGGGCACGAAGATCTGCCAGGGCAGCTGCCACGGGCAGCACTACCAGCAAACTGTCAAGCTGAAGGTGTATGGTAAGTGCTCCCCAGCCTGTCCCTCACTGCCTCCCAACACAGCCCTGGATCCCCAGGGCAGCCCCTTTCCTCCTGAGCTATGCTCTGCTGCCAAAAATCACCCCTGATGTTTCCACTCCTTTCCAGCCCTCCCAGACCCGCTGAGGCTGGAGGCATCTCCCCACATCCTGCTCCCAGGACACCCCGCCAACCTGAACTGCTCGGCCATGAACCTGTATCCTATCACTGGGATGGCCCTCACCTGGTACCGGGGCCACCAGGTGGTGGAGGACACAGACTATGATTTTGAGGAGACCGATGAGGAGCTGTATAACATCGTTTCCACCCTGTCCGTGAAAGGGACAGAGGTGACAGAAGGGGTGGAGTTCAGGTGCGAGGTGACGCTGCACGTCGGGCAGGAGACCTTCACCCAGGTGGCATCTCTGCTGGCAAGTGCCAAGGGTGAGTGCCAGGAGGGGCTGGAGCCCCCAACCCACTCGTTCCCCATCCCCTGGAGCCAACCCCCACTGCCCTGTGCTCCTCAGAACAGCTCTGCCAAGCAGGAGCAGCCCCAGCTTCTGCACCATTCCCAAATCTCCCATCCCTGTCCCTCCTGGCAGTGCCCCTTGGCTCCTGCTCACTGTGCTCAGGGTGGGGAGGAGGTTGGGGCTGCAGTGAGGTCACCTGTGACCGCTGTGTGTTTGCAGCTGTGAAGGAGCAGCCGGCGACCATGGTCACCTCCACAGCCAGGCCCGTGGCCACCACAGCCCTTCCTCCAGGGCCGAGTGTCCCTACAGGTGGCCCCACCACAGCACGGGAGTCCAACACTGGGACCACCCTGGACCTAGCTGCTATCACCAACCCCCTCTCCACGGAGCCCTCTGCGCCCCAGGACCTCACTGCAGGCAGCCCCACGGCACGCGTGGCCACCACTGCCCTCCCTGGCTCTGGCACGGTGGGGACAGGGCCATCTACAGGGACAGTGCCTGCCTGCAGCCTGCAGATCTGGTCGCTGCCTCCCACCGGGACGCAGGGCAGTGCCCTGCGCATCGAGTGCCACGCTCGGTGCACCGGGAACGCCACGGTGGGCTGGCTCCGGACCCCCGCCGCCCTCTCGCAGTACCGGGAGGAGTCTGCAGGCAGCAGCTCCGCTCTGCGGCTGGACCACGCCGAGCCCTGGCACCAGGGCCGCTACCAGTGCGCCCTGCTCGGCCCCCGCGCCCAGACCGTCAGCCTGGAGGTGATGGTGGTGGATGGTGAGTGCTGCCGATGTGCGGGGCTGTGCCCTCATCGCTTGCGTGGGGTGCAGCCTCTGGTTGGTGCTGGGGGGATCCCCTCGCCCCCCGTTATTTGCTGCAATAACAGCTCCTTGTGTGTGCAGACTCCTTCAGCTCCAGCACTGCCATTGTTATGGGGACAGCAGGATCGCTCTTGGGGCTCATCGTGACCGGAGCCGTGTCTCGATGCGTTTGGAAACGATTCAGATCTCGGTAGCAGCTGTCCTAGGAGTGGGAGCAGCCGGCTGCAGCCGTCCCTTCTGTCCCCCTGTCTGTCCGGCCTCGCCCGGCCCCTGGCCAGCAAGGAGCAGCGGGAGCAGGAGGGGGAGAACTGCCGCGGGAGGAAAAGCCTGGAAGGGCAACGAGCAGAGTGACACAGGGACGCGTCCGGGACTGGATCCCCGCGGGCTGGCACCGAACACGGGGCTGGGTCCAGCGTTTGGGGCTCGGCACCGGCGGACGGGCCGGAGCACGAGGGCCGCTTGTCTGTCACAACAGAAACTCCGAGGCAGCCCCGGGGGGAGCGTGGGCTCGGCGGGCGGGTGGGACCGGTGCTCCAATAAAGAGCTGTTTCCATTCGAGCCCTGAGCAATTGTCCTTTGGGCCTGGGCGGCTCCGGTCCCCTCACCGGCCCCACGACACCGGCGGCGTCCGTGGCGCCCGCCCGGTTGCCAAGGGCGGGGCATCTGCCCGCAGTAAACATGGCGGCCGTGGCTCCTGCCGCTTTACCGTTAATAACGCAGCTCCTTTGCCCATACTCAAGATGGCGGCCGCGGCCTCACCCAATGGCGGCGTTCTCGCATTGCCTTCCTGCCCACCGATTGGCTGCCAGCGTGCAAGATGGCGGCACGGAAACTTCCGGTCCGGGCGGAAGTGCTTTCCAAGATGGCGGCGTACGAGAAGCGGCGAGCGGCCGCCGCCCCGATGCCGGCGGGGGGCAGCGGGCTGGCGGAGCCGGGGCGGGCAGCGTCGGGGGGCGGCGGGCTGGCGGAGGGAAGCGCGGCGGAGTTCCTGCTGCGAGCCGGCGTCACGGCCATGGTGCGGGAGGCGCTGCTCAAGGTGCTGGAGGCGCGGCCCGCCGAGCCCGTGTCCTTCCTGGCCGAGTACTTCGAGCGGCTGGTGCTGGCGGAGGCGGCGGCGGAGCCCCCGGGGCCGCCGCAGCGCCTGGCCCGGGCGCTGTGGTACGTGTGCCTGGCTCATCACTCGCACAGGTGCGGCGGGCGGCGGCGGCGGGGGGCGGCGGGGGCGGGGGGCGAGGCCGCCTCTCTGTGTCTGTGCCCTGTCGCGACAGGACGGCCTTCGACAGCAACACCGGAGCGGCCTACGAGGTGCTGGGCTGCGGCGGGAGGCGGCGGGCGGCGGGCGTGGACGGGCGGCTCTACAGCGAGCTGCTGCGGCGCATCTGCCAGCGCGGGGCGGCCCCGGCCGAGGCGGCGGCGGAGCTGCTGCGCCGCGTCCGCTGTCGCGACCACGAGGCCGTCCCGTTCGACGTGTTCCGCTACGGCGTCCTCACCTGCTGCGTGCTGCTGGAGTTCGCGGCCAAGGCCGACGCGCTGTTCGCCGTGCTGGGCGCCGGGGACTCGGCGGACACGCGGCTGTGCCAGGCCGTGCTGCGGGCGCTGGAGGACGCGCTGGGCACCGGGCACGGCTCCCGGCCCGGCCGCTACCTGGAGGCCGGCTCCAGGCTGGGCCCCGACAGGCTGGCGCTGGCCATGGAGCAGGCGCTGCAGGAGAGGAAGCTCGGCTCCTCCATGAGCAGGGAGGAGTTCCTGAGGAAAGCCACCGCCCTCTTCATTGCCAAGGTGAAGCCTGTGGAGTGATGCCGGGTGGGAGCAGCACTGGCTGTGGCCACTGCCGGCCCTGCGGGGCCCCCTCCAAGCTGGACGGTGAGCACGGGGCGTTGGCTGAAGAGCTCTGGTGTGCTCAAGAGGAGATTCCCAGTTTCCACACTCCCTGCCCTGTTCTGATGGTGCCCAGCAGCTCCGTGTCCCTGCGTGCAGCCGTTCCCAAGCGTGGCTGCTCTGGCCCAGCTGTGTTGGGAGATCCTTTTAGGTGTTATCCAGGACTGACGTGGAGGCTGTGACCCATGGGCAGCTTTGAAATGACCCAGAAGGAACAAAGTGTGGGGCTGGGCTGTGGCTGCACAGGGGCAGCTGGGGAGGGCTAAGGTGGTTTGGGATGTGGAGTGCAGGCTCTGGATGAGACACATCCCCTTCCCCCGGGACCAGCTGCGTGGTGGTCCGGGGGTTATTTATTTAAATTTGTCTGATCATTATTTATACTGTTCAATTCTTGGTTTGCTGTAAGATATTAAAGCTTTTTTATTATTTTTTAGTGGCCAGTTTCTTACCTCCTGGCAGCATAAAGTGCCAGAATGAGCTGCAGGAGTGCCCAGATCCCTGAGGCAAGCTCCGTGCTCAGGGGTTGGTGTTGGCAGCGGGTGCAGGAGTGTGGAACACCTGAGTGGAAGAGCCGGTGGGAGGATCTCCGCGGGCTCGGGATGTTGTGTTGGGCGGATGTTCTGCTCCCTGCAGGCAGGACGTGGTGCCTGTCTGGGTGACGCTGCGGTTGGCGGCTCCTGACTCAGGCACAGCTGACGGGACGTGACACAAAGGGAACTGCGAGCCTGGGATGCCGGAGGAATCGCTCCGCTGCTCCCGTTCCGGGTGCTGCCCTGGCAGCTCTGTGAATCGTCACACAGGTGTGGCACCTCCAGGCTGGCCTGGGGCTGCGCTCCGGGCCGGGATTCTGTGTGCCGGGGAGCCCCGGGGCCGCTGCCAATCGCTGGATTCGCTCGGTGCGACCGGGAGCGCTGCGGGCACCGGAGGAGCTGCCCCGCCCCCTTTTTCAGGCCCCGCCCCCTTTGCCGCCCCCGCCCCCTTTGCCGGCCCCGCCCCTCGCCTACCACGCCCTTCGTCCGCCCCACCCCGCGCTCTGATTGGCCAGCAGTGGCCGTAGGGGCGGTGCCCGCCGTGGCCCCGCCCCTCACGGGACTACAGCCCCCGCCGTGCCCCGCGTGGCCCCGGTCCCGCCGCCCCCCCGCGCCCCGGAGCGGCCGCTGCGCCCCCCACCAGCCCCGGTACCGCAGCATGGCGCGGCCCCCCGTGCCCAGCTCGCAGAAGGCGCTGCTGCTGGAGCTGAAGGGGCTGCAGGAGGAGCCCGTGGAGGGGTTCCGGGTCGGGCTGGTGGACGAAGGGGATCTGTACACCTGGGACGTGGCCATCTTCGGCCCCCCGGACACCCACTACGAGGGCGGGTACTTCAAGGTGAGCGGCGGGGGCAGCGGGGAAGGCTCGGGGTGTGCGGGCAGATGGGGCCAGGGCGGGGGCGAAGGCAGAGCTGGCGGTGTCGGGGAATGTGCTGGGTGTTTTGGGAAGGAGTTTCGGAAGGGGTGAGACCCTGTAAGGGGGCTGTGGGTGAGGGAGGGTATCCCGGGTGGGTGTGGGGGTCGTGAAAGAGCTGCTCTCGGCTTGTGGGCGTGTTGAGGGCCAGGGAGAGCTGGGTCTTTCACCTGGGGGTCCCTCCTGCCAGGGAGCTGGAGCGAAACTACCGAGGGTCCCTTCTTTGAGAGAAGCATTCGGTCCCCTTAGGGGCTCTGCCTCAACAACCCCCCTGCCCCCGCGGTCTGGGGGTGCAGGACAGCGCCCTCCAGGTCGCTGATGTTCCCTCTCCTGGAGGGGATCCAAGGCATCACCACCACACCGGAGAGAAGAGACAAAGGTCCCTCGAGTGCAGAGAGACAGCCCAGGGTGGGAGCGGGGAGCTGGGCTGGGGAGTGAGTGTCGTGGCTTGGTTTGGGGTTTGAGATGGAAGAAGGTGGTTGGTGACTTCACTGCACAGTCCCCCCTCGGCAGGATGTGTGTGTGCTTTTCTCAGGTGTTGTGCAACGTGGGGTAGCTGTTTTCTTCCTCTTTCTCATCCTCCCTCCTCCACTGAGCTCTTGTGTTTTCATCCTGTTGCTGTCAGGGTGGGGATGCACAGGGTGAGTCACCCACAGTTCGCTGTGTTTGTTTTCCCGGGCTGGCAAAGCTGATGCTTCAGAGCCAGGTTTCATCTCTTCACTGAAGTGGAGAGGGTTATTTTCCCCCCATAGCAGACCCTCTGAATTCTCAGCCTTTCAGCTTTCATGCTCCTCTTGTGTGCTCAAGAGCTTCCAAACTCGGCACTGAGGGTGCATAAGAGGAGAGCCGAGGGGCCGAGTCTCCTCCAGCGTGTGGGGACACCAACCTGTTTGTACACAGCAGGGTGGGGTTGTTGCTGTCCAAGCCCCCTTTGGCATCGCTTTGCCTCAGCCGGTTTTGTTCTGATCCCCTCTGACACAACAAAGGGGATTATTCTGCGATGTTCAGCTGTTTGGCCGGAGCCCAGCGTGGGGCCGAGTGTCACTGCCCTGCACTCCACACACACAACACGGCCCTCACTGCACTTTTCCCTCTTCCCTGTCCTTTTCCCTCTTCCCTGTCCTGTGCCACGGATCCAATGTCTGGATTCTCTTGAGCAAGAAACGTTCAAGGAGTCGTCGTGTTGAGCCTTGACCTGGAAGTTTGCTCCCAGGGCCTGGAAAGTGCTGAAAGCTGAATCAGTCACTGGCAAGTTGTGCAGCCACACAGGGAGAAGCTGCCCCCGTCCTCTAGGATTGCTGGTGCTGGTGGGTTGGGGCTGCAGCTCTGAGGAGTGTGGGATGTTGCTGCAGGTCCCTGTGCCCCCTCAGGCTTCACTCAGAGATGCAGAGTGAGCCCCTCTTGGCCCGGTCTCAGCCCCGCGGGTTTGGCGGCCGTGGGAGGAGCTGGTGGTGGCTGTGTGTCCCTGCTGGAGCCCTGGGCTGCAGCCTGAGCTTCATGTGATTTTATTTTTAGCCCCAAGCTGTGCGCTGCGGCCAGTTTGGACTGGGTCTCTTCTCAGCAGTGACAGGCTATTTTTAGATTCGGTGTTTTCATCCCAGCACCAAACACCTGATGCTTCCTTCCCGTGAGCTCTGAAGGGTAAACAGCCTTTCCTCCAGGGGCACAGCCACGGTCTGTCCCTGACAGCAGCTCTGGGGGGTGACCCAGACTCTCTGCCTGGCTCCGTGTGCTGCTGTGGGGTTTGTGCTGGGTGCCAACACCGCAAGCTCCCGCTGGTTCCTCTGCACTGGAGAATACTGGGTTAGCACCAGTGGGCCCTGCAGGATGGGGGGCAAGGAGCTGCTGCTGGATGTCGCTGTTGACCTCATTTCGAGAGACCAGGCACACTCTTTCACTTTATTTTATACATCCCTTTATAGAGAGTTTTTAAAACCCTCCTGTGTCTATCTCTTATTGGTCAGTAACAAGCTGTTACCCCATAGTAATTGGACAGTCTTGGACAAGGTGTCTACGTGCAAGAAAGGGTTGTTTGGGAGATATTGTTTTGGTTCTTTTGCTGAGACGGTTGGGATTGTTGAAACAGGTGCAAGAAAACAGTCCTAATCTGTAGAATTCTTTTGTAGGGAAACAAGTTGGTTTTTTTGCCGTTGCAGGCTTCTGTTTCCATGAAGAGCTGTTAGCTTTCTCACAGCTGTGTCAGAGCAAGTCAGGGTTCAGTCTGTGAGGCCCATGCAGGCCTAGTGTTACTCACCACAGCTGGTCACAACCCCTTTGGTCACCCCACTCTGTGTGGTGACAGGGTGGCCCTGGGGCCAGCGTCTGTCCTGCCCCCGGGGCCGGTGTCTGTCCTGCCCCTGGAGCCTGTGTGCTGCCCACAGAGCTGGCTGGTGCAGAGCTCTGTCCCAGCAGGCGCCCAGCTGGACTTGGCAGAGGTTCCTTTTTCTCTGAGCTGTCAGAAGCTCTGTGGTTTCCATCCCTTCCTTCTCACAGGCTGGTGCTCACGTCTCCTTATCATTCCCTTGCAGGCTCGTCTCCGGTTTCCTATCGATTACCCCTACTCTCCTCCTGCCTTCAGGTTCTTAACCAAAATGTGGCACCCCAATATCTACGAGGTAGGTCCTCAGGGACAGCGAGGAGCCTCTTGGACAGTCAGTGGCCACGTGTGCCTCTGTTGTGATGGCACTGGATGCAAATGCCAGCCTTTGGCACTGGACACTCGGTGCCTCTGGTGATGAGTGCCTGGCACAGGGAACGCTGCTAATGAGCTCAGGACAGCCCTTTGCTGTCCCAGTGCAGGTTCCAGGTCAGCCAGGCTCTGCAGGCCTGATGGCTCCCACGCCTGGGGACATTGTGACTGTGCCAAGGGTGGCTGCAGGACAAGCGACGTGCCTGGCCCTGGGGCCCACGCCAGGGGCACAGCGTGCTGGGCATTGGGCAGCCTGACCTGTACAGCGCTGGCAGTCATGGGGTGCTTGTCCACTTCTGTGTCCCTCCTGTGGGACTGAAGGGACAGCTGGGGTCACCTCACCTGGCTTCAGCCAAAGGCAAGAGCGAGCGAGGAGATGCAGGAGCAGCAGCTCCTGAGGATCCTTTGTTTCCCTTGTGTTTCAGACAGGTGATGTCTGCATCTCCATCCTCCACCCGCCCGTGGACGACCCGCAGAGCGGGGAGCTGCCATCGGAGCGCTGGAACCCCACCCAGAACGTGCGGTGAGGGCTGGGGGCTCATCCAAGGGCAGGGAGGGGAAGGTGGGAGGATGGGGACGGCCTCCTGCTCCCCAAAGCCTGCAGGAGGTGCCAGGGGGCTGGTGAAGGCTCTCAGGAACAGCCAGAGCTTGTGTGTGGATGAGTGTAAGCCCAACAGCCCATGTGCTGCTGTCCCCTGCCTGGCCTGCTCCCCTTTGCTGGGACCTGTCTTGCTGTGGACTCTACAAGGCTTTCCCACGGACAGAGTGGGGCTGCTGGGGTGCTGCTGACCCACCTCAGCTCTGACCTGCTCATGTTTATCCGTGCCAGAACCATTCTGCTGAGCGTGATCTCACTGCTGAATGAGCCCAACACGTTTTCCCCCGCCAACGTGGACGCCTCCGTGATGTACCGCAAGTGGAAGGAGAGCAAAGGGAAGGACCGGGAGTACACGGACATCATCAGGTGCGTGTTGAGCCTGGGCCTGGCAGCCCTGGCTGTGCTGGGATCCTGGGGGGACACAGGCTCTGGAGGGCTCTGGTGCAGAGCTCTGTTCTCACCCCATTTCTCTCCCTCCAGGAAGCAAGTGCTGGGCACCAAGGTGGACGCTGAGCGGGATGGAGTGAAGGTCCCCACCACGCTGGCTGAGTACTGTGTGAAGACCAAGACTCCAGCCCCAGACGAGGGCTCAGACCTCCTTTATGATGACTATTACGAGGATGATGACATGGAGGAGGAAGCAGAGAGCTGTTACGGTGATGAGGATGACTCTGGCAATGAGGAATCTTGATGGCCCTCTGGCTTTGCAAAACTTACTATAAACTACTGAATTTTACCTCAACTAGAACAAACTGGTTTGAATTTAGGATCTGTCAGCCCTGAAATTAACTCTCTACCTCGCAGGGAGACTGTTCTGCTGTTGCAAAGGAAATCCCACCGCTTGTCTTTGTAGGAAAAGATAAACCCCCTATTTTATAAACTTCCTTGGGGGTGGGTGGAGAGGGGGAAGCTGTGTTGGGGTGTTCACAAAGCCACGGAAACTGAGGTGCTGGTGGTTCTGCCTGGCTGAGGAGTAACAACCAGGCCTGGTGGTGGCTGCCCCTCATTTGGGTATGTTCAGCTTCTCTTCAGCCTCATGGGATAGGAGCAGTTTGGGGGTCTTGTGGGGGTGGTGAGTGGTTGCTTTGGTAGGGGGCAGCATGTGAGTGCTGTCTTGGCTTTAAACACCTTTTGGGGTTCACTCTGCAGCCATCTGTCCCCACAGGACCCTTTTGCCTTCCCTGCTCATGATGCTGAAGCTTCCCTGGCAGCCACCAGCACTAGCTGTGTGGGGATGATCTGTGGTTTTTAACTAGCTGGGAGGGACGGGGTCATGCTGAGTATTTCTGCTTCTGGTATTTTTTGGACACTGTTTAATAAAGTTCTTCCAGGGAAGAGTTGTGATGTGTGGGTGAGGTCTGTGCCCAGGCTATAAGGGATTTGTGTCAGGCATGGACTGGCATGGAGCAGTGGGTGGAGGGGCTGGCTGCTCTCCTGGGGCTGCAGGGCAGCTGTGGGTCTCACAGTAACCCTCTTTCCACCTTGCAGAGTGGACAAGAGGGTCTGAGCAGGGTTGCCTCTGGTTTGGAGAGCATCTCTGCCCTTCCAGGGCAACACTTAGTGCCTCTGCCTGGAGCTGTGGCCAACACTTGGTCTCTGCCTGGGCCAAACCCTCCAGTGCTGCAAGGAGAAGGTGTTTGCCCTCTCCCTCCTCTGCAGGCAGCAGACCTGCCTGGGCAGTGCCCGGCTGTGCTCAGTGGTAGCTGATGGCGCCCCATGGGTGCCCAGGGCCTTTGCAGCTGCTCTGATCCCAGCTGGGTGTGCCCCGAGCCCGCGGACCGGGGCCGGCTGGGACACGCGGGCTCCGGAGGCTGCGGGGAGCGAGGAGCTCCCAGCCCCGGGCGCTGCCGGCGCCTCCTCCCGTTGGGATGGGGTGAGCAGCCTCGGAGCCAGGGCAGGGACCAGGCCCTGGCAAAGAGCCTGCCTGAGGCTCCTGCCCTGCTGCACAAAGCTCGTCAGAGGGGTAATGAGCAAAACTTCCCTCGGCTGGAGTCGTGCAAATGGGATCAGGGCTTGAGTGACACCTGCGACTGCACGCGGCGAGGGCATGTGCTTTATTGCCTTAGGAAATGAGGCTGAAAGGTGAATAGGATTATTGTCGCTTTATTCAGGCCTGGCAAACGGCTTCCAAGGTCAGCTGGGCGGCATGGAGCAGCAGCCCCGGCTGCTTGTTCACAGCCGGCCCCTCCTGCCTTTCCTGGGGGGCTACTCTGTGCACCCCCAGCAGCCTCCCCCATCGGCAGGGCCGTGCCCATGTGCCCTCTGCCTTTGCTGGCTCTTTGTGGCCAGTTCCCTCCCCATGCTGGAGGCCACCCAGAGCAGGACCAGCTCCTCAGCCTGTGGGTGCCATGGGCACCACACTCCACTGAATTTCTGCACTACAGGAGCCACATTTGCAAATTCCCCCAGTGCTGGGGGAGCCGGGCCACCAGAGGTTGAGGCAGGCAGGACATGGGGACAAAATGCTCTGGGATGAGTTGGCAGATCCCTGTGGAGAGCCTGGTGGGGACTGGCGCCTGTGGCCCCATTGTTTTGGCTTTTCCTGCCCCCCTGCCCGTTACCCCCGGCCGTGAGAGCTCCAGCATGTTCCATGGCTGACTCAGTCAGGAGTTCACTGCTGGGATGGAGCAGAGCTGGAGCCAAACCTGCTGTCCTGCAGAGGCCTCTTTGCCCTCCTTGGTTATTGCCTGCCCAGCTCCTTATCAGGCAGTTCCAGCTGGGCTGGAGCTGGGACTGGAAGCCCCGCACGGTCCGGCCGAGAGCCCGGGGCCAAGTCCGCTCCCTGCACCTCGGGGCAGCCCTGGCCGCGGACCGGAGGGGGCTGTGGGACAGAGCCCCGTGCAGCCGCCCAGGCCCGGTTGGTTTGTGCTGGCAGCGGCCCCGCGGTGTCCGCAGGAGCCATTGTCTGTGCCGGACTCCCTGCGCTGAGGAAGCGCTGCCCGGTTTCCTTCCCACACATCCCGCTGTGCGGGGGACCCGCAGGTGGCCCTGGCTCACCCCGGGAGCCTCCGGGAACCTCCGCCTGCCTCCGGTACAGCCGCGCCGGCTGCCGGCCCTGCCCGGGGACCCGCCTGCCCGAGCACCCGCTGGCTGCCCCGGGACTGTGCCCACGCTGCGCCCCGAGAGCCACATGGCCTGGGGGGCGTGTGGGTTCCGGTGCTCCCCCCGGTGCGTGCGTGCCCCGGCTCGGCAGGGACGGACACGTGCGGACCCGTTCGCCCCCCCGGTCCCCCGCGGTCCCGAACCCGCCCGGGGCAGCGGCGGCACCGGGGCCTCCCCGGGGACCCTCAGCCCCGCCCCCAGCGCGCGTCCCCATTGGCTGCCCCGACAGGTGGGCGTGGCCTCGGCGGGACCGGCCCGAACCGGCTCTGCCCTCGGGGCCAGGAGAGATGAGAAGGCTCTCGGTGTGATCTTCTCTCTGATTGGCCGAGCCGGGATGAATGGGCGGTGCCTGAGGGGCGCAGCGCTACACGATTGGTCGAGCGGAGGGGCGAGGGGGCGGTGCCCGATCTGGCGCCACCTCCCCCCCGGTGCCCCCGGTCGCGGTTATAGCGCGCGCGCGGCGCGGCGGGGGCGCGTGCGGAGATGGCGGCGGGCGCGGCGGGAACGCGCGCGGTCCTGGCGCTGCTCGTCTTGTGCTCGATGGCCGCCGGCGCCGCGGGGACAAGTACGGACCGGACCGGGGCGGGCCGGGATGGATCCGGGCTGAGAGGGAGTCCATTCGGGCGGCCCGGCGTGGCGGAGGGTTCGCGGAAGCCCACCGGGGGTCTCCGTGGGGGTTGGACAGAGGGGTGTCCTGCGGGGGCTCCGAGGGGCCTTGGCGGGCTCCCAGCCCCGCGGGTGGGCTCCGGGCCGGCTCCGGGAGCGGCAGGCGTGGGGGGAGGAGCGGCGGTGCGGGCGCCTGCGGCGGGGCACGTCCGCGGCGGGCGGGGCCGGGGCCGGGGGAACGGAGGCGCCCTGGGGCTATCGGTGGATGGCCGGGCCGGGCTGGGCTCCGGTCTGCCGTGGAGCAGCCCCGGGGCTTGGGCGGAGGATGCCCCGGCGCACCGCGTGGCCGCTTATCACTTTAACCGGAGGGGTCCGGTGCTTTCAGCTGCGCTGGGTTGTTTTCTCCTTAGGAAAACCGAGGAGTTTATTCCCCGCAGCCGCTTCTCCGGTTTCCGCGGCTGAGGAGCAGCAACGGGTCCCCGGGCTTTAAATCCTAAAGATGTTCGGGATAATCCGCGGGGCGGGAGCGGCTCCAGCAGCCCCGGGTGGGCGCTTAAAGCTCTTCCCGCAGGGACGGGCGGGCTCTGCCCCGGGCTGGGGCTCCTCGCTTCACCTTCCCGGGTTTGGAGGAGCTGGGGGCAAACCCGGCCGTGTTCTCCCCGCAGGACTCCGCAGCCTCTGGACCTCGAGGTGCAGGTGGAAGAGGCTGGGTTTGGTCGCCAGTGGCGAGCAGCTGGTCCTGGCCAGCTCGGCGTTTTGAATGCTTGAGTAATTTGTAGCCTGTTCGCCCTTAATTCAACGTAGTAGAACCAAACCCTAAGAGCGAAAAGTGGGAGGATCCTGGAAAACCAAAGTGTGTGCTCCAATAGTTTCTTTCTACGGAACTACATTTTAGTTCTGCAGGGCAGAGCCTCCTTCTAAACTTCACATTTATCACCGGGAGATGCCCGGGTTGGCCTCATCCCGCTCCCTGTGTGGCTCTGGGGGTTTCCTGCCAGCCCCCTCCTGGCAGGGGACTGGCACGGGTGGGACCTGCAGGAGGCAGTTCCTATCCCGGGTCTGAAGAGCCCTGGAGGGATGAGCTGGGCCAGCAGTTGTGTAATGCCCATGTCCTGCCTGGGCTTGGTGTGGAGCTGTGCTGGTGCCTTGAGGGAGCAGAGTAGGGGTGAGAGGTGGGGTTTGGCCTCTCAGCAGTGTTTAGGTTTGGCTTTATGGAGCAGGCTGGGTAGCAGCTCACCCCATGGAGCAGAGGTCGGTGTGTGCCTGGACTCTGTGCCCTCGTGGGGAGGGACTCTGAGTCTGACCTGGCTGTGCAAAGCTTAAGGCCAGACTTTACAGCTGTTTAAAATGGCAAAAAGTGTTAGATCCTCCACTCTCCCCTGACCAAACTGAGAAACCAAGGTCCCACCAGGCAGGAACCCCGTGGGACAGTGGGGCTCTGGCCAGGCTCAGCCACCCTGAGCATGTCACCACCCCCGGGACTCCTCCCTCTGCGGGGGGAGAGGTTGTTTTTAGTTTGAAGGTGACTCTGGAGAGCGTTTTCTGGTCTCTGTGCCTTCTCTGCTGTCCTGCTGGCTCAGATACCACGCTGTGCCCGGGGAGGCATCCAGCTCAGCTCTGTGAGGAGCGTCTGGGCTTTGGGACCTGAGCCCCACTTGCAGCCTCTCACCCTCTGGAAAATGTGGCAGCAGCCCTGGTGGATCCCAGGGGGTTGATGTGAGAGCCCACGGCTGGGATTTCCTGCTCTCAGCTCTGTGGTGGGGACAGGGAGGACATTAATCCCATGGGAATTCAAACGGTGCTCGCTGCTGCTGCTGCTTGCTGGAGCCTTTTAACCTGTTTGAACTGCACGAGGCACCCTCTAACTCGCAGCAAATAACCTTGCACAGCTTATTTTGTCAGCGTACAGTAATCACCTTGTAGCTGTAAACCCCTTGATCTTTACCAGCTCCCGCTTTAATTCGGGCTGCAGTTGGAGCAGACGGGCTGGTACAAGTGCTGTGGGCAGTTCCAGGGCTTGTCAGGGTTGGGAGTGTTTGATCACAGGTCTGTGGTGTGGAAAAAAACCCTTCTGGCACGCAGGTCAGGGGTTCTGAGAGTGGAATCCAGCTGATACCCCCATCCCACAACATCTCTGGGTGCCCCTGATCCTCCACTGGGTTAAAAATGGGGGCCTTGGTCATCCCCCAAGGGGGATCCTTTCTCTTTCAGCTAAGCTTATTCTTGAAGACTTTCAAAGCTTTAGTAGGAAAAGCTAGTTTTTCCTTTGAAAAACGTGGAATTAATTTCTTTAAGAGTCAAGCTTAGCTTACAGGCTAACTTGTGTCTTTCTTGAGTTTGAGCAAACTTGGGTTTGTGGCACTGATTTCTTCCTACTCTCGCAAAAAGCAGCCTCAGGATTTCTTGTTGCATCATCTTCAGGCTTTCAAAATCCCCCAAAACCTTCTCCTAAGCCCACTTCCCCTGTGCATGTACATCACGGTGCATCCGTGGAGGGTTGTGTATAACCACAAAGTGCTTTTAACTGAGCACATTAATTCCTGGAAGGTTCTTGGGGTGCGAGCTGCCTGTTAGGACAGGAAGGATGTGTCTCAATCTCAGCTCCTTCTTCTGAAACCTGGCTGGGGGTGAGTCACGTAGTGACCTCGGCCTGAGCCTGATGGCTTTTCCCGAAGTGGAGCTGCTGAGCCTCCCTTCCTGGCTGCCCTGGGAAGGGCTCCTGGGGCTGTGGCCACTGCCCCGTGCCTGCCCTGGAGCCCGAGGGCATTTGGCAGCTCTGCTCCCTGCACACCGACCTTTGGACTGGCTGATTCCACCACTGAACCCTCCGGCCTCTGGCTGCAAGGGCAGAGTGAAAAATCTCCAAGTTCCAGCCTGCAGCTGCTGCCTGTGCCTCTGGTCTGTTTGTTGCCAGCTCAGCTCTGCAGGCTGGTCTTGTCCGAAACAAAAAATCAGATTTCACTGTATGGCAACAGATTTACGTGACATCTTGCGGGCTACAAGTCTTTCCTCCTCCCCCAGAAAGGTTCTTTACCTCGGGGTTGTGCTCAGGAGTTCGTGTTGGGCACTTTGGGGCTGAGGGATGCAGCAGGGGTGTGCAGCAGTGCGTGTGGCCGGTGCATGTGGCTGTGCCACAGCTCAGGGAGGGGGGCCTGGGCCCCAGCCAGCTCCGAATTACGGCCGGGCAGCCCGGGGCTGTGCACTGAGGGGGAACAGACACGTTCCTCCCGGGGCCACGGGGGCACAGTGGAGCTCTTTTCCCGTTCCAGTTGTCTTAATCAAACTGCCTGGGAGGGGGCTCGGTCAGGGTCCCACTGAGCCTGCCGTGGTGATGTGACCTTTGCCAGAGCACAGGCTGGGGAGTGTGGAGGCTGCAGAAGCACTTGAAACACAAATGTGAGGTTTTCATCCCGAGCTGCAAGCGCTGGGGGCCAGACAGGAGCCTTGGGCTGTCCCTCAGAGCTGATGGGCGATGCCAGGGGAGTCCAGTTTGGATGGTGGCACACTCTGAGTGCAGCGGAGCCACAGGAGATCCAAAATGCCTGAGCCAGGCAGAGTTCAGAGTGTGGAGGGGAGGGAGGGCAGAGTGCTCTGCCCTGGAGACGCTGCACAGCCATTTCTCAGTCTCCGAGGGTTATTTTTTTTTTTTGCTTGCAGAAGGTGAATTCTTGCTTTGCACTAACACTTTGCACTAATACCTCTTCAACTCATAGCTGGTTTTATAAAGTCACCGCTGTCTCAAAAGAGACTGACTCAGGACAGCGTGGAGTTGTACTGCGAGGCGATTGGCAACCCCATCCCCGAGATCCAGTGGTGGTTTGAGGGGAACGACCCCAATGAGACCTATGCCCAGCTCTGGGATGGCGCACGGCAGGACCGTGTCAAAATCAACGCCACCTACAACCTGCACTCCACCAGCACCATCTCCATCGCCAACCTCACGGCCGACGACTCGGGCATGTACGAGTGCCGGGCCAGCAACGACCCCGACCGCAACCACTTGTCGAAGAGCCCCAAAGTCAAGTGGATCCGTTCCCAGGCGAACGTTTTTGTCATCGAACGTGAGTGGCCACGCCGAGGCCTTGGCACTTGCTCGGACACCGGTGTCTTGAGTCTCCCGCCATGCTCACCCCTGCACCTGTGTCCTGTGGCTCCCGAAAGCTCCCCCCACCCTCCCACCCCCAGCCGTAGAACTGAGAGACTCCCACCCTCTGTCGATCTCCCCACACCACCTGTGACTTGACCCGGAATGGCCCTGCTCAAAAAGGGTTGTGGCTTCCCAACCAATTCGCCCTCCGGCAAATCCCGCGCCTTTTCCGGAGCCAAAGAACCTGGAACCTGCTGCTTATTCCTGAGAGCCTCCGAGCCCTGGTGCTGGCTGCAGAATTGAGCCTTGATTCTGTGGTCGACTCTGCCCTAACCACCACTGACCAGCGGCCCTTCCCTGCAGCTCGTACAGCTCCCACTCCTTCCAGCAGCCCTGCTTTGAGCTCGCTTCCGTGCTGGTGACCCAGACTGTGGGGGAAAACAAATCTTGCTTTGAGGTCTGAGGTGCAACCGTTTTTGAAGTGGCCGTGTCTGTGTGACACCTGAGTGTGATGTCATTGCTTGTCCCGTGGACGTGGCCGGGTTCCCTCTCGCAGAGCAGGAGGGTGAATGCCGGAGCGCCCGGGCTGCTAAAAACTTTGGGAGGGAGATTAAAGTCCTGCTAAGGTCTCCCCATGAATGCTGGAGTTAGGAGAGCTGCCTTTTCAGCAGAAATGTGCTATGGAGTGCAGAACTCCAGCAGAGAACCTTTCTTCCAGTGGAATTTGGATAGGAGGAAAAGCAAAATAGCCTGTCAGCCCTGGCAAAACCTTCCGAGGGATGGAGATGGGGTGGGAGGGTAGGGACCACAGTGGCACTGGGGCTGTGCAGTGGTGCTGCTGATGGCCTTCTGGCTGCCTTCTCGGACAGCCTCCTACAAGTAGAAATGCCTGAGTCATCTTGGGTTGCATAATTTACTGCTGCCTGGCACATGGAGGCCCAGGACCTCTCGGAGTCACGGCTCTGTTCTGTCTGGAGCCGTTCTAACCGAGCCCTTTGGGCTGCCTCAGGTGAGGCAGGGATTGCTGCCTCATGATCTCGTCTGCTCTCCCTCACCACAGAGGGTCCTGGCCGCCCTCTGGGCTACCTGGAGGCGTCTGCAGCTGCTCAGGTGCTGGGAGGTGTTGACACCCGGGCGCTGTGGCAGCTCCCAGCAGCAGGGAGCTGTGCTCTGCCCTTCAGAGTGACCTTTTCCATTGCTTATCGAGCACTGGGCTGTGCCGGAGGTTCGGGTGATGCAGGGCACGGCAGCGATGCTGCTGCGAGGGGAGCAGATGCAGGGCCAGCGTGGCCATCCCAGTTCCATGTTGGGGGCTCTGGTGTTGGCATTTTCAGGTCTGGTAGGGAGCTGTGTGAAGGTAAGTGGAGGCTGGGGACAGAGACAAGGAGCTGTGGGGTTTGCATTGCAGGTTTTTGGGCACCACATCAGCCCTGCTGTACCCCCGGGTTAATTTAAATCCGATTCTTTATGATTGCAGGTCCAGAAATTACCACTCAGGTCACTGAGAGCTCTGGCAAGCTGATCCTCAGCTGTAACATGTCTGCACCACACCCCAGCATCACGGGCCACAAGTGGATTCACAAGGAGAAGGTCGTGGAGCAGGATGAGAACGCGGGTGCTTTCACCAGCTACACGTGAGTGTCAGGGCAGGGTCAGAACCTGGGCACGGGCAGGTTTTGTTCCCAGGAAGCAGCTGATGTTTGTGTCAGCTGGAGCCAAGGCTGAGTTCTTGCAGCCCTGCTGATGGGGTGGGGGTTTGGGACTGTGGAGAATAAATGAGTTTAACAGAGTTTTGGTAAGGCCCAACACTCTGCTGTAAGGGGAGGGGGGGAGCAAAAAGGAGGAGGAAGGGGAAGTTTTGTGCCACAAATGTCCTGTTAGAAAGAGATTTCCTGATTTTAAGCAGGTGTTCAGCTGGACTCTGGTTATTCAGTGTTCCAGAGCTGTTCTCTCAGAGCTTCAAAGGAACCCTACTCTGGGCAGGCCATCAGCTCCCCTCTCCCTGAGTGTGGAACAAGAGGTTCCAGTGCATGTTGTCTCTCCGTGAGGCTTTTTGTCCCTTCCAGAATCCAGCCTTTCTCCCAGAAGGAGCTGGGGAGCTGTGGTGGGCCTGGTCCATCCTTTTTGTGGCAGTGCAGTGAGCTTTCCTTTCTGATTACAGTCAGGCCTGGCTGGCTGTGACCCAGCAGCTGTGGTGGCATCATGTCCCTTTGTGTGGCAGTGCCGACGTGCCTGTCTCCCCATAGCAACAGGGAGCTGAACAAGGATTAAAGTATTTATAACCCAGCCTCCCTCGCGTGACCTCAATTCCTCAGCTGAGTGGTTTTTGGAAGTGGGAAGCGCCGTGCATGGCAGAGCTAACAAACAGCCCCTTGTCCCGGGGCAGCCATGGGACAAACTCTGTGGGCCCCTTCCCTCGAGTGGGTATTACTGAGCAGCAGAATGGGATGTTTGTTGCAGGGCTGTATAATCCACTAAATCTCATTGCAGCAGCTTTACGGGAAGGAGAATGCGAGCGTTTTTCTCAATGTGGGGATCAACCCAGAGCAGCTTGGCCTGGGTGATCTTTGCCACTGCTTTGCCCTGTGTTTCACCGAGCTGGAACAGTGATCACTGACTTGACAAACCCGTGTCAGATGTGGTGCACATGAAACTCTCTTCTGCCACCCTCGGTGTGTGAGGAGAGTGGAGAGTTGGGTTGCTCTAAGTGCACAGTGCAGCACAAACATTCTGCTGGACCGGGGGAAATTTGCCATGGAGGAGGCTGCTGATGCTTGTGGGTGTCTGATCCCGTGAGCCTGGAGGTCAGTACCTCTGGATAAGTTGTTCTGGGTGCTCACCTGAACTCTGTTTTTGGTAGGATTGAAGGGAAGAGGGAGGAGCACTCCGGCGTCTATGAGTGCGTGTACGAAGCAAACCCGCAGATAAGAGGACAAGTGAATATCTCTGGTAATTTCACCTGTTTGCTCCTGGGCTCTGAGGAGGGGCGTGGGGAAGCTGTGACCACCTGAACGCTGTGCTGGGGTGTCTTTTCAGCTGGTTGAAAGGCTGCTCTCAGCCCTCATGTGGCTGCAGGGCTCTGCTCTCTGAGAGGCAGCACCCAGGGTTAGCCCTGAGGTCTCCTGTGTTGAACCAGCCCTCTGTGGGCATGTTCCCACAGGAATAATGGATAGAGGGATAATACCTCCTGGACAAATCTGTTTGAGCCTTTCCTGAAGCAGCTTGGTGCACTTTCCTCTTAGAAAATGCCAAACTCTCTCCTCTTAGAAAATGCCAAACTAGTGAGAGGAACAGCCTGACTGAGGTTTTGGGCCAGCTGATTCTGGTGAGGTGGGCTGCAGGAAGTACAAATCTATGATTTCTATAATCAGATGCCCACATTTTTTTTATTTTTTCTTTTTTCCTCTTAGTTCCCCCCCAGGTGACAGCATACAAGAAGTCTGAGCATGGCAACGAGGGGGACACGGGTGTGCTGACCTGCAAGAATCCTTCTTTCCCCGCTGTCACCACTTGGTCCTGGTACAAAAGTGGTCACGGGGTGAGTGCTGTGGTTTGCTCCTTGTCCCCTCCTGCCTGCCCTGCTGCCCAGGCCTTGTGCCACCAGAATTGTTTGTGCTCCCCAGAAGGGGCATTTCAGTGGTGCTGCCCTGAGATCCCTCCTCTTCCTCCTCCCTCCAGCTCCTGGAGAACGCCTCTGGCCGATACATCATCAAGTCCAGTGGCAACAAGACAGAGCTGCGCATCCTCAAACTGGATATTGAGCAGGACACGGGAGATTATTTCTGCAATGGCACCAATTCCTACGGCACCGGCGACGCCACGGTGAACCTGCGCGTCCGCAGCCGCCTGGCAGCGCTCTGGCCCTTCCTGGGCATCGTGGCAGAAGTGCTGGTTCTTGTCACCATCATCTTCATCTATGAGAAGAGGAGGAAGCCAGATGAGGTTCCTGATGGTAAGAGGCGCCTGGGTTTGGGTCTGTCTGGGAAGGTGAGGATTTGCAGCTCGTAGGGTGCAGGCAGGATGGGTTCGTGGGGGAATCTTGGCCGTCTGTAAATCCAAATTGTGGCACAAAATCTTTTTTGAGAACAAACCCAAATGATGATTTTATCTGTCTGGTTTGTGGTAGGTGCTGTTGTGCTCAGAGGATTGGTATCCCCCAGTTAGCTGAGCTGAATTCTTTCTAGTTCAGTAGAAATTATATGGGAAAGGGGTTAAGCAGGCTCGAGTTCTGAGGTCCTTTTCTCAGAGCAGGAGGGTTTTGAGAGCTCAGGGCATTTGAGAAACCAGTGTTTGTGACAGTCCTGCAGTGAGATCTGCAGCAAGAGAGGATTCTGTGCAGGTCAGCCTGATCCTTTGTCTCACCAGTTCCTCTGCTCTTTGCTCAAGTGCTTCCCTTGAGTGTCTGCAGGGCTGGATTTCCTTTGGCAGCTCCCACTCTGGACAAGGCGGTTTGCACATCAGTTCTGGAGCTTTTGTGGTGCTGCAGAGCTGGGAGGGACTGTGTCAGTGGCTGTGTGAGACCAGGTTTAGCTTAACTTGTGTTCAGTTCAGGATGTTTTGGGTCATCAGATCCACACATCCTGGATCTCAAAGTCTGTTCTGGAAGCACCAGCTCCTCCCTTTCCTTATCGGTGAGGATCTGCATTGTGTCAGCTCCTTTATCTGATGCTGTTAACAATGCGGTGTGAATGCTCTGTATCCTTCCTGCCTGGGATCCTGCAGGGCCCCTGGCCCCCTGCAGGAGCAGGCTCAGGACAGGGGCAGCCCAGGGGCTGAAGGTCACATCCCTCCCCTGATCGCAGGGTTTGGAATTTCACTCCAGGCAGTTTCACAAGCAGGTGTTTTGCCCTCTGACACCCCTGGCTGGAAGGCAAGTGCTGTCTTAAAGATGTTGCAGCTGCATCTCGCAGCAAAAAACGCTGTGTGGTCTGGTTTGTGATGACATCAGTGCAGGTCTGGGGGTGCTGACCTGTCAGAGCTGCAGCAGATGCTTTGACAGACAGCTGGATGTGCTGAAATGTCCTGGTGCTCCTTGGCAAGAGGAGCTTCCCAAATGCTCGTGGCTGAGGATACAGCATCACACCCCTTCAGTAAACACACACATGGCTCTACACTTCCCTGGTGTGAAGTGGTTCTTTCTGCCCCAGAGTTTTTGTGAGTGACAGTGAGGCCTGTCTGAGCCAGTCCCCCCACTACTTCCTGGGGACACTCCTGTCACCTGGGATGGGCTGGGGACACTCTGGCCTTCTTTGGGGTGATATCCTTGCTGGTGTTACCTATCCACTCTTCCTTCCTCTGCTGCTGGGTGCCACCTCACATGGTAAGTGGAAGGTAGAAGGTCGTTCCAGTCGTGTCTGCCTCGTCCTCTCACCAGCCACGAGCAGATCCTGGAGCCCAGGGCAGCCCCAGTGCCCGGAGCACGGCACTCAAGGGCAGCCAGGGCTGGGGAAGAGGTGATGGGGAGCAAAGGAGACATCTGGGAGCCTCCTGTTGGGAGGTGGCAGATCTCAGGGAGCTGGTGAAAGGCCGCGGGGCTTGGCACGTGTTGGCAGAGGTGTTCCCTTAGCTGTGTGCTCAGAACGTGGTGTGCAAGTGTTTGTTTTGATATCACAACGTGTGGGGAGGGAGAAGGGCTTCCTGCTGCTGCTGCTGCTTAAAGCCTCATCCCTGAAACATCCTGTTTGGCTTCCCCTCTGCCTGCTGTGAGTGTGCTGGGATCTGGGAGCCTTCCCAAGTCCTGGTGCCGTGGGGGCGAGCACAGGGGATGGATCAGGGCACCCCAGGAGCCTCCCCAGTTTTAAGTGGTGGTGGAGTGGCTGCCTGGAATGCAGCTCCCACTGCTTTAAAAGGAGGCAGAGGTCACTTTGGATGTCTTCTCCCCTGACTGTTTGTTTTTTGTTTTCTCTTTCTGTGCTGTCCTGAATGTGAAGATGATGATGGAGGCTCTGCACCACTGTGAGTACCTCCCTCTTCCTATTTGTACTGGTAGATCTCATCCAGCCAGGGAATCTGCTCCAAAGATAAGAGCTTTATGCAAAGATAAAAGCTTTATGCAAAGATAAAAGCTGGCTGGTGTGGGATAATACTCAGTGGGGGGAGATGTCCCCTCATGGTTTATTTAATGTCCCCACATGTAAACCCACACATGCCTGGGGTGGCATCAGAGTCTGACCCTGGTCTGGGATCTGATCCCAGCACCCTCTGCTTGAACCTGAATTACATTAAAGGGCTGAGGGGTGGTGGTGGGGGAACTTTCTGCTCTCCCTTTCCTCACAGCCCTTCTCCCTTCCCAGGAAGAGCAATGCCACAAACCACAAGGACAAGAACGTCCGCCAGAGAAATGCAAACTAAGAGCAGGGCCAGGTGAGTGCCAGGGCAGAGCCTGGAGCAAGAGCTGCAGCATCTGAGTCTGCCGAGGGGCTCTGGGAGAAGCCAAGGCTCTTCTGGCCCAGCATGGGCTCCACCAGCCCAGTGCAGCTGTACTGGTGCAACAGGGTTTATCTAACTGGTTTTCCTTTCTTTCCTGCTAGGTGATGAGGAGATGAAGAAGTCTTCTGGACAGTTTTGTTTTCTTTTAATTTTTTTTGGTAAAATACCACCATGGAATATTCTAGTGCGTCCTTGCGATTCAGTTAACTTCACTTTCTAAGGAAACTTAAGTTGTAGAATATAAAATACACTTTTTTTTTTTTTTTAAAGAGTTGTGGGAGGGTTTTTCTACCTGTAAATGTAAATCCCTTGTTCCTGGTAGTCTAGGTCTCTGGCTGTCTCTGTCCTAGATTATTTCATGTTGGTACAGAGTGGGGAGGGGGGGTGGGAGTGCAGCTGTGTCCCACCTGCTTGTGGGGGTGAGGGAGGAGCTGCTTTGGTGGCTTTTGGGAGACGACCTGATCTGACCAGGGGGTTCAGGAAGAGGTTCTGTGTCCTCCCAGTGCGTCACCAGGAGCAAGGCTGCACCTTTCCCTGGCAAAGGGCTCGTTCCTGGCGTGTCCCTGCCTGGCAGATTCCCAGTCAGCTCCCGCTGAGCTGATCTTGGTTACTCTGAAACAGGCAGCCAGGAGCTGGATAAATGATTGCTGTAACTTATTCCAGGGGTTGTTCGTGTCTCTGCAGTGGGGAGGGGCAGGGTGAGCCGGGGCTGGGGGTGTTTTTAAGGTTTAACAGCGTGTGCTTGTGCTTGAGCCATCGAAACGTGGGGGCCTGGGGGCAGACAGTGCTCAGGGGAGTCTAACACCTTTACTGCTGGGTAGCATTGAACTGTTCCATCTGTTAACACTTCGCAAATAAAGATGATTCCTCTCTCTTTTTTCCACCTCTGGGCTCTGGTCTCTTCCCTTGGGGCCGCCTGACCCTCTGGCTCCACACACGATGCTGTGTCTGGGTTTGGTGCCAGCTCTGGCTGCCCTCTAATTGCTGAGGAGATTCAGCTCGACGGGTGTGAAAGCCTTCAGGGAGGGGAGGGAGGGAGGGAGGGAGGGGTTGTTCCCTGCTCTGCAGAGCCTGGAGGAACCTGGGGCCCTGGGGGGACCCCTGCCTGTATGGGACAGTTTCCTCTTGCCCTGCTCCAGAGTTCCTCAGCTCTTGTTTCTGTGGGGTCAAAGATAAGCCCCAGCCTCAAGGAGCCCTCACAGGCCCTGCTGTTCCTGTGTCTCACCCTTCTCTAGGCAGGTTTTTTAGGTTTATTTTCTTCCTGCTTGTGGTGGTTTTGCCAGGAAGGGATCACGTTCTTGACTGAAGAATGTGAAACCGCTGCACTGCTCTTTATGGTTGGGGAGAGCAAAGGGGTGAGACATTTGTGCACAAAACAGGGCCTTGGGGCTGGAACAGGATCTGGGGGAGGGGAGTCCCTTCTCTGCTGCCAGCCCTGAGCTCAGGGGCCCTCTGCCACCATTCCTGCCCCTGGAATGAGGCAGCAGAGCCCACAGCTGAGGAGAAGCCACCCTGTGCTCCCAGCTGGCCTAAGGTGCCCCTGCCTGCTTCGTTCTGGGCTTGTGACTGAACCTTGCTCTGCAGCCAGATGCTTGTCCCTGCCTGGGATGGGACAAAGGGGGGGAGCATGGCTGTGGTGGCCACGCTGTGCCCAGAGAGGTGGTGGCAGCTCTGGTGGCAGTGCTGACAGCCTGGTGCTGGGGTGGCTGGGTCCCTCTGCCTTGCTGTGCCACCCCAGCGAGGGCAGCGCGGCTCTGAGCCGTGTTAATGGGTTATGCAAGGCTCTCACAGCCCCGGCCTTGCGCCATCCTGGTGAAAAATCAATGCGTGGTTTAATTTCCTTGATGAGGATGATGGGTCCTGTCTGACCCCGCTCTGGGCCGCAGCACAAAGCACCACTTGTGCTTTTTGTGTGGCTGGGCAGGGACAGGGGCACAACAGCCCCGGGAGCCGGGCAGGGGCTGAGCTGGCATCTTGCTGCTCTGGGCTGCGTTGCAGCTGCCCTGGTGAGCTGTGGCACAGCCCTGCCGTGGCCCAGGGGCTGCCACATCCAACCTCGGACAGGGACGGCTCAAACAGGCTCCTGGTAAGGTGTCCCATCGTGTTCAGAGAGGGAGAACGGGTGCTCTGGGCTCCATAGGGACGCTGCTCAGCCGCTGCTTCCCGACGCCGCGGGGTGAGCCTGGAGCTGCTGCCTCATCTCTTGGCTCTGGCATCTCCAACCTCCCGTTCAGGTTAAGCTGGATCAGTGCCTGCATGGGCTCAGGGCAGCTGAGGGGCAGCAGTGCTCTGCCCCGGGAATGGTTTGGAGAAACGGGCTGCTCGTGGAGGCAAACCCGGGCACAAGTCGCAGAGCGAGGCCGCTGTGAGCCGCAGCGCGACTTTTGGGGTGTCTCCTGCCCTGGGGCTCAGCGCAGGGCCCGCGGCTGTCGGTGGCTCCTCCGTGGCCGCGGGACGCGCTCGGGTGCGGTTCTGTCCCGCGGCACCAGGT
This sequence comes from Prinia subflava, assembly GCF_021018805.1. Classification (NCBI taxonomy): domain Eukaryota; kingdom Metazoa; phylum Chordata; class Aves; order Passeriformes; family Cisticolidae; genus Prinia; species Prinia subflava. Next base: position 14,350,836 of record NC_086254.1, read on the forward strand.
GGTGCCACCGCCGCGCCCGCGCCGCCCGCGCCCCCGACGGGTCCCGCCCGGAGCCGCGGGCTCAGGCCGGGGCAGTGCCCCGTGTCCGGCTGCTCGGGGTGCTCGGGGCACACCCGGACTTCTCCCTCCGGCCATCCCTGACACCTCGCAGCCCGAGGCAGCCGCAGCCGGGTGAGCCCCTTCCCGTGGCAGAGGGCAGGAGGTGCCGGTGGCGATGTCCCATCCTTCCATCAGCCCCCTTGGCGGTGTCCGGTATCCAACTCCGGGTGCTGGCGCTGCCCTGGGATACCAGTCCGGGGTATCCATCCCCGGGCACACCTCGGAGGATTCCTCTTGACGCCAGCTGGGCTCAGAGGGGGCTCAGCGCTGGAGCGATGGGTCCTCGGGCGGGGTGGGAGGGCAAAGCTCCGGTACCTGGCGCGGCGATGGGGCCCATCCCCGGCCCGGTGGTAGGCAGCGCTCCCTCCGCGGCGAGGCCGATGGGCTGGCGGCGGAGCCCAAAGGGGAGAGCGGCCGGTCCCGGACCACAGCACAGCGGGGACTGCGCTGCCGGAGTCCGCGGCCGTCGGGGAGGAGGGTGGATGGCTCGTCCCGGTGGCTGGTCCCGGTAGCCGGTCCCACCGGCCAGGGCTGTGCCGGCGGGGGGAGCTGCGGAGCCGCCCGGCCCCCGGCCCAGCCCCGCCGCCCGCCCCCGGCCCGCCCCGGCCCGCCCCCGCCGCGGCGGCGGGCGCCACTCGGCCGCCGGTGGCCTCGGCGGCGGCAGCGGCGGCAGGATGCGGGCGGGCCGCGGCGCGGCGGGCGGGGAGGCAGCGGCCGAGGAGGAGGCGGCCGATGGGGCCAAGCGCGGCGGGGCGGCGGCGGCGGGGCGGGCGAGGGGCCGCGGCGGGAAGGGGTCCCCGAACGGCGAGTGCCGTCGCGGGGAACCTCCGCGCAGCCCCGGCCCGGAGCCGCCCCGCGAGCCCAAGGTCTCCTTCTCCTGCGGCGGCGGCGGCGCATCCCCCGGCGGGGCCAAGGCGGCCGAGGAGGGGGCGAGCGAGGATGCGGCCGAGGAGGTCCGCGGGAGCCAGGCCAGCTTCATGCAGCGGCAGTTCGGGGCGATGCTCCAGCCCGGCGTCAACAAGTTCTCGCTGCGGATGTTCGGCTCGCAGAAGGCGGTGGAGAGGGAGCAGGAGCGCGTCAAGTCGGCGGGGGCCTGGATCATCCATCCCTACAGCGACTTCAGGTGCGGGGGTACCCGCGGGGCTCGGCCGCATCCCGCGGGGCCGGGCACCGGGCCGAGGAGCGGGGCCGCCGGTGCGGCCGGGCCGAGGGCACCTTGAGCCGCCGCCGGGCGCGGGAGGGAGCGAGGCAGGCATCCCCCTCCCCAGCGCAGCAGCCGCCGCTCCGGGGATGCCGGGAACCCTCGCGGTGCCAAGGGCATCCCCTCGTCCCCTTGTCCTTCCCGGGGTCTCGGCAGGTTCGGCCCGGCTTGGCCCTCCTGAGCCCCACCGGGCCTTGGCGCTGTCCCCGGAGCTCCCTGGGGTTGGGTGTCCCCCTCCCTGGGCAGGGCTGGGGCCGGGCAGGGGGACGTGCTTTGCCGCTGCCTGGCAGAGCGTTGTGGAGGCTCCCCCCTCCCCCAGGGAGGCCTGATTCTGTCCCTGGGGGGTTCAGCCGGTTTGGGGGGGATCCTTCTCCCTCCTGAGGGGACTCGAGTCCCCAGGATCCAGCCTGTGTGCCTGCCGGGGGAGGAATGACAAACCCGGGAGAAAGGCTCTGCAGCTCCATCTCCTTCCCATCCCCTGAGCCCTGGCGAGCTCCAGAGTGGCAAACGCTTCCTGAGTCGTGTGAAAGCTACCGGGAGGGATGGCTGCGCTGTCTGGGGTAGGCAGCACGGCATCTTGCAGGGCTGGGGAAGCCGAGACCCTGCTGGCATTGCTGGTGAGCCAGCACTGGGAGAACCCTGGTCCAGACACCTCAGAGGGGCTGGAGAAGCCTTTGCCCAAGGGCTGGGGTGATGTGAGAGGCTGGGGTGGTTCCAGGGAGGGTTTGCTGGGTGCCTGAGTGGGGAATCCCCCTGAGACAGATCTCAGGTTCTGTTCACTGCTGACACTGATGGGTCCCCGTGGGCTGGGGGTCCTTGAGGCAGGAGGAGGTGGCCATGGGCTCCAGGCAGGGACCAGCACCTCCTGCTTTCATCCCCGGGTGCTGCTCCTGGGCTGCTCTGGCATCTTTCAGAGGGGCAGCTGGAGGCCTTTGGCCTCCCCTCAGGGGCAGCTTCCTGCACAGGGTTTTGAGCCCTTCCACCCCGGGAACCTGCCATGGGAGCCCAGCGGAGCCCTCTCCTCATCTCGCTGGCTGGGCACTCACATTTGGGGTGAGAAGTGGCCACATTGCCCAGCCACTGCCAGTCCCGTGGCGGAGGGAACTCCACTGTCCCTGCCGTGACCGAGCAGAGGTGGCAGTGCCAGGTGAATCCTGGGGGCTGCTGAGCAGGAGGACCTGGGCCCTCTTCTCCCTGTGCTCCTCCTCACCCTCAGCAGCTGCGGGATGTTGGGGGAGGCTGGAACTGGGGTGACCCCCATGCCAGGGCAGAGCCTGCCCTGTTTCTCTGAGCTGGCAGAGCCTGGCACTGGTGGCAGAGCCCACAGCGCTGCCAAGAGCGGGGATCTCCCTCTGGTGAGCCTGCAGTGGGCTTGAGGCCTCAGAGGATTCCCCAGAGTGCAGCAGCATCACTCCCTGGCCCGGTGCTCGCAGAGGGCAGGTGGGTGCTGGAGTGACCTTGGGGAGTCACCCTGGCTGTCCTGCTCTGCACGGGCTTCATCCTCCTGGAACCGCTAGCGGGACTTGAAACTCATTGGGGCAGAGTGGCTGCCTGTGTTTTGATGCTGGAAGTGGCGTAGGAGAGTTCCCTGCCCAGTGGGGAGGAGCTGCAGGCAGAGCCATGGCATCCTCCAGCTCCACAACTGTGCACAGGAACAGGATCGGCCCACGCGAGGCTGGGCTGAGGAACCCGCGCTGCCTGTGAGCATTGGGGACATGAGTGCAATTCTCCCATGTTACCCTGCCTTAAAATAATCAAAAAAAGCATTTACCTAGTGATGAGAATGGAGCGTGACCTGGTCATGTTTGCCCCTGCAAAACCCATTTCCCATCTTAAGAGAAAATCATTACCCATCTGCATCTGTGACATCATTTCATAATCAGCATCGTTGAGCAATCCAGGCTCCTCACGGCCCTGGTGCTGCCATCGTTCACACACAATTCAGGGCAGATTTGCTCCAGGAACCAAAGTTGCTATTTACATAAATATTGAATGACAAGGAAGCAATCAGGGCGGCTGGTGAGATCCTGAGCTGATCAAAGAGACCCTGTAAGTGTGTGCTGGAGCAGGGCCACCTCCTTTTGGGTGCTGGGCAATGATTGTCACTGACTTTGCCTTTTCTGGTGTCTGGAGGAACAGCCAAGCCAGCGCCAAAGCCTTCATCGCCTCTTTTGGGGTTTCTGCAGCAGCCCTGGGGCATCGCTTTGGGGGCTGCAGGAGCTGCAGCTGGAGGTTTGGAGGTGGTGGCAGTGCCCATCACCCTGTGACCACCAAGGGGTTGCCCAAGGGCTCCTCCAGCCTTCCACGGGGCTGGGCTTGAGCTGGGGTTGGAGCTGAGCAGGAGGTTCTCACTGATGGTGATTTTCTGTTGCAAGAGCCGTTCCTGCATGTGAATTAGGGGCAAAGATGCGTCCAGAGCACACGGCCCTGGTGTTGCTTGGCTGGAGCCTTCCTCACCCAGGTTTAAATGCTTTCAGGGGCTTTCCCTCTGCCTGGACGGTGCCACCACAGGGGCTCCTGAGCTCACCAGCTCCTCCCGGTGTGTGTGGCAGCTCTGCCACTGGTCCCGGTGTTCCCATTCCCTGTGCTGAGGGTGTTGGGGGCCCCTCCCTCTGCAGCGTCAGCTGCTGAAAGCCACGGCTCAAGGGGAGGACAGGCTGTGACCAGCTTGGGGGATGGTGAAGGTTTGGGTCCTTGAGCAGTTTGCAAAGCCCTTATCCCCCCTTCCCCAGAGGTAAAAGGCTTTTCCAGGAGAGAGGGCACCAGTAATTCATCACAACTGGCTGTGCTGGGATCTGGGGCTGCAGACAGTGCATTGGCCACCACTGCTCATCAGCTTGGGCAAACTTCTGCCATGGCCTCCACAACCCACTTCTCACAGCAATCTCATTTTTAGAATATGAGTATTTAGTGTGAGTTTGCAAAGTGCTGATCCTGCCCCAATCCCAATCCGATCTTTCACTGATCCCGTGCTGCTCCTGCCCACCAGGCAGCCTGGTTTGCACCTGGGCCCCATCCCAGCCAAAGGGCTCAGACCTCAGGGGCAGAGGGGGGTCTAAAGGCGCTCTGTCCATCCCTGTCCCACGAGATCAGCACAGACAGGAGTGCTTTGGTCATCAGTGACAATCCCTGATGCTCTGAGTGCTGACAGCAGAGTTCAGCAGGGACCACCCTGGTGTATCGTGGCCATGCCCTCCTCTAGGGCTTGGACCCTCCTCTTGTCCTGCCCAGGACCTCAGACGAGCACCAATGCCAAGCCCTGGGCGGGTGATGCAGCAGGAAGGTGGCAGCTGCCTCTCACAGGGGTTTGGGCACCTCCTGTCATCATCACTGTCGCACAATTGGGTCAGAAGCGAGGGAGGGGTGTCGAGGATCCTGATTAATTTGTTTTCAGATATTTTTAGCAGCCTGGATTGGATCTTTTTTCTGTGCACATGAACCTTCTGAGGAAGAAAGCATTGGCATGGCACGCTGGCCCCCGGGGCGATCGCACAGGGTCAGTTGTGTGCAGTGGGGGATCAGGAGCAGTTTATCTTTCTCCACAGGCCGAATTCTGCCCTGCCTCAGCCAGATTGCAGAGGGATTGGAGCCAGAGGGGAGTTTTGCCCAGCTGGCGTGGTTATTTAATCTTTGTTCTTCGCAGCTTTGCATGGCTTATGCCCCTGTGGGACCCATGCAGCACAGCAGGGTCGGTCTGAACCGGAGCTGCCGGGGGTTTTAGGGGCAGATCCAGCCCCACAGCAGCTCTGCTGATTTCAGCATCCCTGCGAGGTTGTGCCCTGCGTGGGAGCCCAGCTGGGCCTGTTTGGTGGCAGCAGCTGGAGGCCGGTGTAGGGTGCAGGGGGGGCCCAGCTCCTCTGCCGAGGGTACCCTGGGGACCGCCCTGGTGTGAAGTCATCGTTTTGCAGCAGTGACATCACTCCCGGTTGCCACGGCAATGCCTCACATGAGGAAGGTGTCATTGGAGAAAGGTCAGGAGCTGGGATGCTCAGCTCCTCCTGGTCCTGCGCCAGTCTGCGCAGCGAGGGGGGGGGCGGGGGAACCTGGCCCACCGCCCCTTGCTGTGTGGTGGGTGGGGGTCTCCTCCTCCTCCCCGCATCCCCCAGGGCACAGCGTGGCCACGGCACCCCCTGCCCACCACCCTGCAGCACCCAGGGTGGGCTGAGCAGGCTGCGTGGGCGAGGGTCCCGCGTGTCCGTGCACCCGAGGGGGATCCCCCCACTGCTGCCCCCCGGCCAGGCGAGGCAGGGCCGAGGTGGGCTCCGCGTCATCCTGCCGTGACGGAGCTGCTGTGACCTTGCAGATGCTCAGAAAGGTCATGGCTGGCCCGGGAGAGGGGGACGAGGAGAAACGGGAGAAGGACGGGGTGAGGCAGGAGGGGGCGGAGGAGCAGCGCAGCGCGGGCAGGGCCAGGGGCGCGGGCAGCCGCCCACCCCCGCAGCTCCCCCGCGTCTGGCCGGGGCTGCGGGCGCTGCCAGCTGCAGCCCTACGTGCTCCGCTGCACCGGAGCCGCGGCGGCTCCTTCCACCCCGCCCGCGCTGCGGGGCCCGCGGGCAGACCCCGCCCTGGCACCCCCCCCAAAAAACCGCGACCCAGCCTGGCCCCGAGAGGCGCCGGGGTGAGGTGGCCCTGGCTGTCCCCAGGGACTGTCCCTTGTCCTTGGGTCCCCGCTCTGGGAGCGCAGAAAGGGGAGGCTGCTCCCAGGGCTCTCGGATAGTGACTCCACCCCCGAGCTCGGGCACTGCCGGTCGTTTGGGGGTCCCCAGCCCACGAGATGCCCCCGGTGCTCGGTGCCATCATTCTCCCCTCCCCCAGGACCTGCTGCCACGGGCCAGATCAGAGCAGCAGAAGCCTTCAGCCTCATCCTCTGCCTCAGTCAGGGGCTCTGCTGGCTGCAGGATCACCCCGGGGGCAGTTTGGAGAGTGGGGAGCAGGATGTGGCCTCTGGGGAGAGGAAAAGGTTCCTGTGGTGGTTGAGGTGGCATTAGAGTGACAGCAGCCCGGTGGCACAGGTCCCCTAGGGCAGGACATGGTAGCTGGGTCCCCTTGGCATGGAGGGGACTCTGGGGCGCCGGTGACATCCCCCAACATCTTCTCACTCCCCAGATTTTACTGGGACTTCACGATGCTGCTCTTCATGGTCGGCAACCTGATCATCATTCCCGTGGGCATCACCTTCTTCAAGGAGGAGACCACGGCCCCCTGGATCGTGTTCAACGTGGTCTCTGACACCTTCTTCCTGATGGACCTGGTGCTGAACTTCCGCACAGGGATTGTCATTGAGGACAACACAGAGATCATCCTGGACCCCGAGAAGATCAAGAAGAAGTACCTCAAGACCTGGTTTGTGGTGGATTTTGTCTCCTCCATCCCTGTGGACTACGTTTTCCTCATCGTGGAGAAGGGCATCGACTCGGAGGTCTATAAGACGGCGCGCGCCCTGCGCATCGTCCGGTTCACCAAGATCCTCAGCCTCCTGCGGCTCCTGCGCCTCTCCCGCCTCATCCGCTACATCCACCAGTGGGAGGAGGTGGGGACCTGCTGTGGGAGCCCCTGGCAGCAGCTGGATGGGTGGGGAGAGTGGCAGCAGGAGGGGCCGGGCGAGTGCGGTGGTTCCCTGACAAACAGGCAGGGTGGAGAGGATCTGTGGGGCCAGTGGGTGGCTGTGACCCACCCTGGAGGGTTTGGGGCATCCCTGAGCTGTGATAGCACCCACCACGGGTGCCAGCACGGCTGGCACATGCTGACACACCATCCTATGCTCTGCCAGCAGTAGGACCCTGTCCCCCAGCTCAGCTCAGCACCTCCTGCCTCTCTCCCCTCTGCTCCCTTCCCCATCAGGAGCTTGGGGAGGACAGCGGGACCCCCAGCCCTTCAGGGTCCCCAGCTTTGAGGGTCCACCCTGCTTTGAGGGGACATGCTCAGCTTTGCTGCGTGGCTTTGGCCCACACCCTGCACTCAGAGCCCTGGAGCTGCCCCGCTCCCTCCTCAGTGCCCAGAGTATTTGTGTCTCCCTGATCCTCAGCAAGGCTCGCTGCCATTAGCTCTTCCTGGGCAGCACGGCGGCACCCACTGGCTATAAATAGGGAGATGGAGCACAGCCACTTCGAGGCAGGAGCCAGGCCAGCCACGGGAGCCTCTTCCAGCTAAGGCCATGCAGATGGGTGCCCTGAGCAGGGCTGGGCAGTGGGGGACAATCCCCACGCTCACCTCCTGCCATCCCACCCACCCACAGATCTTCCACATGACCTACGACCTGGCCAGCGCGGTGATGAGGATCATCAACCTCATCGGGATGATGCTGCTGCTCTGCCACTGGGACGGCTGCCTGCAGTTCCTGGTGCCCATGCTGCAGGATTTCCCCCAGAACTGCTGGGTCTCCATCAACGGGATGGTGGTGAGTTCCATCTGCCCCACACCGCGCTCCTGCCCGCTCCCCAGGGCTCCCACCCATCCCCACATCATCCTCCAGCCCCAGGAGATGCCATCCCCCGTGGGCCGGGGCTGTGGTGCCCCTGGGTGCTGCTGTCACCCTGGTGAGGTCTCACAGGACCTGGAGCCCTGGATTGATCCAGGTGGGAGGAATATCCTGATATGGGGCTCTTGGCCCTATCCCCTGCTGCCTTCTGCTCATTAGCCACAAAGCTGCTATTAATAAATAATGGCCCCTGTTTCTAATTGCTCCCTCTCAGCCCTGCAGCCTCCTGCAAATGGCCCTTTCCTCCTGTTTGTCTCATCCTGTTTCATCAAATTTCCATCTCTGCTCTGTTCCGCCTGGCTTCCTCCTTTTCCTCCCCTCCCTGTCTCACCCTTCTCCTTCCCTGCCTACTTCACCAGGGGAGTTTGGAAAGTTTGAAAATTTGCTTTTCAACAAATTCCCATTGCTGGGAGAGAACTGGGACTGTGCCCAGATGTGAGCCAGGGCTCTGGGCCCTCGAGTGATGCTCACACACACACACACACGTGCATGGCTGAGCTGTCGTCCTTGTCACTGCAGAACGACTCCTGGAGTGAGCTGTACTCCTTCGCCCTCTTCAAGTCCATGAGCCACATGCTCTGCATCGGCTACGGGAAGCAGGCGCCCGAGAGCATGACGGACATCTGGCTGACCATGCTGAGCATGATCGTGGGGGCCACCTGCTACGCCATGTTCATTGGCCACGCCACCGCCCTCATCCAGTCCCTGGACTCGTCCCGGCGCCAGTACCAGGAGAAGGTAGGGCTGCGCTGGGTGGGGCCCCCACAGCTTTGTCCCCTCCTGGAGCTGCAGCCACAGCGGGGTGAGGGTTCCCAATCGGGGCAGGAGTGGGACCAGCCCCAGGGAGTGGGGATGTGGGTGGAGGGTCCTGGCTGACACGACCTCTCCCCACAGTACAAGCAGGTGGAGCAGTACATGTCCTTCCACAAGCTGCCCGCTGACTTCCGCCAGAAGATCCACGACTACTACGAGCATCGCTACCAGGGCAAGATGTTTGATGAGGACAGCATCCTGGGGGAGCTCAACGAGCCCCTGCGGGAGGTGAGAGCTGGGGAGCTGGGAGGAGGACGCTGCTGTGAGGATGGGGATTGCCCCCCTTGCCAAGGGAAGGGATTCCCTGCTCCTTGCTGTGGGTCCAACCAGCTCCTGCTGTGGGAGGACATGCTTGGGGTCAAACATGCTTGGGGTCAAACACCTCTTGCTGCAGCTTTGCAGCTCCACGTGGGAGTGTGTCCATGCACAATCTGCATGCCAGGGTGTCCATGAGGCTGCTTGGGGTGGGGAGCATGTCCTTCCCTGGGGAAGCATCCCAGGCTCACCCACTTCCCCACAGGAAATCGTGAACTTCAACTGCCGCAAGCTGGTGGCCTCCATGCCGCTGTTTGCCAACGCCGACCCCAACTTCGTCACGGCGATGCTCACCAAGCTGAAGTTTGAGGTGTTCCAGCCGGGCGACTACATCATCCGAGAGGGCACCATTGGCAAGAAGATGTACTTCATCCAGCACGGCGTGGTCAGCATCCTCACCAAGGGCAACAAGGAGATGAAACTCTCTGATGGTTCCTACTTTGGGGGTGAGCACTGGCAGGGCTGAGCTTGAGTCCCCTCTTGGGGTCTGTGAGAGACACCTGTGCTGTCCCAGGGCACCCACGGCGTGGTGGCTCTCACCCCCTGCTCCTGGCCTGCCCTGTTTTGTCCTCGATGGTGGTGTTCTGACCTCGGCCCTGGCGTTTTTCCCCCAGAGATCTGCTTGCTGACCCGTGGCCGGCGCACGGCCAGTGTCCGTGCAGACACCTACTGCCGCCTCTACTCGCTCTCAGTGGACAACTTCAACGAGGTGCTGGAGGAGTACCCCATGATGAGACGGGCCTTTGAGACTGTGGCCATCGACCGTCTCGACCGCATCGGTAGGACACGAGGGGGGCCTGGAGGGGGACAGGGGTGTCTTGGCAAAGGAAGTGGCTGTGGTTCCTATGGGAGCCCAGCACAGCCCCAGTACAGGCTCTCACAGCACTTCCTCTCCCACCCTTCTCCCTGCAGGGAAGAAGAACTCGATCCTGCTCCACAAAGTGCAGCACGACCTCAACTCAGGTGTCTTCAACAACCAGGAGAACGAGATCATCCAGGAGATCGTCAAGTACGACCGGGAGATGGTGCAGCAGGCGGAGCTGCAGCAGCACACGGCCATGTACAGCCCCGTCCAGCCCCAGGTCACCTCTGCCATCGCCACCCTCCAGCAAGCCGTCGCCATGAGCTTCTGCCCGCAGATGGCCAGCCCGCTGGTGGGCTCCATGGCGCTGGGCTCGCCCCGCATGATGCGCCGCTTGCAGTACGCCCAGGCCGTGCCCAGCCCCTTCGCCATGTCCCCCGTCCTGCTGCAGCAGAGCCCCCCGCCGCAGCCGCAGCCCCCCGTGCCCCACGCCAACCCCTCGCCCTCGCAGGACCCGGCGCAGCCCACGGCCCTGCCCGCCTCCACCAGCGCCTTCGCCGCGGCCGCGGCCAGCCCGCCATCCCAAAGCCCGCTGGCCAGCCGGACGTTCGCCTACGGAGGCGCCCCAGGGCCGCTGGGCTCGCAGCTGTCCCTCAGCCAGCAGCCAGCGCCCAGCTCGCCCCAGCGCCTGGCCGCCCACAAGAGCACACAGGCGCTGCACACCAGCAGCCTCAGCCAGGATTCGCGGCCCCTCTCGGCCTCGCAGCCCTCGCTGCCCCACGGGCTGGCGGCCGGCAGCACCCAGAGCCCCCCGGCCTCTGCCCGCGAGTCCAGCACCTCCATCGGGGGGGGCCCGGCTGCCGCCTCGCCGGGTCCCGGCCCTCCGGCCGGGCTGCGGGGCCCGGCACCCTCACGGGGGGCCCCGGCCCACCCGGCGCCCACGGGCTCGGGGCTGACACCGCCGCCCGCCCTGCCGCAGGACTCGGCGGCGGCCCGCAAGGATTCGGCGTCCAGCACGCCCGACACGGACCCGGCCAAGTCCAGGCTGTCTTCCAACTTGTGACCTCCGCGCCAGGCACGGGGACACGCGGCGGCAGGGAGGGAGCCCCAAATCACCCCGTGCCCGCCCTGTGCCGCCGGGTGAGGGCCACGGCCGCACCACCGGCGCCAGCCCCACTCCCCGGTCCCTCCTGCCGCCCGCTGCAGAGCGGGGCAGCTGCCGAGGGTGGGCCTGGGGCTGCTGTGCCCTCCTCCCACTGCGGGGTCGCTGGGCTGGGCCCCCGGGTGTGTCGTCTCCGACCAAAGTCTGACCCTGTCGCCCGCTCCCCGCGGCGAAGCCCCGCTGCCCCCTGGCCTCCCCGGCTGCCCATAGAAGCCACAGCTGCATCCTCGCCATGACCAACTCTGTGTATGATATCTCTGACCTGAACACATCCCTGTGTGTGACCCGCAGGACACCTCCCCGGGGCTGTCGGTGCAGCCCCGGCGCCGCGCGTGTCCCTGCGCCCCTCTCACAGACCCAAGGCGAGGGGTGATGGTCCAGGACTGGAGGTAAGTTGGGAAGGGTCTGAGGGATGGTCGCCCTGAGGCTTGTTAAGCACCCACGAACACACTATCCCCCACTCCGGGGCTGGGGGTGAGCACGGCCCCACGTCCCCATAGGCAGCGCTAGGACGGAGGCAGGCGCTGGAGCCCGAGCCCCGGGGCTGGGGCAGGCACCTACCGCGTGTTCCAGGTGCCTGTGCGTGTGCTGTGTGCGTGTGCAGGGGTGTGTGTGTGTGTGTGTGTGCGCGTGTGCCTCGCTGCCTCGCACTCTGGAGCCTTCCACATTGAATGTACCGCGAGCGCGGGGCCCGTGCCAGCCCCGGCACCCTGCGGCCGAGCAGGGACAGGGCCCCACTCCAAGCGTCCACCTTCCCATCCAGCCCATCCTGTGCAATAAACGTCAGCAGCTGACAGAGCTACGCACGACTCCGGCTCTGCTTCTTCGCCTCCGTCCCTTCCCTGCCGCGCCTCCCGCTCCTCCCGGGAGCCGGAGCGCTGGGCACAGCCCCAGCTCGGGCTGCGGGATGCAGCTTTGTCCTTTGAAGAGCTGCCTGCCTTGCCAGGAAAGCCACAAGGTGAAAAGGCTCTGCCAGCAGCTTTCCCCTCGCTCCAGCAGCAGCCAGGAAGAAGCTGGGTGTGGGCTGACTGTGAGCCTGTGGTTGTAGGGCACAGCTGAGAACCGGGCCAAACAGCTCCAGGTGCAAGGTGCCAACCACCTCCAGCACCAGCTCCGTGGAGAGGAACCCTGGGAAGCCACAACCCAGTGAGAATTGGAGGCTCCTGGCTGGAAAAGCTGCAGTTGGCCCCTGTGAGAGTCCAGTTCCCACTGGCACAATTCCATGTTTCTGCTACAGAAGCATTTTCAGAATGTGACACCTCTGAACAATTGGAGCCCAACCAGTCAGCAGAAGAGGCTGGAAGGCAGCAATTCCACCTCCCCGTGGCCCTGGAAGGTGAGGGAAGAGCCCAGGCATCTCACAGGCTTCAGGCAAAGATTCTGAGGACACAGGTCCCATCTTGTATTTCAAAAAACATTTTATTTACAATATTATACATGCTGACCCCCAAGTCAGTGGTTTTTCCCTGCCTGAGCCCCAGTGAGCAGCAGCAAAACCCATCCCTGGAAATGAGAGTCAGGAGTTGCAGAGGCTGCACTGCAGAGAGTGAGGGCAGTGCCCAGAGCTGGGGCAGAGCACAGAGCAGCACCTGTGGCACAGAGCGTGGCTGGGGCTCCTCCTGTGGCCAGGTCAGTCCCCTTTGCCCCCAGCCCAGAGCTGCAGCCCTCTGCAGGCCTTGGTGCCCTTTCCCTGTGCTGGGACAGGCAGTGACACAAACAGTGCAGAGCCCCTGTCCCCCACCAGCTGCTCCAGCAGTCTCAGTTTGCCCCAGCACCTCAGAGTGAGGCAGGGCTCTCGCTGGGCTGGAAGCTGCAACTCCTTCTCCTTGAGATGTGGGACAGAAGAGCACTGGGGACCAGTGCCCACCACGGCTGGAGGTCCAGAGGTATCTCAGGGCCCTGTGGCCTGTTGGGACTCAGCTGAAGAAATATGTGGAATCCATCACTTCCTTGAGGTTGAATTCACCTGAGGGGAGCAAAGGAGAGGTCAGAGGAGAGCAAGGTGGGGATGGACAAGGGGAAAGAAGTGCATGAAGGATCCCTGCCCCTGGACTGTGCTGCCCATGGAGTGCTGGGCCACTCCACACAGAGGTCAGGCAGAGCCAGATGGCTTGGCAGACACAGGGCTGAGGGATTAGAAGGAGTTAAACTAATTGCCTTAATCCCATTGCATGTATATCATCTAGATCCTGGCAATTACCATGCCCAGTCCCTCGCTCTCATCTCCGAGCAAATGCTCGTGGTTGGAAACAGATGGGAGAGGAACAAGAGCAGGATGGGAAGAGCTGGGTCAGCCTGGGGGAAATCCCAGAGACTCAGCCAGGATGGCAGGGACCACTCACAAGAATGCTACAGGGGAGTGTGGACGTGCTGGGCTGCTCTGGCCCATGGCTCTGCAGGCCAGCATAGGAGGGGAAACCTGATCCTAGGAGACAGCTCTGTTTCTCTGTCTTTTGGTGGTTTTAGAGGCCACTCCATCTCATTCCCCTTGTCTCCAAAATGCTCCTGTGCTCTGCATGTTCCTGTCCCATGCTCCCACCTGTCCTGGGGACATTTGACAGCTGCTCCATCAGTCTCTTCTGCCAATGGGCTATGGGCTCTGTGCTGGAACTGCATGAACTAGAAGGAAGCAAATAAACACGGGTTATCTGGAACCAGGCACACCCTCCTCTGCTCCCCAGTGCAGCCCCCAACAAGATTCAGCTCTTCCAAAACAGACCATGCACCCTAGGGTGAGAGCAGGAGCCCAGGGCAGGCCCTAAGGCTGCCAAACCCTCCCCTGGTTCTGCAGCAAGAGGGTGCAGAGCCCTTGGTTTTTACACAGCTACTGAAGGTGATTTGGGTGTCAGGCAAGAAGGACAGCTTCTCCCCAGAGCAACCCCCAAACAGTGACACAACCTGTGAGCACCAGGACATGACCTCTGGGAGGTGGGAGGGAAAACCCAAGGGGTCAGGAATACCTGCAATACTTCTCCAGCATGAACTCAGACAGATCCTGCAGAATCTTCTCGCTGTGCAGAGCCACGAACTGCTGCCGACAGACCTGACCCAGGGAGACAACAGTGAGCTGCAGCTTAGCAGGTGTTTTTCCTCCTTCCCCCAGGGACAGGGCAGAGGTGAGGGGCAGAGGAAGCAGCAGGAGTGGGAAGGGGAGCTCCAAGACAAGGGTGAAGGGAATCAGCCTGCAGAGGTGTGAAGCAGAGGTCGACTCTCATTAGCACAACAATCCTTGGGAAGGACCCAGGGCAGGGCAGTGGCACCAGCTCTGCCAGGGCTGTGTTTAGTGCCTGTTTTCAGATTCTCCACATGCTCCCTGCAGAGTGGGAGGAGATGGGGCACCAAGAAATCAGCTGCAACCGCCAGCAAACATCCCAGGTTCACCTCACCCGGGTGAATCAATCAGCCTATGGAGCAAAGCCCAGGGGAGGCGAGGCCTGGCACGGGCCCAGAGCACAGATCAGCAAGATCTTGCTCACAAGGGAGCCAGGAGGACACTTTTACCTGGTTCATGACATCCACGGTGAGCGCGTGAGTCCAGTAACAATCGTGGACTGAGACGAAGGTCAGGCCCTTCCTGGGAGGAGGCAAAGGTGCCATGAAGCAGTGCTGAGACCCCTCTGTGTGTTGGCCCCACCCCACACAGAACCTCTGGCTGGGACAGGAGCAGGGACCACACAAGAGGGGGACTCCCTGCACAGCAGCTCTTCAGAGGGAGGTGGCCAAGCCCAGGATCTCCCTGTCCCTGCCTCCTTTCCTTCTCTGCCAGGAACCCCAAATGCCCTCCCTCAGAGACCCCTCAGTCCCATGTGGTGCCTTGCCCCAGCAATGTTCTCCCAGGAGAGTCCTGAGCCAGGGAAGAGCCAGCTGAGAGCCCAGCTGCCCACTCCCTACCTGAGGCAGTGCAGTGCTGTGAGCATCATGTGCGTGGAGTCCAGAGAGTGGATGAAGTTGGGGGGAAAGGCATTCTTCTGCTTCACAGTGTCAGGTTTCCTGCAGGGCAAAGCGGGGCACAGAGGAGCTGGGGCATTTCTGAGCCAAAGATGATGACAACACTGGCACAGAGACAGTGCCACCCCAGCCTGGGGGTGAGGGGGCTGCCCTGAAGGGCTGCTCTGTTCAGCTTTCTGCAGTTCAGGGGCAATGACAGAAGCTCTGGCACTCCTTGACAGCTTCCCTGATAGGAAGGCCCTGTCTCCAGAGCACATGCTGGGGTCAGCAGGGGTGCAGGGCAGGCCATGGGTATTTTTTGTACTTACTGGCTGCTGTTGGAATTTTTCACACTCAAACGTTGCATGCCACAATTCAGCTGTGGGGAGAGAGAGGGGACCAAGCTGTCACCCTGCACTGCCTGGCAGCACGGGGGGCTGGGCACTGCCCCACTCCTCTGGAAAGGGGCCTCTGCCTTTCCAGGGTGTCCCAGCACCACAGCAGCTGCCACTGCCCAGTGACACCTTGCCCAGCTCCCCTCCTGAAGGTGCTGGCAGGCATCTGAACCCCTTTCCCCTGGCAGGGTGAATTGGCCCAAGAAGGGCTGCTGGAGCCGGGCTGGGGGGCTGTGAGTCAGCACAGCAGCACGTGGGAGGTGACAGCAGCGAGACTGAGTCACAGGAGCCCTGAGGAGGCTCTCAGAGCGGGGAACGGCCCGTGCCCCAGCTGCCTGAGTGGGATGGAGCTGCAGAGCTTCCTCACCAGCCCACCCACACACTCCAGGCTCTGCAGGGAGCCATGAGGCTGAAGGATGTGCCTGTACACAGGGATCCTACCTGCTCTGCAGGCTCACCCACCGGTAATGCCAACCTGCCATGCCCTAGCCTGGCTGTCTTCTCCCTGCTTCCACCACGGCACAGGGAGGGTGTGCCATGAGACCTGGCACTGGGCACTCACCACAGTGGACCTGGTGCGATAGTAGGGCTGGACAATGGGGAGCCCCAGTGGTGTCACCCACTCCACCGTCCGGCCCGACTGCGCGATCAGCTTGGCACTCTCCGTCAGCCAGTTCTTGAAAAGAAGGGAGGAAGCAGCTGGAGTTAGTGTGGAGCTGGGAGACCCCATCCCCTCCCAGCATAGGCCATCCTCTCTCCTTCCACAGACCGTGACAGTCCAGCGTTTGGTGGGGAGTTTGGCACAATCCTACACCTCTGCACTGGGGCAGGAGGATCCTCTCTGGGCCAGGAGCCAGGGGAACCATCTCTCCCCACGGAGCATCCCCTTGTCTATGTATGAACTGACCAGGGAAGAAGTAAAAGTGGAGCTAAGGGGCAACAGGCTCCTTACCTGGATATCTCGAGTGGCTGAGAACATCTCCTTGATGCCGTTGAACACCTGCTTCACCAGGTAATGAGAAGCTTCCCACAAGTACTCCTGGCACAGACCAGAGACAGAGCCATGGGTCATGCAGAGGGCCAGCCAAAGACACAGAGGAAGGTGACAGGATCCAGGAAGGGGGAGGCACACAGGAATGCTACCTCGGGGAACTCGTCGATCTCCTTGAGGCGTTTCTCTATCTGCAGGCGGCCGCCGTAGCGGGTGACCCCGTACACCACCGTCATCACCGTCTGCTTCACCACCTTGCGGCTGATGAAGCCCTGCAGCACCTCGGCGATCTTCACCCCCCTCTCAGCGTCCTTCTTCCGAAACTCCTCCACCTGAGCAGAGTGCCTCAGGGTCAGGGCTGCCACGAGCCACGCTGGCTCGAGCCCCCTCTGTGGCTGCTGGGCTGTGGGACCCTCCCAGCTGTGCACTGCCTGGTTCAAGCTCCCATCAGAACCCCTGCAGCCCGTGTTCACCACCCTGGGTAGCAGAAGGCACCTGCTGAAGGATCCAGAATGGATAACCGTGCCTGCAGAGCCTTCCCTGCTGCCTCAGCAGTGTCCCTTGTCCTGAGTGGTGCCAGCTGGGATAAGGACACTGTTGCCCTGGTTTTTCTGAGATTTTTTAAAGCCTTCTACTTGCTTATAAGATGGAGTCAGTTCTTTAGTTGCTGTATAATATTAAGGGTCAGTTTTTCACTTTCTCACACTTTAGAACATAAACAACCTTTCTTGTTTTTGTTCACTGTCCTTTGCTTACATATTTCTAGCCTGTAAATAATGTTGGTTGACAGCTGGTCTAGCCAGTGGGGTGAAGGGGTAGTAACCCCAGAAGCCAATCCACTATCAGACCCACAAAATTATAAAATGAAAAGAAACAGGCTGGGTCCCTTTTTTGGGGGAGCAGCTTTTCACTGCAGACCTCTGCCTCTGTGTTGTTGTTTTTGCGTTCGGTCAACAGGACACAGCTTGACTGTGGCTCAGAAGTTGGCTTCTCCTGCCTCTGTCCTGCTGTTGATAACTGAGCAAGCCCTGCACCCCCATGAACTCTTCCTGCTCTCTGCCTGGAGAAAACCTGAGACCCAGACAGGAGATGCAGAGTCCAACACCAGCTGAATGAGCCTCTCAGCACTCTCCCAGTGGAAAATTTCACATCACATCTTGCCAAAGAAACCAAAAACTTTGTAGCAGGACCAAAGCTGAATCTCTGCTCCCTCCAACTCAGCCGAAGGAAGAAAAATCTCACAACCCATGGGCCAGCCAGCTGTGGCCAAGGCATGAGGAACACACTCTGCTCTCCTCCACCTCTCCAGCTCAGTTCTCTCAGGCTTCACTCAGGACAAGTGAGGACAGCAGAAATCCCAGGGGATTTCTCACAGCCACCTCAGTGAGGACAGATCTCCAGTCAGACCCCACTGAGGGACAGAGAGTCCCTGTCTCTGCCCAGCCCATGCCTCCCCAGCCCTCTGCACATTCATCCCCACCTTTCCCCTTGGGAGCTGGAGTCACCCAGTGCACATCAGGAGGAGGAGGCAGGTCCAGAAGGGCCCCGTGTGTCCCCACTGTGCCTCACCTGCTGGGCCACTGCGCTGTAGACATCCTGAGGGAGCCCACAGGGCACCAGGTTGACGGAGGCAGCACCGCTGAGGTCCCGGCCAAGCGCTGCATAGTGCTGCAGCCCGTTGCAGGAGCCGTCCTGCAGGAAGAGCACGAGGGAAACAAGGAGTTTGTGTGTGGACAGAGCCCTGCTCATCCACCCCCTCCCCATGCACAGGTACTCTGGGCTCATGTGGTCATTATTTCCCTTCCCACCCCTCTTCAGAGCAGTGATCGCCTCCCAGCAGTGACCATTTGCCTTCTGCTTGCTTTCCTGCCTGGGTCCATCCCTAACTATTGTGATCTGTGAGGTTTAAAATCAGAAACCTCACATCGCCACCTCTGCAGGTTTCTAAAGACATCAGAAACTCTGATGAAAAACAGAAAATGGGAAAACACCGAATATATCTGGGATGCTAAAAGCAGCCCCCAAGAGCCAGCAGTCAAAACAACCTCAGCAGCAGGATCAGAGGCAGGGAAAGGCAGGCCAAGCCAAAGATCCCTCAGGAAGCCCCAGCTGGCTCTGCAGCTCCAGCCAGCTGCAGTGCCAGCGGATAAAAACATTCCTCTGACAGACACCATGTCCCACCCAGACTTCCCAAAGCTGCATCAGAGGCACAGTGAGAGTCTGCCACAGCCCTTGCAGCCCTCCTGGAACCAAGGGCAGCTTGGGTGAGACACACAGGACTTGAATGATGGTGCATGAAGGTCTTGGTTGTCCCCAGACCACACTGGCAGCAGTGTTCCTGCCATTCCTGGCTGCCTGTGCTCAGGCTCTCCCTGTCCAGGGAGCCACAGACACCCCAGGACTGTCGGGTTCCTCAGGCAGGGCCTCCTCTCTCCTGCACCCTCTCCTCACTCCCTGCAGTGCGGAAAGGCAGCACCAGGACCTGACGGCTCCACTAATTAAGCACTGATGACTCAGGCTGAACAAGACTCTGGTACCCTCTAGAAGAAGTCCTTGCTGATTTTTTCATTAGCTGCACCCTCCATACACCCCCAGCTGCTCTTTTGATCTTTTGTAGTCATCAAAATATCAGTCCTGACTGTCTCATCATATTCCAGACCATCACGACTGGCAGAACAACTGCTGCCCTCCCCACTCAGTCATGGCCACTCACAAGAGAAAGGAGCAGCCACCCCTCACCCATGGCCACCATCAGCCCTGTCCCCCTGCAGCCAGCAGGGGACAGGCGCCTTCAGGGAGCTGAGCAGCACCTGAGCAGGGACAGGGCACATGGTGACAGGCCACTGAAGGTGGGGGACAACCATCTCTGTCCCCGTGCCCTTCCTCAGAGTTCCAGACCTCCCATTTGGCTCCTGCAGAGCTGCTTGGCTTCAGCCTTGGAGCAAAGAAGTGGAGCAAAGGCCTCCACAGCACAGCTCCGAGCACTCCAGACAGCCAGGTGCTGCCCTGCTGGGCTGACTTCCAGTCTTGATCCTGTGGCTGCAGAAGGTGAGGCTGGCCTGGCTCTCACCCTGTGGCAGCTGCCAGCGATCTCCCAGCTGGGCTCTGCTCGAGCCAAGGGAAGTGAGGCAGCTCCTGGTTGTACTGCCTCATGGATGACTGCAGGCAGCAGCAAATCACCAGAGTTCTCATGCCAAGATGCCCAACACTGCATTCCCATTCCTAAGAAAAGCCATTCACGTGGAGCAGGGATTGCAGCTCCCTTCCTGCCCTGCTGAGCCTCACACAGGCTGTGAGGATCTGCTGGGCCCCTACCTGGTGAACTGGGAAGTGAGAGATGTAGGCTGCTGGATCTGGGGACCTCGAGGCTTTGGCGATTTCCATACAGCACGCCAAGGCTTGCCAGGGTTCATCAGTGTCCATCCACCACTTCCTGCCCTGGGAATGAGAAAGCACAGGCTGGTGGGAGCAGGCAGTGCTCCTGTGCCCCTCAAATCACAGGCAGGAGCCCCTGGGATATGCTGGGCACAGCACCTCCTCCCACTTCCCTAGTTTTTCATCCTCTTTTCAGACAGGAATGGGTTATTTAGGCACCTCTGCATTACTTTTTCTCTTTTTACCTCTCAAAAGCGTATCTTTCAAAATGTTTTTGCTTCCAAATTGATTCCGATTTCCATTTTATTTCACTCCCCAGAAGCTCCCCCATACCGTGAGCGGGTGGTCAGCCGAGTCCAGGATGTCCTCCATGATTTCATTGGCGTACTCCAGCCTCTCCTGCAAGGCATTTTTCTTCTTCAGCCCCGTCAGGTTGATGAGGTGAATCTTCAACCAGTCGAGCCCCCTTGGCCCCAGTGGCCTCCCCTCTGCAAACAGCAGGATGGCCCGGGTGACATCGTTCCCCAGGTGGTTGAAATAGGGTGGGCACGGATAAGTCCTGCCACGGAAATCCATGTTGTGAGGGAACCAGAACACCTTGTCCCTGACGTAGTTGGCGATGGAGAGCTTGTAGAGCGCGTCCATGCGCAGGCTGTGCATCTCCGCAGTCTTCTTCTTGCACAGGAACAGCTCGTGCTTGAGGGACTTGCTCCAGGTGGAGGAATGCCCAGGAGCACTGGGAGGCTTGGGAGCCTCAGAGAGGGGTGGTGGGATGTCCAGCTTCTCATCCCCTTTGTCATTGAAGATGGAGATGATAATATCCAGCACTGGCTGGTTGATCTTCCAGGCGCAGTTGCCCAGCTGGTTCAGGGCATCCAGCACGGGGTGGAGGTTCACGAGGGGACACTGGTCCAGGAGCAGCTGGTGGTGGGTGATGTCGTCCATGAAACGCATCAGCTTGGTGTCATGGAGGACAAAGGCACCGAAATTGGGGGTGGTCCAGGGCACCGGGGGGCACAGCATGGGCATGGCAGAGGAGTTGAAGGTCAGCGTGGTCTCTGCAGCTTTTGACACAAGTTGGGAGAAGATGGGATGGGGCTTTATCAGCCCGACCTGCAGGGGAGCACCAGCAGCAGAGGATTAGGGCTGCAGTATGGAAGAGCCTGTGGTCAGTCAGGCATTCCGTAAGGATCATGCCAAGTGAGGAGATCACCCACACAGAATCAAGGGCTCCTCAAAGCATCCCTGACCAGGAATGGCAGCAAGGACAGAAAAGGGCCTTGCAAGGGTCTGATTTTGAGGAAGGGGTATCCTGCACAGCCCCAGAGACCCCAAGATGAGGCTCACCTGCCAGTTACTGTAGAAGGAGTAGACATGGTAGAGGACAGAGATAGGCTTGGACTTCAGGCGATGATTGAGGATGTTCCTGGGCACTTTGACAGCCTTCACCAGGAGCTCCAGCATGTGCATGCCCAGGCGCATGAGGAGCACACAGGGCCAGGTGCAGTTCTTCAAGTTCAGGGAAGGCCCAAAGCCTGCCTCTGCCACCAGCTTCTCCCAGTATTCCCGTGGCAAGTACTGTTGAGGCTGGGAGGTGAAAATGGAGTTAGCTGGAGGGGCTTTGCTGGATGGGATCTATCCACCTGGGATGTGGCTCTGAGAAGGACTCTCCTATCTTTGTGTCCTCATGAGGAACTCCCTGATAGGAGTGTTTGGGGAAGGAGGGCTGAGGAGGTTGGGTTGAGCCCAACAGCAAGAACGGGAACAGCAGCACTGCCAAGTCCTTCCTTTTTGCCACATCCCTGTGCTGACACCCTGTCCCCACAGCATCCTGCCCAGACTGCAATCCTTCCTGCCCCTATGAGCACTCAGCTCTGAGAACAACCTACTCCATGAGGTGCCCAGAAAAGTGGCCTTGGCCTCTTTCTCCCCTCTTGTCCTTTCCTGCACTGCAAAGCCCAGAGCTTTCCTGCATTTCCAAGGGCTCCTACCTGGCTGTCCTTTGCCAGCAGCTGGATGTAATTCTCATAGACCTCCTTCACCCTCTCCAGCTGGCAGCTGCGCAGCTTCCTCTGGATGATGTACCTGTCGTAGACTTTGGAGCCCAGCTCCCTGGCCAGGACTGCCAGGGACTCACCTTGTGGAGACAGATCATTGAGCACCTGGGAAAGGGGAAGGCAAAGAGGGTCTTAGGAAGGAGGAACAGAGAGACACAGCACAGAGACAGAGCAGGAGTTAAAGCTGTTGTGCAGGGCCCACAAGAAGATGCTGATTTCCATGATACTGAACAGATGGTGAGGAAGGAAAAACAACCAGAACAGAGCATGGATTTCTCCAGCTGCTCTGCAGAGGGAGCAGTCAGCCTGCACCTGAAACCTGGTAAAACTCAGGAAATTCCAATTCTGCTGGCTCAAGTGGGACATCAGTTGTCTGTTGACAGCCACATGGCTGTGAGGGCAGGGCAGGCTCCTACCTGCATCATGATGTCCACATACTCCTCATCAGGCAGCAGACACAGGTAGGGGTAGAGGACGTTGTGCTTGGACTGCCTCTTGGACCTGGCCATGCTGCGCTTGGAATTCTGCAGGGCCTGCAGGATGGCGTCGTGCCACTGCGAGCGGAGGGTGCCCAGCAGCTCACGCTGCGTGGAGAAGGAGAGGAGGGATCTGCTCAGCATGAGCTGCTCCCTCCTTAGCTCCCGGGCCCTCAGCTCTCACACAGAGGTGCTGGGGCTGCCCCAGAGCCCCCAGCTTTACCGCTTTGATGGCCCATGGGGTCAGGGGCTTGGCTGCCTCCACTGACTCGATGGTTACGGTGTTCTTCAGCTCCATCTCCAGCTGCTGCTGGAAGTGCTCCTGCAACTCCTTCATGGAGAAATCCAGCTTGGGGTACGACACCATCGTCTCCTGCAGTGGGAGAGAGGCAGTCAGTGCCAAAAGTGGGAGGAGGAGAAGCTGTGCTCGTTCTCCCAGCTTCCCTGCAAGAGGTTTGAGGTGCAATTCTGGGCTGAAAGTACCTTGCTGGGACCTCTGGGTCCAGCAGTTTCTGGCAGGCAAACCCCAGAGACTGCTCTTCTCCTGTGTTACAGCCAAGCACATCCCCAAGCACCCCCTCCTGTGCATAGAGGCCACCTCCAGCCCCCTGCAAGCTCTCTGCTTTGGTGTTCCTCTGGAAGGCTGTTGGTAATGTCATTTATTTGATGATTTGTGTGGGCTATTCAGCAGAGATCAGGTTAAAAGGTTCTTTCTTTTTAGCCCTTCTCTGGGCTGTACCTAAGAACATCTGTGAACACCACCTGGCCAGCTTCAACACGTCCCTGAGCACTGTGCCTTACTCTGGAATAGAAGTCCTGGAGCAGAGAAGACTTGCAGATCTCCGGGCTGGGCGGAGGAGGCAGCTGGTAGTTGGGCTGGACAGTCCTGATGGCCCACAGCACCATCTCCTTCTCATCTTCCTCAAACAGGCACTTTTGGAAGAGCTCATCCACATGGAAGCCGCTGCTGTTCAGCTGCTGCAGGTATCTGAGGAGGGGCAGACAGGACAGGCTCGATCTTCCCCAAGAGCCTGAGCACGTTGTACAGAAGCTGCCGGGGCAGGAGCTGCCTCAGCACAGCCCGTCCCACAAGGTCACCCGCCTCAGCTTACAGGGATCAGGTGTCCACCCCTCAGCCTGCACCACTGCAGAGCTTCCTGGGCAGGGAGGCTCCGGCCACTGCGGGACAGAGCTACCCACAGGCAGCCCCACAGGCTGTGCTGCACTGCCACAGCTCCCACAGCGTGCAGCAGAGTCACTGCCAGTCCCTCAGAGTCAGCTGACTGAAGACATTCCCTGAAGGCATCTAGAACTTGTCAGCAGCCAAAGGACAGAGAGGCCAGTGATACAGCCCTGAGGTTCAGCACTAGTACATCAGAAGCTTTTTACATCCCCTGAAGGGGAGCTGGCTGTGGCTCCAGCCCCAGGCACTGCCCCTAGGCCCAGCCCGTGGGATCTTTCTTTCAGCTGCTCACTTGAGCACTGACATTTTCCTGCCCATTATGCTCCATAAATCTACCTGAAAATCATGACCAAACTCCTCTGGAGCACCCTGCATGTGTGATTGAGCCCACCAAAACGACAAACTCCACAGAAGTGCCATAAAACCAGAGGAGCCAGGCCATTCCCACCAGGCAGCAACGGATGAGCCAGGGAGTGAGATGGAACCAAGGAGTCCCTGACTGGGGAGGGCCTCTCCTAGCCCAGCCCTGGGGGAAACAGTGCCTGTTCTCACCTTCCACATCTCTCCATGCACAATCCCAGACAAACTCCCCAGCAGCTGGGGGTGGCAGGAAGGGTGCTCTGCTCACCCCAAATCTGGCCATGAGAAGTGGGCCAGAGCATCCATGTGGGCACACAGAAGGGGCAGCTCTTTCTGACCCTGACCCACTGCATCTCCCAGTTCCCCCAAGACAGGATGTGGAGCTGCTGCCCCCAAGGCTCAGCAGCACCTGAGGCAGGTGTTACCTCAGGATGGCTTTGGGAGGTGACTGGATCCTGCCCATGCACTCCAGGGCCACCGCGTAGGAGTCCAGGTTGGGCTGGAGGCCGGCAGATTCCAGAATGGAAAACAATCGATCGATGCGATTCAGGCAGCCCTGCAGGTGAGAGGGGAAGGAGGCTGTGGACACTGAGAGGGAAAGGAGGCTGTGGACACTGAGAAAGGGAAGGAGGCTGTGGACACTGAGAAAGGGAAGGAGGCTGTGGACACTGAGAAAGGGAAGGAGGCTGTGGACACTGAGAAAGGGAAGGAGGCTGTGGACACTGAGAAAGGGAGGGAGGCTGTGGACACCGAGAAGGGAAGGAGGCTGTGGACACCGAGAAGGGCAGGAGGCTGTGGACACCGAGAAGGGCAGGAGGCTGTGGACACCGAGAAGGGAAGGAAGCTGTGGACACCGAGAAGGGAAGGAGGCTGTGGACACTGACACCACCAGCCCCAAACTCATAGCTCCATGCCCGTCTACTCCTGTTCAAATTTAGTCATGTCTACTCTATCCTTTCCCCACTCCCTTCTTCCTCTCAAAGCCACCTCACACAGATCTGTGGCCTCATGCCAGCTCAGTCCCCCTTGCCAGAAGCACTGCCTGAACACTGGCTGAAGTGACAACCACAGATAAATCCAGCTGGAGGCTCTCCCTCACGAGCCAGCCCCTCTCCCACCCAGAGCAGCCACAGCTCGGTACCTTCCTGGCCCAGCAGCGCATCACGATGTTGTAGGCACCAACGTCCAGCACCTTCCTCTTCACCGGAGAGCTCTGGCACAGCCGCAGGTAGCGCTCGGCCTCCTCCGGCTGCCGCAGGAACAGGAAGCACTCCAGGTTGGACTGAATGGTCTGCTGCAGGACCTGCTGGTTGCTCTTGTCCTTTGGCCTTCTCTGAGGCTTCTTCAGCTCCGCAGCTTCCTTCACTTCCACTACCCTAGGCTTGCTGTGGGGGCTGCCAGAGCTCTGGTTCCAGGCAGTGGCTGCTTTCGTCTTTGGGATTTTTGGGCTCTTTGCTTCGGTCTCTTCCTTGACCTCTAGCTTGGCCTGGCCCTCCAGAGCCAGCTCTAAGGCAGCACTGGGCAATTCCTGCTTCATCTTCAGCTGCTGGATGTACACCTCCTTCTGTAACTTTTTGGCCCAGGTGCTGGACTGGGCCAGGCCACCACCCTGTGCCCTGGGAATGAGCTGCTTCTCCTTGGGGCCAGCGGCCACAGCCTCCTGGTACTTGTCATTGTTCAGGGCAGCCAGTTCCACTTTGTTGACCGTCACCTCTGGGATGTTACTGCCTTGGAGCTGCTTCGCTCGAGCTTTGAGCACTAGTGGGAAACAGAGAGAGGTGATGGGAGACAAGGTACAGCAGAAGGCTCTGTCCTGTCCTCGCTCTGGAAGTACCAGGATCATGCTCTGAAAAAAGGGTTCACGCAAGAACTTCATCCCTTCTTGGCCAACCCCACTCTCAGACAAAGATACCAACCCTTGTCTCTCTGAGATCTACCCCAGCATCCCAGGAGCCCACCAGTGTCACTGCCAGGGAAAAAGCAACAGCTCAGGCTGATCTGACTACTGTCTGCTCACTGCAGCTCTCCCAGCACTCACCTTCCAGCAGCTCTGTCCTCTCACAGGTGACATTTCTGTTCGCCTTCTCCTTGGTGCTGGCAGAGGAGTAGCTCCTGAAGATTCTCCATGGAATCCCTGCTACGGAAAAACACAAAGATGTGGGGGTCAGAGGAAGCTTCACTCTCTCAAACACTCCCTGTCTCTGCCCCCAGCTGGACACCGGGGGGACAGATGGAGCCAGGGATGTTTCTCAGCTCAGCTGCTCCAGCAGCAGCATGGGATGGCAGGAGGGACAAGGACACTCGTCACCCCTTGGAACCAGAGGCTCAGAAGGAACACGACCCCGAGGACACCACAAACCCCAGCGCTGTGAACGGGGTGGCAGCACCCCAAGATCCCCAGAGCAGGCAGGTGCTATCCCGCAGCAGGGACAGGATCCAGAGCCCCTGTATCAGTCCTTTGGAGTAACAACATCCCAGCATTCCCACAGCCTCGACTCTATCCCTAGGGCTGACGACGCAGAAAGACCCTTCCATCTTCCAGGTGTATCCCAGAGAACGCTCAGGATCGTGGGACGTCCCGGCCCTGCTCCGTCCGCACACTCGGGCCGTGTCCTGATCTCCTCGTGTCCCCGCCGGTCCCTCCATGCCCCCCGGGTGCCTCGTGTCCCGCCGGTCCCTCCGCGTCCCGCCCGGTCCCCGTTCGCGCTCACCGGGTCCCCTCAGCCCGCCCGGGCCCCTCAGCACCGCCCGCAGCCTCAGCAGCGACATCCCCGGGCCACGCGCGCCGCGCGCCACCGCGCATGCGCCATCCCTCCGCGCCAGCGCTGGGCACGCCGGGAGCGCGAGTCCCGCAGCGCCGGACTACAGCTCCCATGGTGCAGCGCGGCCTCGCTCCGCGCCCCCTGGCGGCCGTGGCGGCCCCGACGGGGAGGGTCGGGACGAGCGCGGATCCCGGGACACGGCAGAGGGTCCGGGAAGTGGCGGAGCACAGTGGAGCCCGGCTGACCCGCACCTCTCCGGCTCGAGCTCGGCCGGTCTCGGGTCGGGCCGCAGACAGACACCACAGTCCCCAGGTCCCGGGCCACAGCAGCTCCGCACCCTCCATCTCTCCCCACACTGTCCCCGCGGCGCTCGTCCCTTGCCCGCCCATCGCGGCTGACGGCGGATACCGGAGTGTGCCGCCCCCGACCGGACACCCCGCGGTCGTAGGCGAGTGACTGCGGTCGGTGACCCGGGACAGCCGTCGGGGAGCCGATTTATGAATGGGAGGCACTGCCCCAGCCCCCGCCCCGCCCATTCGCCGCCACTGCCCCGCCCCCGGCCGCCCATCCCCGGCCGCTCGCGCCGTCGGGGCCGGTCGCCGGTCGCCGCCGTGGCCATGGCCCATCGCCCGTCCCCCGCCGCCCGCCCGCCGCCCGCCGCCATGAGGCGCGGGGGCCCCGCCGCCATCGCCGCCTGCCTCGCCGGGGCACTCGCCGTGCTGGCGGGACCGGGGCCGGGGCCGGGCAGTGCCACCGGGACCGGCCGGCGGCCTCCCCGCAGCTACGGGCATCTGGAGGGCGACGTGCGCTGGCGGCGGCTCTTCTCCGCCACCCGCTTCTTCCTGCGCATCGACGGCGGCGGCGGCGTGGAGGGGACGCGCTGGAGGGAGCGGCCGGGCAGTGAGTAGGGACGGGACCGGGACGGGCACGGGGGAGAGCCGGGATCTGGAGCCGCCCACGGCGGGCGAGAGCCCGATCCCGCCGGCTGCCGGGGCTGCGGCAGAGGCGGGCGCTGCCGGGGCTGGACGGGGGTGGAGGCTGGACGGAGTCGGTGACAGGACCCCTCCATGCCCGGCCCGGAGAGAGCCTGCAGCTCTTCCCTCTGGGGAAATCTCAGCTGAAGTGCCTGGTCCTCCGGAGGTGCGAGAGCGGCGGATGCCTGCAGTCCCCGCCGGTCGGGGCACGCCGCTCCCGGAGTACAACCGGCTGCGCTCGCCCCCGTCACTGCGCTGTGGGACCTGAGAGGGGCGCGGACACCGGCGGGCACTGCCCGGGGACCCGGCGCTGCTTTCCCAGCGGATGGGGTGTCCTAGGGGGTCTCTCGGGAGTCCTTTGTCCCATCTCGTCCTGCCCGTTCACGATGCCCTGCCTCCCCTATGGACTGGGAGGATCTGATTGTTCCCTCACTAACACTGCGGGGGGGAAAGGCTGAGGAGGGGGGATGTAGGAAGTTTTGCGGTGATGCTGGTCCCAGAATGGGGACAGCAAGACATCTCTGTCAGAGGGGATCATAGAGCAGCTGCTGCCTGCAGGGCAGGTAGGGACTTGACATAGAGACAGTCGGGTGGGCAGAGGGACAGAGTCCCCAGGGACGTGGCAGTCACTGTATGATTTCAGTGCTGCAAGTGCCCAGTGGGTATCAGCCACCCATTGGGGTGCAGCGGGGTCCCAGCCCCTGGGACAGGGATGGGAGCACCAGGCTGGCAGGACAGTAGCTGGACAAGGAGGAGGATATTGGGATGCTCATGCATCCCCCAGGTGCCCTGACAGGGTATTGGGGTTTGGGGCAGGAGGGCTGCAGCACCCCCAGCCCATGTCCTGATCCAGCAGGGGCTGTCCCTTCTCCTGGCCAGCACAGGATGTCTCTAAACAGCCACAGGACATGGGAGCCAAGCCCAGCCCAGGGAACCCTCCTGTGGTGTCAGAGGCTGTCAGGAGTCCCGACCAGGCACGTTGCCAGCACAAAGCACCCCAACACGTTCCCTCCATGGTGTGGCCATGGGGCCTGGCAGGCGGAGCAGCTCCGGGCTGTACATGGGGCTCACTCTGCTTATCTGTGTGCGCCTGGGCTGGGCGCGGGCTCCGCTCCACAGCCCTCGCAGAAGCTGCTGGACCAGCCCCACTGGCAGCTCTAGGGTGGCAGGGGAATCTTCCAGGGACTCCCCCACCTCAAGCCCTGCATCTGAACCCTCGAGACCCCTCTGGGGCTGAGTGTGAGACTGGGAGCACTGGGAGCTGGCTCTGACCAGGTGCTGGCCAGGCACCTGCAAACAAAGGGCGGCAGAGCCGGCCGGAGCACTGGGAACAGAAGGGGGTTATTTTTAGAAGAGCGCAAGTCCTTATAAATAGCAGCAGCTTCAGACAGTGATCAAGTGGGATGGATTCGCAGGCATTTGCTCAGCCCTTCTCCTCCACAGCCCTCGTCAGTGGCTTCCCTGGCTGGGACCTGCAGGTCCCGGTGGCTGCTGGGACCGGTGGCAGCACCGAAGCAGCTGGGCTGAAAATCCCCAGAACGCTCAGCAGCCCTCACGCTGCTCCAGTGCTGATCCACCCTGTCCCCTCCCAGCCTCCTGCAGGCAGGTGATGCCCGGGGAATGCCAGCAATGCCAGGAGATTGATGAAAGCCCTTGCCCAGGGGCTGCAGCCCCCACGATGTGCGTGCCACCACCAGCCAGAGCCTGTGTGTGTCCTCTCACCCTGTCCAGCCGGGGCAGCCCCTGCAGTGGTTTCATAGGCAGATCCTGCTGGGACTCCAGCGCTTCCTGCTGCCCTGCCCACATTGCTCTCACTGGACATACCTTCTCCCCTTCCCCGTGTGCCTGGCCGGAGGCAGGGCGGGCAGCGGCACTCCGGGCTGGCCGGCGTGAGGCAGTGCAGGAATCCAGAGGCCCTGATGATGCTCTGGGTGTTTCCCGTGCCAGAGCCGCTGGTCTGACCACATGCCTTTCCCATTAGCGGCCGAGCCGGAGCTCGGCGGTCGGGGCACACACACGCCAGCCCAGCTGTGGCTTCACAGCCCGGCTGCAGCCACCCCCCGGGCTCATCCTCAGGTCCTGCAGTGCTCCTCCACCCGCCAGCCTGTAGTGCTGGGCATGGGGCTGCTTGTCCTTGCTTGTGCCACCAGGCAATCCACAGACGGCACTGTCCTGGCCCATTCCTGCCCCTGCAGACCTCTGCCCGTGTGCCTTCATCCACTGTAACGATGTGTGTTGTCACCCCCATGCACACTTTGCCACTCCAGGAGCCATGCCAGCCTCGGTGCCCTGCGTGGGAGGCAGGTCAGGCCCCCGGGGCACTGCGGGCACGCTGGGGATGGATGCACAGGCAGAGCTGCCAGTGAAGGGAGGACACACATGAGGCTGTGCTTGGCATTGCTCCCGCACAGCCCGGCTCCTGGGAAGTGGCTGGACCCTGGGGAGGAGAGGAGTAAAGATCAAACCTTCCTTGGATCAGAGGTTCCCCCTCCCACTCCCAGCTTGGGCAAGCAGCCCTTGTTCCTCTGGCTGCCGTGACTCTGGGTGAGGATTAGCAACTCCCTCCCTTTGGAGGGACACTGTGGCCACAGACCCAGCATTGTGGCAGGGTCGGGGAGGTCACCCATCCCTCCCTGGCTCCTGCCATGCTTCCCTGTCCCGCAGGCATCGTGGAGATCCGGTCGGTGCGTGTGGGCGTCGTGGCCATCCGGGCGGTGCACACCGGCTTCTACCTGGCCATGAACAAGCGGGGGAGGCTCTACGGGTCGGTAGGTCGGACGCTGCCTCCTGGGAGGGACTGCACCAGAGTCAGAGGCTCAGGGCAGAGCTGGAACAGGGTCCAGGTTTCCCATGCCCCGACCTGCTCCCCAGCAGGGGATTGCACCCACCAAGCCCCTCTGCCCCCCGGGGACCAGGGAGGAGCCAGGGTCCTGCCCTGCCCCGCTCTTGGGGTCCCAGCTGAGCATAGCCACCCCTCACCCCCTTCCCTCTCCTGCCAGAAGGAGTTCAGCCCCAACTGCAAGTTCACGGAGCGCATCGAAGAGAACGGCTACAACACCTACGCGTCGCTGCGCTGGCGGCACCGCGGCCGCCCCATGTTCCTCTCCCTCAATAGCAAGGGCAGGCCACAGAGAGGGGGCAAGACACGCCGGCAGCACCTCTCCACACACTTCCTCCCCATGCTCGTCAGCTGAACACCGTGGGCAGCTCCGGATGGTCCTGTAGGAAACAAAACAAACAAAAAAGATGTTATTTTATTTATGTACATATCTATTTTTTGCTATTTATTGCTTTATTTTTAATGCACGGCCGAGGATGGGTGTGGAGGGCAGATGCTCCAGGCTCAGCTGTGCAGGGCTGTGGCTCTCCCACTGCTCCCCTGGTGCAGAGCCCGTGTGGTGCAGCCTGGGAGAGCGACTGGAGCAGGGGCCACGATCTGCTAATGGCATCTCTGCAGGGCTGGGATGTACCAGCAGGTTGTCTGTGTCCGAGCACCCGTGGCAATTAAAGCTGTGTTCATGGTATGGAACAGGAGCAGGTCTTGGAGCTTTGATGGTGAACTTGGCTTGGGATGAGAGGGATTGGCTCCTGTGTGGTTGTGGCTGCAGCCACCAGTGTCATCCCTGCTGCCACTGGCAGGGAGCCCAGCTGGTCCTTTGCCACATCCAGCTTTTCATCGACCCCTACCCACCCTGCAGGAAAACAGCAGTGGTGGTTCAGTGGCACAAAGGAGGGAGCAGGAGGAGCAGAAGTCAGCCCAGATCCTCAGGCAAACACAACTCTGGAGCTGCCCCTGGCCACAGCCACTGCCAGTCAGTTCTGCTGCCCAGCTCTGCGCCCTCATCCCCAACAAAAACAGGGCTGGGACAGTGGACAGAGGTGAGGACCAGCTCCTCACCTGGAGGGCAACATGGCCAGGAATAGCAGCTGCACCTCAGCCTCTTGGCCAGGGTACATCCCTGCGCCACCTCACGCCTGCTGTGGCCAGGCCCAGCATCCTGGTCACTGTCACGTCAGACAGAGCCATGGCCCCAGCAAAAACCACCAAACTCGTTCCATTTCTGACCCAACCAGCTCCAAACGAGTCTGAGAGGGAACAGCCGCTGTATTAACCATGTGGTGACTGTGGTGAGCCCCTGCCAGGTGGGCAGCAGCTCCCATGCACCCACCCAGGACTTTGCTCAGCCCACTCAAAACCCATCTGAGCACTGCTCACACATGAGAAATCCCCAAACACCTGGGGGAGCCAGGAACCCACTGTTACAGCTGACACACAGTGGGACAGGGAAGGTTTTTCCAGGTCTCTTGTTCTGGCAGCTAAACAGCAAAGCCTTCCCTCGGTGTCGGGTCAGCCGATGGACACGTGCAGGTTCAGCCGGGACCTTCTTGCTGCCACCCACCTCACCAGCCCAGGCTTCTGGCTCAACCCCTGGCAGAGGATGAGCCATTAACCCCGACACACCAGTCCTGAGATAAACCCTCCTGTGAGATGAAAGGCGCCGCCACGCTGCCCAGCCGAGCCAAGGAAGAAAAACAGTCCGGGCAAGTCGCTCCCTGCCAGCCCCTGGCCCTGGCACAGCTGGTGGCACTTTCTCCAACAAACCAACTTCTTGCATTTTGAAACGGTTCAAGAAAGGCCAAACCATCCTTCCCCCTCCTACAGGAGGTTCATCTTTCAGAGATGAAGGGCCAGGTCCTGGGGTGATGCTGCTTTAAAAGAGACACCCAAGCTCTGCTGGAGCCAGCACCTTCCCCAGCAGCCCCAGCCCACTCCCAGGGCCCCAAGAGCCACGGGAGAGGCAGGGAACCCCCCCAAACTGCCAAACCCTCCACCCCTTTCCCTGGCAGCTCCCATGGGTGCAGGCTCTCCCTTGTCTGCTCTGGCCTCTGCCACAGAGCAGTCCCAAGATGTGGCACCATCACAGACCCCCAGCCCTTTAGGAGACCTCCTGACCACCCCAAATCCCTGTGAGGGGAAGGGGGTCCCAGTGGCAGTGATGGGTGGTGAGAGCTCCTCCTCTCATGCCTCAGGGCCCAGGAAGCAGGGGCATGGCAGGGAGGCACTGCTCTCTCCAGTGACATTCTTGTCATTCTCTGAGCTCCAGCTCGGTCACAGAAACTGAGTCACAAACATACCTGGATATTTGTCCCTCTCTCCTTGTTTTAATCAGCTCTATTTTAAGTAGCTTTGCAATACATTTTTTTTTTCTCCTCCAAAATGTTGTTTTCCTGGTAATTACTCGATCACAATGAGATTTGCTGGTCCTCATTCTGCTGCACACCCAGTCCTGTGTCGGCTCAGCAGAACAGCCTGCCCCAGCTGCGACAGGGGCAGGACTGCAAGGGGAAAAAGGTGTAAAAAATAGAAAACACCAGGCGAGGATGCTTCCAGCTGCGATCCTTGGCTGCCTGTGCAGTGATCCACAGGCTGGCAGTGGCTCCCACCAGAACTCCCAGCACACAGGAGGGCTCAGAGAGGCCCAGCCTGCTCGGGGAAGGCAGGACAGCTTGGTGGTGGCTTCAGAGCTTACCCTGTAGCTTTCCTCAAATCATGCATAACGGCTCGCAGAGCTAAAACGTCCATTTATTGACAACAGTAATAATTTAAGATTATAAAAACCCCTTTCAGTGTTGAGTATCAGCGGGCGAGGTTATAAAGAGAAATAAATGGGACTCGAGATGGGACAGGGAAGGATCCCGGGGTCTACTTGAGAGTTCCTGTTTCAGTGACAGCTACTGGTCCTCCCCAGATGGCGATCCTGAGGGGAGGCAACATCCTTATGCTTCCATTTTTAGCCTTCAATCTCCAAAGCAGAAAAGATAGTATCCAAGGGGAGGAGGAGCAAAAGAAATAAAAGAAAGGGATCTCAAATTCAAACCCATACAAACAACCTTTCCATTCGGGATTCAACCACTCGCTCAGCACCTCGGGGTTCCCAGCCGGGGAGCGCAGCAGCCTCGCACTGCAATGGGTAAAGTCCACGCAAAGAGGATGTTTTTATTGACAGACAGAGCTCTTTCCCCCCTTTTTCATCACAGAACTTGAGGCTTCTCATCTCTGAAGAACCCAGAGTCTCCGTGTCTTCAGAAATCAAAAGGAAATTCTGGGGCCACTGCTCCTGCCTCGTCCCCTCCCCTTGCTCTGCTCTGGAAGCCCCTTTGGCTGCTCGTGGTGGCCAGGGAGGGAGGGGGAACACTGGAAGGGCCCCGGGGACAGAGGGTGCGTTAAGATTCATGAGTTGTTCGATGAGTTTTCATTACTTGGTGAGCTGGAGGAAGAGGAGGAGGAGGAGGATGACGAGAAGTTCATCCCTGTGAGTCCTGGGGGGTTTGTGGCAGTGTTTTGTCCACTTAAACTTTTCCGGCAGACGGGACACGTGTCATGCTTTGGGGAGCAGACAAAAAAAAAAACAAAACAAGAAATACGGGAAACGGGATTAGAAACACAATAGGGGAGCAGCACTCGAGGAATGGGCTGGGATGACATTCCATCCTCTGACCACAGGCTGCCCGTGCTCAGGCCTTGTCATGGAGGTAGGAAAATATTTACAGAGGGGAGCAGGATCAGACAGAGCCCCCAGTGCTGTGTGCCCCAGGCACAGCTCTGCACTCACCTGCTCCAGCCAGGGGACGATGCAGCCGTCGTGGAACAGGTGATTGCACGGTAACTGCCGCACGTTCTCCCCGACTGTGTAATCTTCCTTACACACAGGGCACTCCAACCCGGAATCTGCATCGCACAGGGGAAGCCAAACCCAGCTGAGCAAAGGAGGAGAGAACAACGAGCAAAGCCCCTGACTCGGGACTCATCACCCTCTCTCTCCTTCCCCGCCACTGCTCCATCCCTGTCAGGAGGAAAGCTTGGTGCTGTGCAGTCCCCACACCATCACCCCACCTCCCCCTGCCCTGGGTATGCCCCATCCTTCCCTTCTGCTTTTCTATTTCTATCCACACTGAACTTCTCACAACCCCCCCAGGGTAAATCCATCCAGCCTACACTGCTCTTTTTTTGTGTGAGTGTAACAGAGCCCCTTCAGCTCTGTGCCCACTTTGAAATGTTTTATACCTCAAACATACAAGCAGACAAAATTCAAGTCCCAAGAAAACATTACACAGAGCTTCCAGGGAGCACTCTGTGCACGACTCCATGGTGCAGACACGTACCTACGTGCTCCTGTGTGATCTGTATGGTGGGGAGGGCTTGGATCTTCTCTTTGTCCGCTGGAGGCGGTCCAGTGTTTTCAAACTGATTCAGTAACTGGAAAAACAACCGGCCAGGCAGGCAGAAGAGAGAGGTGAGCCCAGCAGCACACAGAATCCATTCGTTTTCTGAGCCAGGGCACTTGAGCCCTGCACTGGGGACCCTTTCCCATTCCAGTCCCTGCAGCCCCTTGATCTCTGCAGCACCACAGGTGCTGCCCCTCCTGCAGGAGGATGGAGACTGCAGTGAATCCCAGTTTTACCTGTGTGATAATCGCATCCAGGCCGTTGGCACCCCAGGCGTAGTCCATCGGATTTGAGTGCAGGACTCCCCTGAAGAGCAAGGACAGCAAGTGAGTTCATCCTGGAGCACCAAGGAGACACTGTCAGAGAGAGCAGCACATCCTCCAACTCACCAAGGGCCCAGGCCTAGGTTTGGAATTGTGGTCGGTGCAATAATTCCATTGACCAGCTGCTGGATAATTCTGAAAGACAAGAAAACCAGGATTGTGTAAGAATTAAAGTTTGCTGGCTCCCAGCCCAGCCACCCCAGCGTGGAGGGAGAGGCTGAATAAGCTGAATACTGTCACATTGTTGACAATGTGGCAATTAAAAATACCCTACAGCAACTGCAATAGCAGCTTATGGAATGATCAGTCACTGATAAAGTTTCAGTATTTGATTCATTAGGGGACAATTCCTGACATGATGGCGAGTGGCTCCCAGTGTGCAATTACACAAGCACGGTCTGGTGTTCTCTTCTGCTTCCCCTCACAGCAAGTACAACATTTTTGCAACACCTGGCAACAACCAGGGAGTATTTTCCCACTACAGGACAAACTCCCAGCCACAGTCCCTGTCACTGCTTAGCTGAAACAGCCCCAGCAGACCCCAAGCTGCCAACAGGCTCAGGTGGGACGCAGAGGCAGTGCTGGAGATCTTTGGGACGCTGTTCCCGTAAGCCAGGAGAAAAGGTGAGGAACAGCCTGGCGGGGTTCAGGGGCCAGGTCCCAGAGTGGTTCTCACCCTTCCAGCGTGGGCACGCCCTCGTGCCTGCCCGAGGCTCGGCGCGTGGCCAGGCGGGCGCGGGGCTGCCGGGCGCCGTAGCGGTGCCGGGACTGGTGCTCGCGCTCCCGCCGGTTCTCCGAGTCCCGGTTGTCCTCCGCCTGCACGTTGGAGGCGAAGGGAAACTCGAAGCTGTCGTCAAAGAACCCGAAAGCAAACTGGCCGTAGCTCTGGGGCAAGGTGAACAAGTGCTGATCCACGTTCTGGGAGGGAGAGAGGGAGGGAGGGAATGCAGAGAACAGACTGTGACAAGAGGAGGAACAGCCTTCGGCTCCCACGGCGTCCCAGCAGCTGCCCACAGCCAACCCCGGGCCTGGGGTGACACTGGCACCAGCGCCCTTGGCAGCAGCTCAGTGAGGAACAGACACTGGAACTGCACACGAAGGCAGAAATAATCACAGTTCCCTGGTTTCTCTTTGGTGTGTCACTGCTGCTTGTGAGCTGAGGCTACTGCATAGCAACACACCCAAATCCTGCTCTCCGAATCCTGCTGAGCCCCCTCACGACGGGAATCGGCTACGATGGTCCTACATAACACACGCAGCAAAAAT
Source organism: Prinia subflava (assembly GCF_021018805.1). NCBI lineage: Eukaryota > Metazoa > Chordata > Aves > Passeriformes > Cisticolidae > Prinia > Prinia subflava. The sequence goes on from NC_086254.1 coordinate 14,387,022, forward strand.
ATGGTATGCAGAGATTTCAGGAGCAGCATGTGGAGGATATTAATTCCTCCTTTCCAAATTCTGTCATGATCTGGGTAATGTTTAAACAACGCACCATTGGAAAAATACTCAATCCAACAGCAAAGCTTCAGAAAGTGTTGGAAGAGAGAAAGGACTTGCTCACCTCAAAAGGATGTCTGCTCTGATCAGTGGCTGATGTAGAGGAGCTGGTCTCATTGTCAGCATTCCTATAGGGAATGAAAAGCACTGGTAATCTTCTCATAGCAGCTTCCAAGGCTTTTCTGCCCCCCTCCCATCCCAGAGCAGAGGCAGCTCAACAGAACCTGCTCCCTCCTCAGCTGCTGATTTTCTGATTGTCTGCATAAATTTTCCCTCCCCTTTTATTTTCCCACATCCTCACTCATTTCTCCCTACCCTATTAGATCTCATGAGGCTGCAGAGAAGTGCCTGGACCATGATGTCAAGCAAGGATTTCCCCCACAATCCATCTCAAACACACCAGCTAATCTTCCAGAGCACCAGGAAGACTTAAAGCACAAACACTGATCGCTGTGACCCCAAGACACATAAGTCTAATCTTGAATCAAAGAAACTTCTTTACTGCAGAGGCACGTAACCCAACGGCTCAGGATATTGAGAAAATTCTAAATGTTGTCAGACTTCTGCTTTCAGAGCTGCAGGAACATTTCCTGCTCAGAACTAAGCTTTGTGTTCACAGTACCGAAACCACTGAGATTCAGCAACTACGTGACTCTGCCAAGGTCACAAGGAATCACCAAAACAGTCAGGATCAGTCAGGATGGATTTCTGGGCTCCAGGGAAAACCAAACATCACCTGCTCCATGCAGAAGCCCCAGGCCATGCAGACCATCACAATCAGCAGGGAGCAACACCATTCCCCCTGGCCCCTGCACTGCCCACAGCCTGTCCTGGAGCACAGCTGGAGCCCCACAAACACGACTGAAACATTTTAAGACATTTCTGCTGCTTCTGCCACCAGTGGCAGCAGAGCAGCACGGAAACGCAGAGCTCACTGCTCCAGGGCAGAGTCCAAAGTCTCAGCCACAACATTTTGCTGTTCATCCCCAACACAGTCGCTACTTACATGAGGTGTTCATGCGCTCACCATTCCCAGATCCCTCTCTCTGGGGTTATCTCTGCCCTGGTGACTCAGATCAGGTCAGAGCCACCACACAGCACCAGGGAAACCTCCCTACCACTTCTTTATGTTTGAAATCAAACCATTCCTGCTCTGCCCCTCAGCAATGCCGTGGCAGATTGGCCTGTGCTTGCTAACTTCGCCAACAAAGCACTGTATTCAAAAAGTGAGGAAAGACAAGCCAAAGCTGGGGCAGAAGCAACAGAAATGGTGCATTTTATATCAAACATTGCCTTTCAAATAAGAAGAGAGCAAAGCAACCTGGGCTCACTGGCTCACCAGCCCCTGGGGCAGCACATTACCTTGGCTCCTCAGGAAGCTCTTCAATGAAACCAGACTCACACCGTGGGCAGATGTAGTCCTGCAGGAGAAGACACACCGGGTGAGAGGAGGACGTGGCACCTCAGAGCTGCAGGGTGTGACAGGGTGGGAGGGTCCTGCCATCCCCAGCAAATGCCACGGTCCCAGAGTGATCCCAAACCCCAACTTTTGGCTTCCTGAGCCAGTGAGGCCAGAGCTCAGCCTGAGCCTGTGGGAGCTCAGCTTAAGAATCATGAGGGTGATGCTGATTAATTCCCAGTACAGACACAGCATTAGCTACCAGCTGATGCAGTTCCAGTGAAGTGAAAGTGAAACCTCCAACCCTCCCCGTGCAGCAGCCTTCAAACTTTGGCCCAGCTGCGTGTTTTGGGGAGCAGGAAATAATGTGGGAACGGCAGCAGGGACTTGGCAAGGTCAGGGTGGTGCTCAGGGAGGTGACTGGTCCCTGTCACTAACACAGCCTGGGGTTCACAGCACACAGGGACACTCCAGCTCATCCTGCAGCCAGGACCTCACACTCCCACACCCAGAGCTCACTGCAGACCTGTTGCCACCCCAGTCCCCTGGGCGTGCCAGGACAGAGAGGCTCAGTGTGCTCAGCGCCTGTGACAGCCACTTCCTCACAATTCCAGGGGTTTGTGAGGGATTCATCCTCTACAACCACCCTGTCCTGAGCACAGCAGAACACTGAGACCCTGAAAGAGAACTGTTCCACTTTCCAGTGCTCAAGAAGCAGCACTGAGCCAATCCCATCCCCTGCCCCACAGCAAGCACACATCACCCCAAATCCCTGTGCTGGCAGAGCGAGGCTGAGCACAGAAAGCATTTAAGAGCTTCTAAAAATAATGCCACTTCCTTTTGCTGCTGTGCTGGAATTGGCACAGCCCGTAGCCAGCCTGAGGGATTCCCCCAAGGAGTTGAGGCTGTTCATAAGGCCCTTGGGGTCCTTCCTCTGACCCCTGCAGCCAACAAAGCCCCAGGGAAGGAGCACAGCTTGGAGCCACTGCATGTGCCCAGGGAGATACAGGAGCTCTGAGGCTCAGGAACAGCCTGGAAGAGGTGGCTGCTCCTTCTCCCACGCAGGACTCCCTGTCTGCCACTGTGAAACAACCATTTCTGCACCAGTGCCACCAGGTCTGAGCTCAGGGACTGCTGTGTGAGCACAGGGAACCACAGCCCATGAAACCCCCTTTGCTTTGCTTCCCACCAGCACAAACTGCTGGGGACACACGGCACGGGGGTGAATGGCCTGAGCACCCTGCTCCTGCTGTGTGTGCTCTGTGTGTGCTCCCAGCCAGCTCCCAGCACAGGGATCAGCACATTCCTCTGCAGCTGGAACAGCACAAATGTCAAAGTTTGTTGTTTCTCGGGCTGTTTGAGTCCCTCCTTTGGCAGCTCTGGTTACTGCGCCTGCAGATGGTGAGTGAAACCCGAGTGAAACCCGAGTGGAACCCGAGTGAACCTGGATCCCCAAAATAAGTTCATGAACTCACAGATCTGAGCCCCCAAACACAGGACCTGCTCCCTGCCTGGCCCAGAGTGCCCAGCTGGCACAGCCAGGTGTACCCAGCCAAGTGCAACAACCAGGTGTGAGCACGGCCCAGCACGGGGCGTTTGAACAGAAATAAATAACAGATTTTCTGGGTTACCTCCTGGCTCCTGCCCATGTGAGCTCAGCAGGAGCACGGTCAGGGGCTTGTCCTCACTCCTACACACGAGCTGGGAGCCCCCAGCATGGCCCACCCTGGCCCAAACAAGAGGGCAAAAGGACAAACCATGCGTCACAAACCAACCACCCCGGCAGGGACAGCTCTGCTTGTCCAAAGAGGCTTTTCAAGCTGAGTGCCAACAACCAGCAATGGCCTTTGGGACAAGGTGCTGTGAAAAGTGTCAGGATAAAGAGACCAGCAAGACTCTCCAAATCACATTTAACATCTCAGGAAGCCGAGCAGGGGAGCAAGTGATCCACCAGATCCTCCCCAACAGCCCACACTCCTTTTCCACCCACACCAGGACGAGCTCCACACACAGCGGATTTTGGTGTGTGATTAAAGTACCCGCCCAGGTGCCTACACAGCATTTCTATCTCAGCATTACCGTGCACCTCCCTGTGCCCCAGCCGCCACCACCGCGGGGCTTTTGTCGTGTCCATTAAACCCTCCCGAAAGACAACCCAGAACCCCCCGACCGCCCCGCGGGGCTTCACGTGGCACCAGACGGGATCAGGCTGCCCGGGCTGGGAGTGTCACAGCGGCACCCTGGGCTGCTGCCGGACCGACTCCCGCCCCAGGCCGGCTCCGCGGCGGGGCCCAGCCGTTCCCCACGGGAGGACCGGAGCGCTCGAACCGCCGCGGGCCCCCCCGTCCGGGTCGAGCAGGGCCCCGCCGCGCCGCCCCCGCCGCGGCTCGCCCGTTCCCTCCGCAGACCCTCTCCCCTGGTCGCCGCAGCCCCGTTCCCTCGCTACGGACGCTTCCCGCAGCCCCTCTCAACGCCCCCGAGCCCCGGTGCCATGGGTGGAGCCCCAACGGGGCACCCCCCGCCTCCCCGCCGCTCGGGCCCCCTGGGCCCCTCAGGCCTCGCCTCCACGTGCCCGCCCCCTCGGGGCCCCCGCCCGGCCCTGCCCGCGCTCCCGGCCCTTCCCGGCGACCCTCCCTGGTCCCCCGCTCACGGGCAGGCGCGGGGCGATCTCGGCCGAGCAGCAGTGGCAGAAGAACCGGCCCGGCTGCGGCGACGCCTCCGCCATCTTCCCTACCCGCCGGCCCCGCCCCCCGCGCGCGCCGCGGCGCCGACGGCGGCCGACGGGGGACAGGGGACATCGCGCGGCGCAAACGCGGAGGGGACCGAAGGCCGATGGGGCGTGGCTCAATAGGGGGCGTGGCTTGTCACTCAACGTGAGTGGGCGGTGCTTTGTCCATATAAGGTGATGGGGCGTGGCCGGGGAAAGCGGACGGACCTGATCCCCGATTCCGGGAACCCCTCTCCATTCCGGGAACCCCCCCTTAATTCTGGGAAACCCCCCCCCCCATCCTTCCTTCTCCTCTCCACCCCCTGGCTCTTGACCCCTCTCTCAGCCCCACCGAACCGCCGAGCTTTTAAAAATTAATTTTTAAATTAATTTTTAATTTTTAAAAGAAGAGCAAAAAATGATGTGTGGAGAGGCTGACTCCCCCGAAACGAGTATTCCCAGTGAAAATCCCGGGAGCTGCTTCAAGTTACAATAGCCCCAAAGGAACCCGAATGTTCCATTTCGGCAGAACACTCTCAGGTTGGGTGTTCCACCCAGAGCTTGCTACTTGGATGCTGCGCGGTGCTGGGGAGGTTTTGGGGGTTTAAAACTAGAATCTCGATTTTTGCGACCTGAGGATCCCACCTGCGGCTCGGTTCAGGTCCAGGGTTTCGGCCAGGCTGCAGCTTTTGAGAGTGCAGAGGACCTGCCTGGCCCTCCCTGGTGTCCCAAGCCTCAGGGGCTCTTGTGTGGCACTCACTGCCGAGCCAGGGGTTTGGGGTGCTGTGACTGGAGATATTTTGGGGTAACCACGCAGTGCGGTTGGGAGGTTTTGGGGGAGGGGGGTGGTGAGATTGGAGTGGCAGAACCGTGGGATTTTAAGGGTTCTGCACAGTGGAGCTGTGGGGTTTTGGGATTCGAGTCCTTGACACCAGCCCCGCTCCCAGCAGGTGGCATCTGCAGCCCAGGATTTGCTGCTCCAGCTCTGCCGAGTGATGGAGCCGGGGAGGGATTTGCGGAGCAGCTCAGGAGCCGTGGAAAGCTCGGCAGAGCTCCGCTGCCCGCCCTGCCGGGGGACGGGGACAGATGTCGTGAGCTGGACTCTGGTGGGACACAGCAGGGTCACCGGTCAGCAGCCGGGAGGGCTCGGTGGTGGTGTGGGAATTGCAGCTGTGGGACAGATTGGCAGAGTTCGGTGGCTGATCGATGATCCCGGCCGCTGATAAGGCACTTTGGCATTTATTTACAGGTGATGAGGAAACTGCTGCTCCCGCAGCCCTTTCATGCAGGAGGTGGGTCCAGACAGTGCGTCGTGGCCCAGCCGGGAGCCAGACAGAGCCCGGAGCCCCAGCGCGGAGCCCGCGGCTCCGGATGGGGCATTTCACACCCCAAGGGAAGCTCCTTCCCTGCGGTTCTCCTGTGCCCTGTTTCACGGCTGGAGGACAAGTTGCCACTTGATCAAAAATGGGTGCCGGGTGCCTGTGGGGTGGGGGAGGGAAGGATCCGGCTCCACTGACTTTGTCCCTCTGGAATTCCCTGACGCAGGAGCTGTGGAAGCTGAACGTGGCAGCGCTCGTTGGGATGCAAATGGATGTGGATGTGGAGATAAGGGCACAGAGCGGCTGCAGCCCCAGTGCTGTGGGCACACAGCAGCGGGAAGAGTCCCCCAAGAGCCCCTCACTCATCTCTTGGGGTTTGCATCCATGTGAGAACTGCAGCCTCTGCCCATGTCCTGCAGCCAACATCCCCTGCCCATCCCTCATTACTGGTGCTGGGATCACCCTCCTCCAGGGGCTGAGCCTCCCAGACAGCCCCATGCCCTGACTTTGGCCCCAGCCACGATTCCTCCCCACAGAGGGCATGAGCATCCCATGCAGACCCCATTTCTGATGCTGCTGGGGCACCCCAAGATTGGGGGTTCCGTGTTTGGCTGTTCCCCTTCCTTCTGCTGCCTCTGAGGAAGCTGTGTCTGGTCACGAGCAAATTTGAGTCACCCGGGCAAGGATTTTCCCACGGTGCTGCAGAAAGACAAACTGCACCCTCACCCGAGAGGGCTGACGAGGAGGTGACACCTCCCCAGGTAGAATCGAGTCACTGTTAGGCACAGCCTGTTCCCAAATCAGCCACCCTGCTTGGGAAAGGCAGCAGAAATTATGCCAGGGCTCCCATTGTCTGAGGGGATGGGACAGGGTGGGAGGCTCCTCCAGCAGCTCAGAGTCACCATCCCACCTGGGCTGAGCAGTGGAGGGGACACGTGCCCCAGATAGGGGGTCAAGGGATCCCTCATGGCCTCTGGACCCTGTGTTCCTAAAGACTGGAGCTGAAGCCCCCACACTGCCCAGGTGTTGGAGGCACAGGGGCAGCTCCAGGCACAGGCTCATCCCAGGCTCTGCCTTGAGCCCTGGGAAGCACAAGCACCTCTTGGAGTCAGAGCAGCTTCCAGAGCAATTCCTGCCAAGTGAGAATAACTGGTGCAGCTGGTATCCCTACTCCCCTCCACCCCACATCATATATAATTGCCTATTTTAATTAATAAATTGGAGGCCACTCAAAGGAAAGCGGCGAGATTCCTTACAGACACTGCCGGGATTGTCTACCCGCCTCGAGCCAGTCGTGTCATGGCGGATTTGAATCGGCCTCCTTTGAATTTGCTCAGACAGATCGGGAGATTTACATCCCCCACCTCATCTCCTGGAGCCTCACACCTCCGGGCTGCAGGTCTGGATCCCATCTGGCAGCGATCCGGCAGCTCACGGTGACCTGGGAGCAGCGGCACAGGCTGAGCCCCGTCCTCACCACCAGCAGGCTGTGAGGGCTGAGGGACACTGGTGGAGGGTGGTCCCCAGCCCTGCATGGCTCTGATCCCCGGATCAGAAGGGCTGGTGGCATCTTGGTGGTCCTTCCTGGCCCAGCTGTGCTGTGCCAGTGGCCCAGCTTCCCCTGGGAGCAGCCGGGGCAGGGGGGCTCAGGGGAAGTTCATGGTCCCAGGCGGCTGCTTTTGGGCTCCACCAAAAATTTTCCTTTCTCTTTTTTCCTTTTTGGATTCTTTCCTTTTTTATGCTTGGTTTAAACCATTGTTCTTCAAGGGAAATTTTAATGTGAAAAACATGCTTTTCTAACAACTGCCAGCCTGGGCCAAGCACAATGAGGCTCTTTGGCTGACAGGGGCTGTGTGGCAGATGTGGGCTCCAGGGAGGATGTGACCTGTGGTGGCTCTGCTCTTCCACTGACGGGGATCCCCTGGGGCCACCAGGCTGGCAAGGCCAGGATGCCGGGACTGTAGCACCAATGTCCTCCCTGTGGCTGGTACAAGAGCAGGGCAGCCACCAGCCCGTCTGTCCCACCCCAATAACCAGCACCTTGCTCTGGGGGCAAAGATCAGCCGAGCAGCCGCTGCCCTTCCTGGTGCAGCTCTGCTGCCTCCCACAGCACCTCTCCCCACCCTCACCAAGGAGCCAGGAGATTTTAATGACCCACGAGGTCTTCCCCACTCCCAGCTCTGCTGGACCCAGTTCAGCCCCACATGGTTGCCCGACATTCCCCTCAAGAAGGGCTTTGCTCCTGCCCCTCACCGCGGCAGAGGCGCTGGGAGCCCGCACGGCCGCCGGTGCTGACTCACAGCTTGTTTACACTCACACACACACAGACATACAGACACACAGACACACAGACACACACAGCCTGTGTCACGCGTGGCTGAGCCCGGCCAGGCCAACCCCACCAGGCTCAGCCATGTGGGCAATGGGATTGTTCCGTAAGGACAGGAGAGGTGGAACTGCTGAGAGGGACACGTGTTGTCAGAGGTGGCTTCTCTACGCTGGGTTGCAGGGTGGGATGGGTTGACCTTGCTGGCTCTGGCTGCTGTTTTCCCCCATCCCAGCTTTCCCAGTCCCTGCTCCATGGTGCTTTCACCTCCTGGCTCCAAGCATTGGCATTTCCCCAGCATGGACAGAGCCCAGAGCATCTCCCATCAGTTCAGGGCAGAGCTGGCAGCACCAAGACCAAAGATTTGAAAAGAAGAGGCTTTGGACAAGTGTGGCTCTTGCTGGGGGCACCCAAAGTGCTGCAGAGGAGGAGGACACTTCTAAGAAGGAGAGAGGCAATGAATCCCCCCAGGGTGACGCTTCCTGTGGTGCTGGGGCCTGCAGGGTGCTGGGGATGCTCCTGCCAGCAGCAGGGAGGGGGTCTGGGCATCAGCAGGAGGGACCAGAATTTGATCAGGAATCAAACAGAACTGGTGATCAGATTTGGAGGGGCAGGTCTTGGGAATGTATGTCAGCCTCCTGGCCCTCCCTGAATGCTGGCACTCCCGCCCTGCCTTCCTTCATCCACAGAAGTGGAAGTGTCCCAGGAACATGAAACGATTACTTGGCGAGGAGAATCCAGCTCAGCACTTCTTGGCATTTGTTCACGGCTTTTCATCTTCAAAGCTCCTTGCAAACATTAGCAAACTAATCCCTGCAACCTTCCTGGGAGATAGCGCAGGATCAAGCAGAGGAGCATTATCTCACCTCAGCAGATGGGGAAACTGAGGCACGGAGCGGTGACGCTGCCGCCCCGGGGCGCAGGGCGAAGCTCCGTGTCAGCGCTGGGGGTGGAGTGCGCCCATCAAGGTGCCGCCGTCCTGACACTCTCTCCCCAAACAAGCGCTGAGTTAATTCACCGAGCTGCAGCCGTGGGGATACGGGAGAAAATCCCGCCCCAGGGTCAAGGCTGCCGGCAGCAGCGGCGGGGCCGTGCCCTCGGCTCACGCCTTGCTCTGGCCACTCCCCGTGTGCTCCAAGGGATGTGACCGAGGCTCGATCCCCGTGCTGGGGACACGCTGAGCCCCAGGGCTGGCCCTGCTGTGCTGATCCTGTCCCCAAGAGTTCCTGGAGTCCCATGGGCTCAGGGATAAACCTGAGCTGGGGCTGTGGAGCCCCCACCAGCAGCCCCTCTCCCTGCTGCAGTTTTTGGCAGCATTTCCGCTTGCATGAGAGAAACTGGGGCATCCCACTGCGGTGAGGAGAGGAATGGGGCCAGGATCACCCTGCTCCGACAGGGAAATGGCAACATTCAGGGCCAACACCTGCCCACAGATCCGCGCCGGTGGTATGAAACCTCTGCCCTGACCCTGGGCTCTTCTTCTCAATAGAACGTCTTGTTGCAAATTGCAGCTCTAATTGGTTTAGCAGAGTTTAATTAGCCTGAACTGATGAGAGAAGAGAGATTCCCTCCTTAAAGGAGCCCAGCAGCAGCAGCAAGCAGCAGCTGGGTTTGGGGGGGAGAGTGGTTGGGTCTGAACCTTGTCCCGAAATCCTGCTGCAGCCCTAACCCAGCGTGGCACCAGTGCCCAGAGGAAAGGTCAGATGTGAAGCCAGCATTCACTGTGCTCCAAAGGGCTCCTTTGTCCTTGCTCCAGTGCCTCCCGCCGCCCCCAGCCCTGGCCCAGGGGTTCCTCTGTCTCCCTTTGGTGCTGCAGGGCTACTTTCCTGCAGATCCTCACCCCACTCACTCCGTGGGTGCTGCTGGGGCTCAGTCACGCCCTGGGGTGTCCGTGGGGTTCAGGGAGCAGCATCACCCTGTATGCGGCTCTGGCCAGCGGAATTTTGCTCCCAGCTTTGCTTGAGAACCAGCCTTGTCCCCTGCCTGTAGTATCACCACAGGAAAGTTGCTTTAGCCGCAGCCAGGACAGTGGCAAGCAGAGCCCCCAGCATGGTTTTCCTGGGAGCAGGGCAGCCTCATCAGGACTCTGAGCACCCTTTGGCTCAGGGACCCACTTCCCTCCTGGCCACCAGAGCAGCCTGGCTGCTCCCTTACAGATGCAGCAGCTCCTGCTGCTCCGAGCAAGATCTGACCCCTTCCCTGCCAGAGACAGCGGTTGTGCAACCCCACTGGCAGCCAAGGAAAATCCCTTCCTGGCCTCTGTGAGCTCCTCTCGCATCCTGGAGCATGTGAGTGTGTGCATCACCACCCACTCGCTCACGGACATCCCGCTTGGAAGTTTGGCTCCCCAGCCCTCTGCCCTTACATGGGCAACCGCTCCGAGGCGGCCGAGCCAGCCTGGGTCACGGCAGCCAGGACAGGAGCAGCGCCAGGGCCAGGGCCAGCAGCACACTGGGGGCCTGGTGGCCAGGGGCTGCTGGCTCTGTCCATCCCCCCAGGACCCTCCACTGTCCCAGAGTCAGTGCTCCTGTCCCCACCACACACCGTATGGAGGTGCCAAGCGCTGCAGGGTTCCTGTGCCCGTGGATGGCACCAGTGCCACCTGGGGTAAACCCAGCCCTCCCCATTCCCAACCCCTCCCTGGGGGTGCAAAGGGCTGTAAGTGGAGAAGGGAGGGAAGATCTGCCTTGGTGAGAAGCAGCCTGCTGGCTGGAGGGATGGAGGGAAGGATGGAGATGTGGCACTGTCAATGACACTGCTCTCTGTCCGTGCTGGCACATGGCACTGCACCCCCTCCCCGTGCTGTGGGACCCAGGCTGCTCCACGTCCCACTGCACCAAAGCTGTGTCCAGCCCCAACCCAAGCCAAACCAAAGCTGCTCGTGCTGTGCTGGCACTGCTCAGAGCCTGGAGGCTGCTGCTGGGCCGGAGGGGTGGTGCAGGGTCCCGTGGGCCTTGTGGCCGGGGCCCCTCTCTGCAAGAGCCCGGCTCAGCCCTGCTGAAAACATGACCTCAGCTGGGGCCAGTGCACGGGGTGAAACGTTCCTCAGCTGCACAGCCGGGAGCTGGACAAGGCGCTTGGGGCTGGAGAGGGCCCTGGGCTGTGGCAGAGAGCCCTGTGTCCCCAACACTCTGCCCGGGGAGAAGGGGGATGGTCCCTGGTGCATCCTGACCCCTCTGCAGACGGGTGGGTGATCTCAAGCAAGGAGCAAGGCCAAACCTGACCTGCTTTGCCCTGGGTTCTCTGCTGCCCTCCCCTGTGCTGTAGGAGCCCCACAAAGCCTGGGAGCCCCTGAAATCCTGGCAGTGCTGGCCCAGCTGCAGTTCCCCAGCCCAGGGGAACTGTTCAGGAGCCAGCTGAAGCAGTCCTCGTGGTGATGGGGACATCTGTGGAGGACAGGGGCAGCATGTGTCACACAGGTACAGCCCCACAGTTCTTCTCCATCCCCTCCTTGCCCGGCAGGGCTCAGGGTGGTGCCTCAGTTTCCCTCGGTGTGTTGGGGGTGATGTCGGGTACCAGCCGAGCTGTGGGAGTGTTTGGGGAGCAGAGACGAAAGGAGCCCCAGATGAGACCCCACACGGTGCCCCTGCTGCCAGCCGGGGCTGCTTTGGGAGAAGGCAGGTTCGGGTTCATGCGAGGATGGGTGGGGAAGGCACAGCCCTGCGGGCAGCACGGGGTCGGGCAGGGGAGCGCTCTGGGGTCTGCCCAGACACTGCTCCGCTCCACCCCGAACACAGAGGGCACCTCCAAACCTTCCCCGACCCATCTCAGTGCCGGGGTGCCGGTCCCCACCCTGTCCGGGGGCCGCACGGACACGACCCCCCCCCGCCCACTCCGTGACGATCAGACCCTCCTTGCCTCCCTCGCTCATCCCCCCTCGCTGCCCCCCGACTCCACCGCCGCTGCCCCCGCCCCGGCCCCCCCGCGCCGCCCCGCCCGGTGATTCACGCCGCCCCGCCGCTTTATAGCTCGGTCGGCCTCGCCGCCGCCTCACAGCAACAGGTCACCGGAGCGCCCCGGCCCGTCCCGGCCCGTCCCCGCCCGGCCCGGCCATGCCGCTGCGGCTGGCGCTCTGCCTGCTGGCGCTCTGCAGCCCCGCCGCCGCGCACGGTAAGAGCCACCGGAGTCCCGCTCCCGGCGGGGGTCCCGGCGCACTCCGCCCGCTCCGCCCCGGCCGCCGGTAACGCCGCTCCCGCCGGCAGGTGCTCGGGGCGGGGGCGGCCCTGCCCGGGGTCGCGGCGCCGTTATCGGGCGGCAGCCCCGGGCACGGCTGTCCCGTCCCGCAGGGCGGATGCCGAGCTCTCGGCTGCGCAAACCGCTTTACTGGGAGGAGCGGCGGCTACCGGGTGCCCGGCGGTGTCGCTCGGGTGTCCCGGTCCCCGCCGTCCCTCTGTCGGGCGGGTCCCGTGGCTGCGCGGCGGGAGCGACCGCCCGCGTCCCCCCCGGCTCCGCTGCGGCGTCCCAGCCCCGGCATCCCGCACCCGGTGTGTCCCGGGGGATCCCCATTCCCGGGGGCTGCAGACTCGGCTCGGGGCTGCGTGCCCCCGGTGGGACGGGCCGGGAGCGGGGCCGGTCCATGACCAGGGTGTGGAGTTCGGAGCTTGGACCCTCCCGGTTCCGCTGCCGGTGCTAGCGGCTTTCGCCGTGCCTGGGCGGCGTCGGGACAGTGGGAGAGGCCGTCCCGAGACCCGGGACCGGGGCTGTATCAGCCCTTCCCAGCGCCTCGGAGCCGTGCGGTGCCGCCGCTGTCGCCTCTCCCGCAGCGGCGCGGGAGTTTCCACCTTCCCCTCGCACGGTGCTGAGTATTCCGTGGGGAGTGGGGGCCGCGCCGTGTTGTAACGGGAAATTGAGCTTGGAAGAGCAATTGGACACATCCGTGGGGGATAAACCCCGATGGCAGCGGCGAGCTGGAGCGGCTGGTGCTGCCCGAGGTGCCCGGGCGCAGCCCCAGGGTTTGCTCCATCCACGGCTGCCCCACGGACTTGTGACCGAACCAGAATCGTGTGTGTGAGGGAAGAGGGAGGCACAGGGGGTCTAGGAAGAGGGAAGGCTCCGCTTTGGAGCAGGGTGAATCCTGCTTAGGAGGGGAGAGACTCCCGCCTGGCAGCGCAAGATCCGTCCCTGCCCCCATCCCTCCCTTCCATCTTTTCGCCGTTTAGCAAACCTCAAGCACAGCTAATGAGAGCACGAACCCAAATAAGCGTCACAAGAGGCTGGTTTGCAGAGGCGGAAATTGCAAAGAAATCACTCACAAAAAAAAAAAAAAAAAAGGAAAAAAATATCATCTAACTGATTCGCTGGTGGGTCACGGAACAAACAGGCTTTTGAGTCAGAGGGATTTGATGCCGCGGGTCTGGCCCAGACCCAAGGGCTGGGGCAAGTGCCCTGTGCTCCAGCTGCTGGCTCAGATGCTCCTTGCAGAGGCCGTGGGTGTCAGGGAACAGCTCCATCCCTCCGTGGGGCCACTGGCACATGCCAGGAGATCCAGCCCTCACGGCAGCCACCCACTGCCCCCACTCTGTCTGCTGCCTTGGGCTGGGACCCCTCTCTGCAGGGCCAGGCAGGAATCGGGCAGAGAAGCAGGGAGGGAAGGGCAAGGGAGAGGGGCTGGCTGGCAGGCTGGGCATCTCCCAGAGCATCACAGCGAGTGCTGGCATTACAGGTCCATCCCTGTGGTCCAGGTGCTGGATTTGGAGCCCGTAGGCAGAAAAGGGCTGGCAGCAGCATTGGGGTGACCGTGGGGGCACTGAGTTGCCATGCCAGGGACCCTTGGAGATGCCTGCTCTGGGACAGTCCTTGTGCCACAGAAGCCAGCACAGAGCATCTCTGGGTTCCCCAGCTTGTCCCAGGCACTGGATCCCATTTACCTCTGCCCCAAGGTGGTCCAGCCACAGCCAGGATCTCGCTGCCTTCACAGGGGTCCTGGCACAGCAGGGATCCCTCACCCTCTGCCCTCTCCACAGGTGGAATCTGCTGGCTGCAACAGGGGAAGGAGGCCAAGTGCACCATGATCCTGAAGACAGGCGTGACGTGGGAGGAATGCTGTGCCAACGGCAACGTGGACGTGGCCTGGTCTAACTACACCTACCCAGGCAACAAAATCAGCCTGCTGGGCTTCCTGGGGCTGGTGACCTGCCACCCCTGCAAAGGTGAGGAGGATGGGGGGTGAGAGGCGGCTGTGGGGCTGAGCTTTGCCCATGGGGAATGTGTGGAGCCCTGGGTCTGCAGCTCTGGGTGATGCAGCAGCACAGAGCTGGGCTGCCCCTCACCAGACAGAGCTCTCCTTGGTGGTCTGGGGCAGCACAGGGACCCCAGGGAGTGCTGGCCCCACGCTCCTGCTGCTGCTGCAGCTCCTGGATGGATGCTGCTGTGGATCAGGGCTGGCTGGACAGCCTGTGTCCCCCAGCTGCTCTCATTTTGAGTGTATTTTAGTTGCTCTCCCAGTGGAGAGGGATGCATGACCCAGGTCTTGGCTGGGCAGCCAAGTGCAGGGAGAGGATCTGGGGCTGGCTGTTCCCAAGTTAACCCCTCTGCGCTGGGGCCTCCCTCCTCTGCCTTCGCCACGGCTGCTCAGAAGGAAACTTCGTCAGGTTTTTCTGAGGAAAAAAGATCGATTTCTTCCCCTCCGCTGCCCCTCGCTCCTCCCAGCGCGTGTGTGAAATGGCTTTATGTAACGGGCAGTTCCAGAAGTGGAAACTCTCCAGCTGTGAGTTCCAGCCCCGCCAGATGTTTTGGCGTGTGCCGGAGCTGCGGCTCCTCCAGCACTTGCGTGGCTGTGTGAGAACACGCTCGAGGACCTGCTGCCCGCAGGAGGCAGGAGCAGGGCTTTGGGAGGTCATGTTGTTATTTGCTTAAAGGGGAAAAGGTTTTAAACAAAACCACTTCCCGCAGCGCCCTGCACCCCTCAGCACTGCCACAATGGCAGCTCCTCAAGCCTGTGCTGCTGCAGCTTGGGGCTGCATGCTGTGCCAGCCAAAAGCTGAGTGAGATCCTGGCCCCGGCCCCATCCCTGCTTGGAGGCAGCTGGGAGCACTGGGACCCTCTCCCTGTGCTAGAGGCAAAGTGCATTGGAGACAAGCAGCCTTCAACCAGGAGTCTGCACTCACCTCATTTATCTCTGTCAGGAGGCTGGGGGACACAGGGGGGGCTGCTTGTGGCCACAGACCGTGGTGGGGGCTGTAGTCCCTGGGGTTTTTTGGTGTCTGGCAGCAGAATCTTGGAGGAAACTGCTGGAGAGAGCCTGGCCAGCACGTGCACCACAACCCCCCACCCTCAGCCAGCCCCTGCCTGTCCCATCCAGATGGGGCTGGTGCTGCTCCTCACCAGGCTCCAGAGGCCTTGGAAGAGGGCGGATAAGAGGAGCTGTGCTCCCACTCCCCGGGCTTGTGAGGCAGGGAGAGGTTACTCCAGGATAAAGTGGGCTGCAGCCGGGGCGGCCGGGGATGGTGCTGGCCAGACCCCAGGGGCTCTGTAAATGGGTCTCTGGGGGGACGTGAAATTCCTGACTCCAGCTGCTGGGGACACGGTGTCCCCACAAAGGACCCAGTGCAGGGGGAAGCCAGGCTGGGGTCACGAGCGGATTCTCCAACTGCTCCAATTATCCCTTACTGGGATAGTGTGGATGATTGGACTCTGCTCTGCTGGCAACGTTGCAGAGTGGAGGGTGATGAGGGTCCTGTTTGCTCTGGCAGCCTTGGGACATGGAGCTGTGCCCCTCTTCTGTCTTGGGGTCCCCCAGTCTCAGCCTTCTCTTCCCTGGGACAGGTCCCAGCTATGGAAATCAAGGAGCAAAATGGGAAAGTGTTTCCCAGCAGGGAATTTCCTGCAGGGACAGCTGGGCCAAGCAGAGAGGGAATTTCCCCTTCTTCCTTCTCCTTCTTCTCCTTGTCCTCCTCTTTCTCCTTCTCCCCCTCCCCCTCCTCCATGTCTCCTAAGGTGGCCCATCTCCCACAGGGAAATCCCCCTGTGTGCCTCCCAGAGCTCCCAGCACACACCCTGTCTGCCGGGATCCTTCCTGCTGGGGGTGAATCCCCATCTTGGAAACCTTTTGGTCCTGCCCTGCGTTCCTCTTCTGCTGGGTTCCAGCAGTGCCTGTGTCCTGGGAGCTATGGGGATGGTTTTTGGGGTGAGGGATCTGTGTGCTTTGGGAGGCAAAGGGGAGTCCAGCAGCCCCCCATCCCTGCTGCTGCCTGTCCCTGCAGAGGCACCAGTGTCAGGGCCTCTGGACACCAGGATGAGCCCCTGCTTGGAGCTGGCAGCCCCCCTCCATCCCCGCCGGCGTGGGCACAGCCCTGGGGCACTGGCGGGACCCCCTGAACCTGGCCCCCGCGCTGGCCGGGAGGTGACCCTGGGGGACAAAGCATCTGCCTGTCTGGGGAGCGGCGCTGGCTGCTGCCTCCCGCTCTTGTGTTCCAGTCACGGAGAGAGACAGGGCCGGGCATTGTCTGCTGGGAGCGGCATTCCCCATCGCCCCGACAACTCGCCGAGCCCGGCTCCTTCTGGAGGAACTGAGGCCTCGTAGAGATAGATTTTTTCCATTGCACAAGAAAAAGAAACGTCTCCTTCCAGAGAATAAATAGATGGGAAGGAGTGAGCTGGTGCTGAGAGGAGCCGGGGCTCTGGCTGGGGTGAGCTCTGGAGGATTGCGTGGAGCCGCAGCCAAGGACCTGCTCCTCGGCAGAGCTGAGCAGATCCAGATGCTGCTGGGACAGCTCTGTGTCAGCACACGTGCTGTGACCCGGGGGGCATTCAGGACCACAGGGGTGACACTGTCCCTGTCCCGCTTGGTGTCACATTGTGGGGCTAGGCAGAGCTGGCCCTTCCCTGGTGGGTGACAGCCAGCGCTGTGTCCTCACGTGCTGCTGCCCTGTGTCCCCAGAGAGCTGCGAGGGGGTGGTGTGCGGCCCCGACAAGGTCTGCAAGATGAAGCACGGGCGTCCCCAGTGTGCCTGCGCCCCCGACTGCTCCAGCCTGCCCCGCAAGCTGCAGGTCTGTGGCTCTGATGGCTACACCTACCGGGACGAGTGTGACCTGCTGACGGCCAAGTGCAGAGACCACCCCGACCTCGAAGTGATGTACCAGGGCAAGTGCAAAAGTAGGTGCAGTCGTGCCCCTACCCCACTGCATCCCATCCCCATCCCGTCCCTGCCGTGCCCCCATTCCCTGTGGTACAAGGAGGGAAGGTCTGTCCTGGTACAGGGCCCTGCAGGACATGGGTCTCATTGTCCCTCGATGGGACATTACAGCTTGTTGGTGCAATGGGATTTGGCCTACAGGCTGAGCAGTAACAGTCCCTAAAATGTCATTTACAAACGTCAAGCCCCTTTTTTTCCTCTTTTGTAAAGAGTGCAGTGATCCTCCCAGCCCTGCCAAGAGCTGTCAGAAGGATTATGGTTATTTTTCCAGCCCTCCTTTCTGGAAGGCTTTGCCTGTCGAGCACTGGGCTGCGCAGGGAAACGTGGGGCAAGAAACGGGAGTTGGGAGCTGCAGATGCCAAATCTTCCAATCCATCAGGGAAAGAGAGAAGGGTGGAGGGACGATGGGGGTGCACGAGCCTCCACCCACCCCAGCAGAGCCCTGTGCAGGGCCTGATCCTGCTGCGCAGGCTCCCTCCACCCCCGTGCGCCCTCATTCCAGTGCTGGGTCTGCTCCAGGGTGACCCTGCCCTTCCCTCTCACCGCGGCCAGCACGGCAGCTGCCAGCCTGGCCGCAGTGGCCGCTGCTTCCCTGCCAAGGCACCTGCGTGAGGCCGCTGGCCCAGCCGGGTCCCGCTGCGCCGAGCGGGCTCAGCCCCGCTCTCTGCTGCTGCAGCTGGACCTCGGCAAAAGGCAAAACCCTGGCCAGGGCCGAGCCTGGGGACTCAAGGTCAGGAGCTCCCTTGAGCTCAGGATGCCGGCCCCTGCCAGCCCCTGCCCTCGGGAACATCACTGATGGGGAGATCAGGACCCTCCAACCCCTGCCCTCGGGAACATCACTGATGGGGAGATCAGGACCCTCCAACCCCTGCCCTTGGGAACATCACTGATGGGGACATCCGGACCCTCCAACCCCTGCCCTTGGGAACATCACTGATGGGGAGATCAGGACCCTCCAACCCCTGCCCTTGGGAACATCACTGATGGGGAGATCAGGACCCTCCAGCCCCTGGCTCTGCTCTGTCCCCTGGTAGCAAAGGGAAGGAGGGGACTGGGTTTCCCTGGGATGATGCCCAAAGTCTGCCTGGGGTAAAGTAGCTGTGGGAAGAGGGGTGGCCATTTCTGGGGTCGCTCCAACCCTGTGCCTCCCTGCAGAGTCCTGCTCCAGCGTGGTGTGTCCTGGCACCCACACCTGCGTGGTGGACCAGACAGGCAGCGCCCACTGCGTGATGTGCCGGACTGCCCCCTGCCCTGAGCCCACCAGCCTGGACCACGCCCTCTGCGGCAACAACAACGTCACCTACCCCTCTGCGTGCCACCTGCGGCGAGCCACCTGCCACCGCGGCCGCTCCATCGGCGTGCGCCACTACGGGAGCTGCTCAGGTGAGCAGGGCGGGGCGGGGGCTACCGGGCACGGACCCCCAGCACCTGCTGGCCCCTCACACCCCCCCTCACTGCTCCTCTCTGTTTCCAGCTGCTCCCAAATTCTCCGCAGAGACGGACAGCGTGGAGGAGAACTATGTGTGAATCGTCCCTCGGCCGAGCCGGAGCTGGGAGACAGGGGCATTATGTGTATATTGTACAAACCATATACATGATATTTATTAAGATAAAAAGATCCTTATTTATCCCTGTGTATGTTAAGCAGTCGCAGGGGGCTCGATTCCCATCCTGCCGGCCAGGGAGCAGGGGAGGGGGCTCATGGCTGGAGCAAGGCTGAGATGCCCTGGGATGCTCTGGTGCCACGCAGAGTGGCCGGTGCCCTTCCCTGCTGCCAGTCCACTGTGGAGGGGTGTCCGTGGGCCCCCCCAGCGTGTCCTTGGCCGGTGTCCTGGGCCTATTTATTTTTGGATTAATTCTCGGTACTCTGCTGACGTTTCTGGCCAGGACCTCGAGGTCTAGAGGGAATCTGCGCGTTTGCCTTCCCTGAGGGGCTCGGCCCCAGCTGCCAGTGGCAGGAAAGGCAGTGCACGCTGCACCAGATTGGAGAGAGATAGATATATATTTTTATATATATATATATATTAAAAAACCCCCGTATGTTATTGTCTCCTAAAATTTCAGCATGTGTGTGTTCAAATGGGTTCCAGTTTAGGTTTTCCTAGGCCCATTCAGACCAGGCTCCCACCATCTTTGGAGGTGATGCCAGTGCCCGGAGGGCTGGCACAGTGGCAGCCCTGGCTGGGGGGCACAACCATGCCCCTACCCAGAGCCCATCGCCCAGGGCAGCTGCCCCCAGCCCTCCTAATCCTTTAATGCCTGCCAGAACAGCTTTGGGCACAGCCCGGGCTGTGGGGGGAGCTGGCCCTGTCCAAACCCCCCCCAGGACCCCTCACGGCGGCTGTGTGGCCCCACACCCCCTGCTCTGTCCACACCTGTATTTATTTTTACTCCTTCTCTCATTTCTTCTGTTGTCACCTGTGTAAATACCAGCTCAGCTCTGACACCAAAAAGCTCTCGACTTTATATAAATATCATATATATATATTATATATATATAAATACCTTATTTTCTATTTTTGTATGATTGGGTTCTGACCCCCGAGGTAGACGCTTTGGGAACATCCACACTCCCTATTCCATATTGTTGGGGCATTTTACGGCTGTGTTACGATTTGGATTACAATTAAAAACCAGAATAAACAGCGGTGCGTGTCCGGTTTTGTTGGCGGGGTCGCAGGAAACGTTTTTTCTCCTCGGGGCTGTGCATCCACGCCAGGGTCTGGGGGTGTGGGGAGCCCCCCACAGCCACGAGGAGCCGCATCCCATCTGCTCCAGCTCCACGCTGAGGTTTTCCAGGCAAGCTGCGACTGCTCCGTGCGGCAGGAGGGAAGGGGAGAGCGGGGAAGAGCGACGCAGATGAATCTGTTCCCAATCTCGGGCCGTGCCATGAGGGTTTGGTATTTCACAAAACAATTCCTGCCGGTAATTGGGTCCCGATGTGGGATGTTTCCCGGGCAGCAGCCCGTGGCTTGCCGTGCTGAGCTCCGCGGGAAGTGCTGCCAGATCCCCCCTGGGCACAGCCCCTGACCCCTGGCCGAGCCCCTCAGAGCCTTGACCAGCCCGGGAGCGCATCACAGAGAATCGTGGAACCATTTAGGTTGGAAAAGATTATCTCAGATAACCCGGGTTGGGCATGGGGGCTTCTCCTACAGCCCCTCTCTGCTCGCCCAGCTCAGCAGTGTCCTCCTGCTTTTGCGGGTGAGGGTCCAGGAGTTCTCAAAACGCCGCCCATGCCTTCCTAGGTGCCACCACACGCGGTGCTGTGTGGCCTGGGCTCCTCCGTGGCCGCCTGCAGCCCTTCCTGCCCACGGCAGCTCCCGGCCCTGCCCGCCCTGCCGCAGGGTCCGGTCCCCGGAGCTGCTGGCAGGCGGCTCAGTGCCGAGCCCGCGGGCACGGGCTGCGGCGGCAACGGCAGCTGCTGTGATGAGCGGGAGATTTCAGCTTCCAAAACATGGCTGTGAGTCAGGCGCCGCCTTCCCACCGGTTTTTGGGTGGTCTGGGACAAGCCGGGACAGGCGCCGGCTCTCCAGGCTCCCCGCCATTGCGGATGCCCTGGGGCTGGCAGTCCTGTCCCGGCATCCCGGGGGGTCTCTGCCCCACGCTGTCACTGCCAGCACCCCAGTGGGATTTGGGGCTTCTTTAGAGGCTGGCAGCCCTGCAGGGGTCTGTCCTCTGCTGGATGTCCCCAAGGCCGCCCATGCCTGCGGCTTGCATCTCCTGACCCCACCGCAAGGCCCTGCAGCAGCCACAGCGTGCCAGCAATTTGCAGATAAAACAAACAGCCAGGAGCAGGGAATGTCTGGGTTCGTCCCCGGAGACACCGGGCAGGGCCACGCGTGTCTCAGCTGAGACCCAGCAGCAGCTCGGCACACGTCTGCCGGCCACTGCGGGCACCCGGCTCCCGTCTGGGCGCGGGGGAGGCGGGTGAGGCTCCCCACCGGATCCCTGTGGGCTCCGCCGGCGCAGCTGGGAGCCCGCCTGCCCCCGGGGCGTGTCTGTGGTTCCCCTCTTTGGGGGTGCGGTGTGGGACGGGATGGAACAGGACGAGGCGGGATGGGATGAGACGGGATGGGGAGCCACACCCCGGCGGGAAGGCAGCTGGGGATGCTGCCGGGGTGGCAGCACCTGGGTGCAGATCCTGGCTCCTCTGGGGAAGGGCCTGCACTCCCCTCCCTCCTGCACCGCCTGCTCCATCCACACACGCCCAGGACAAGTCAGGGGGACCAAAACACAGAGCAGGAGCAGCAGGATGGGGACTGAGGGTTTATTGAGGAGGGTAAATGTTGCCACTGTGAGAGGATTAACAAGGGGCTTCTGGTGTAGCCTAGGGGGTACATAACACCTCTTGCCAATGAGCAGAGAGGGGTTTCTGCCCTGAGCTGGGTCGAGGAGCCCTGAGCATCACCTCCCAGCCCCTCCAGAGCTGGGGGATGTGGAAGTTCTAGCCCTCTTCTCCCCTCCAGTGAGACATCTCCCCTCTTCCCACAGCCCACCTGCCCCCAGGACTCCACACTAGGGCTTCAACCACCCCTTCCGACGGCGGAACCCCCGCACGGTGCGATGCACCCAGCCAATGTAGTTGGAGATCTTGGTGTAGATGTCGGGGAACCGTCGATCCCCACATCTCTGCCCCGAGAAGGAGACGATGCCATAAACCTTGTTCTTGAAGACCAAGGGTCCCCCAGAGTCGCCCTGCAAAATGAGGGGGTGGGAGGGAGGTCTGAGGGTGTCCCGGCGGGGGCCGGTGTGGGGCAGGGGCTTGGGGGTCACTCACGGCACAGACGCCCTGCAGCGTGGCGTTGCGGCTGGCCCCGCACAGCATGTTGGCTGAGACCTTGCCCCTCCACAGCGTCCGGCACAGGCTCCTCTTGACGATGGTGGTGTTGGTCTCCATCAGCTCGCTGGGCTGGTCTCCAAAGTTGGAGGTGTCCCCCCAGCCCGCCACGTAGCAGACGGTGCCGGGCCTGAGGTCGATGCGCGGCGAGGGCAGGCGGATCCTCTTCACGTACTCGTTCAGCGTGGCCGACCTGTTCAGCTGGGTGGGCAGCGAGGCCGTGGGTGGCTTTGCTGCTGGGGCAGAGCCCCCCAGCTGCTCCTGCCTGGTTCTCCCTCTCACCCCAGCTCACCGTTCCTGCTGGCCCCCTCCCCAACCCTGCCCCTCCCTGTTCAGAGGCTGGGCCCCTCCCTGTCAGCCCCTCTGCACTGGTCCCAGTCTGCCGTGCAGACTGGCTGCCCGGGAGCTGCTGACCCGGACAGGGTCGGTGTGTCCGCAGAGCCTCCATCACGCCCCACGGCGCGGTCCTGCTTCTCCGGAGAAGCACTGACATCTAGTGTCGGCTCGGCCCCTCGTGGGGCACCCACCCCACCTCCTCCCGATGCCCTGGGGCCGTGGGGCTCCTAAACCTCCCTTCCGGTGCTCTGGGGCAGTGGACAGCCCAGATCCCTCCCAGCGCCCCGGGGCCACGGGACACCCCATCTCCTCCTGCACCCCCGGGCCGTGGGGCACCCCACCTCCCTCTCACACCCCAGGGCCGTGGGGCACCCCACCTCCCTCTCCCACCCCCGGGTTGTGGGGCACTCCACCTCCCTCTCCCACCCCGGGGCCGTGGGGCACCCCACCTCCCTCTCCCACCCCCGGGTTGTGGGGCACCCCACCTCCCTCTCCCACCCCCGGGCCGTGGGACACCCCATCTCCTCCTGCGCCCCCGGGTTGTGGGGCACCCCACCTCCTCCTGCATCCCAGAGCCGTGGGGCACCCCACCTCCCTCTCCCACCCCAGGGCCGTGGGATACCCGGTGCAGACTCACCCGGAGCAGGCGGATGTCGTTGTCCACAGCGCGGGGATTATAGAGCGGGTGTGCAATGGACTCGGCCACGCTGAAGATCTGCTGGGACTCCTCGGGCTCCTGCAGCCGGTGGGCTCCCAGCACCACGCGCACCGAGGGGCTGCGCCTGCGGCCACAGCGGGGCTCAGAGGGCGCTGCTGTGGCTGGTGGCCACCGGGGAGGGCGGGGATGGCCAGGGAGCCTCAAGGAGGGCACAGAGGGGAGGGGGCAGCTTAACCCCTTGGGGGTTATCGGTTAGAAGGGGCCACACACCACGTCCAGGGGGCACGTGGGGATGAGGCTCACCTGGGAATGAGGCAGTGGGCAGCTGTCATCACCCACTTGGGCCACACCAGGAAGCCCCCGCAGACGTGCTGCCCGTCCATCTGGATGGAGGCGATGAAGGGCCGGGAATGGGGTGCTGCTGCCTTTCCCCCAATGATCTGGCTCCCCTGGGTGCCTGGTGGGTGCAGGTGGTCATTGGCTTCCCCTGTGCCACAGGGGAGCCCAGGGTTCCTACCTCCCACCCCAGAGATCTGCCCTGGCACCCCAGTTCTCCCATTACCTGCAGGGGCCAGAGCTGGGAGCAGGATGGAGCCTCCCAGGCCGAGGATGAAGAGCCCAGCTGTGACCATGGTGGCACAGAGTGGGCCACTGCCACCACCGCTGGGGCTGCTCGGGGTGGGGGGGCTTAAATCCCTCCAGGGGCTGAGCCTTGAGATGGGGGCGGGTGTTTCCCTCCTGCTTCCTCCTCTTGAGTGTTGCTGTTTTGTGCAATTCAGGGGGTCGGTGGCCCTGGCAGCTCCGTGCAGCTTCCCCCGGAGTGGGAGATGAGGAGAAGAGCAGCTTTGCAGCCCTTACTCCTCTTGTGCCTTGAGTTAGCTGGGATGAAACCCCTCTCCGCAGGGAGGTGGCAGCAGCGGGGCCCCAGGACGTCTCTCAGACTCGACAGTGTCCCCGGGACTGCTGTGGGTGACACAGGGACTGTGCTGGGCTCTCATCCAACGCCTCTTTCAGCCCTTCCAGCACCCCAGGGGATTTGGGACGATGCTGTGGGCAGAGGGGCAGTTTCCTCCCTCTGTTCTGCATCACCCTGGAACGCAAAAAGGGGTGCAGGGGGTGGGGAGCATGGGGATGGGGGAGACATGTGGACCCACACTGCAGAGCCAGGCTTGCTTTGGGGCCAAGTGCAGAGTTCTTGCCCGGCAGCGGGCAGATTTCCCAACGGAGGTGGCTCAGGGCTTCCTGTGGCAGTTTGCCCATTATCGCCGTTGGGTTGGGAAATAGGGGAGCAGAAAGGGGGAGCAGAGAGTCCGTGGTTCCCGGAGTGGGGCAGGACGGAGTGGCTGCATTCACAGCAGGGGCTTACACACTCACAGGGGCTTCTGTCATGAATGCAACCCCTCCAACCCGCCCCGCACCGGGCTCTGCACAGCCAGGACCCCCTTCGGGACCCCCAGCAGCTGCCACAGCTCCGGGGGTCCCCAAGGCCGGGAGATGGGTGGCGGCGGTGGCGGCCCAGGACCCACCTGGGACCCCCAGGAGCAGCCGAAAGCCCTGCGCGCCCCGAGGCCGGATGATGGGCGGCGGCAGTGGCGGGGCGCGCCCGGCAGACGGAGCTGTGCGGGAGGGAGGCGGGAGCACCGGCGCGGTCCCGACATCCCTGCGCATCCCGCAGCCCCGCCGGGGATGCCGCCGCCCGCCGGGCCCTGAGTGCCGGGACGCCGGCGGCCGCCGGCCCCGCTCCGCCGCCCCCCCGCCCCCGCCGGAGCCGCCGCCGGGACCATGGAGTGAGTACCGGAGCCGCGCCGGGACCCCGGCACCGGGCCGCAGCCCCCTCGGGCCCCGCCGGCTGAGACCGCAGTACCGGGGAGGGGGGGAGCGGGGAGCGGGGGCCGGGGCTCGGGACCCCCGCACCGGGGCTGCGGGGAGCTCGCTCCGCCGGCTCACGGAGCTCGTACCGGGGGCTCGTACACCCCCGATGCCGGGGCTGGGGAGTCCGAACCTGGGGTCTCATCTCTCCCTTCTCCTGGGCACTCAGCACCCCAAAACCAGAGGCTCTCATCCCCCTGATTCTGGGGATTCGGGGTTTCAATACTAGAGGCTTGTATCCCCCTATGCTGAGGCTTGGGACCCCAAAACCGGGGGTGGGGCTCACATTCCCCCCGTTCCTGGGCTTGTGACCCCAAAACTGGGGGCTCACATCCCGCCAGATACTGGAGCTCAGGACCCCAACACCGGGGGGCTCCCATCCCCTCGGTTCTGGGGCTCGGGACCCCGATTCCGGGGCCTCCTTCCCCCCGGTGCCGCTCAGCAGGTGCGGCCCCTCCCCGGTCCGTGCCCGGCCGTGGGGTCTGAGGGCCGGATGGGGGGCGGCAGAGACCCCGCCGTGGGTGCGGGGGTGCGGAGGGTGCGGGGGGTGCGGAGGGTGCGGGGGGTGTCGGGGCTGGCAGCGGTGCAGGAAGCGGGGGGGGGTGGGGAGGGCGTTTATTTTTGTGTTTTGAACCTGTTGTTGCTGCGTGTGGTGGGGTGAGTGGGTGGAAAGAGCTGCGGACCCCTCCCCGCACCGCACCCCCAGCCCCTGCCCAGGGAACCGGCTGTGGCCAGGGAGTCCTCGTGAATCGGGTCCCACCGGAGAAGCCTGGACAGACGGACACTGTCCGAGCCCGGCCTCATCCTTTGTGTGCTGCGGTGGGGCCCTGACCGGTCGCTGGGAGCTCGGAGCCGGGCGGGCGGGGGAAGGACGGAACAGGCAGAGGCCACTAGGGGCTGGTGGCCGCGGGCTGTCCTACCCTGTGCTGGTTTTGCCCCTTTAGCAGCTGGTGCCAGGAGGGTGCAGGGCTGGGGGGCTGCTCGAGGTGCTGGAAGACAGCGCTGGACCTGTCTCACCCAGGCCTTTCCTTCCCTCCCGTGGCTCTGGTCCCCACCATGGTGAACATTGCCTGGGTTTGGCATTGGGAATTCCTGGGGCACCCAGGCTGCTCGGGGTCAGCCACCCTCTGCTCCTTGTGGGCACCTCACCTTGCACTTACCACCAGTACTGAGGCAGAGGGTGCTCAACAGGTCCCTCTCACCACTGCCTATCTCCCACCTGGGAGCCCCAAGAGGCCATGGGGCACTGGCAAGGGCTGGGGTGGGGGTGTCCAGGGTGGGCTCTGGCTGATTTGGGGCTGGAACTGAGCTGGGAGCACCAGCAGGGATGTGGGGATGTTTTGGAGATTGGGGAGGCAGAGTGGCTCCCCGTGCTGCTGGAGAGGCCAGAGGCAGGGCCAAGGCTTCGGGCAGCTCCACGGCGCCTCAGTCCCTGCAGGAAGGAGCCTCTTTGGGGAGGAAAATGTGCATGATTTGCCAAAAGGCAGCAGCGAGGGGAAGGGCAGAGCTGAGGGGTGTGACGTGCCCTGGGGAGGGGGTGAGGAGCTGCCAGGCTGGACTCGGGCTCTCCTGGGGTGGAGGCGTCGAGGGCTGGGGCTGAGGTGGGGCATGGTGCTGGACAGGATGGTGGCTGCTGGCCCTGGGCTGCTTCACCCTGCTCTGGATCAACCATCCAGCAAGGGCCAAAGAGCCCATGGAGGGGTGCAAAGGGTTTCTCCTGCCAGCTCCATACACTGGCTCTGCCAATGCCTCTTTCTTTTGAGCGAAACTCTGTGAGTGACCCCAAGTGGGGGGCACAGACATAAAACAAAACAACACGACCCCTCCAGCCACTCAGCTCCAGAGCCTGGCCGTGGGGCTGGAGGATTAGGAGGGTCCCAGGGCAGCTGGGGACAAGGTGAGCTGCTGCCCTGCTGTTGGCCTGGCTCTGTCGCAGCCAACGGGTGTTGGGGCGGGCACTGCTGCCTTTGCCCTGGCTCCTGCTTTGCCTTGGCACGGGCAGTGGCTGGAGGAGGGTCCTGGCTGCCACAATCCCCTGGTGCCCAGGGAGGTTTGGCAGCAACTTTCCAGCTCTGCTAAAGGCTGTGCTGGTCCCACTGGAGCTGCTCTTGTACCCTCTGCTCCGGCTGCTATCAGTGCTCATGAGCAGCTGGAGATCCTGCATCTCACATCTGGCTGCTCTGGTGGTTTGTCTCAGTTGCTGCTCTCCCCTTGGCTTTGAGGGTCTCCTTGGAGTGAGGATTCTCCTGGTCCTGCCTTCTCAACCCTGCTCCAAAGCTGAGAGTTGCACACAGGGGAAGGAGGGAGATTTCTGCCTGAGAAATAACCCGTGAGTCCTTTGGGAAGGGACTCAAGACCTTGCTCTCTGCTGGCATCCAGGGAGAAGTGAAACCTAGGCCAGATCCCGCTGCCTCCTGGCCACGTGCAAGGAACCAGAAGGGGTCGGGTCTGTCCTGTCCCTGTGTGCAGCCAGAGCAGCAGCGCTGTCACCCTTCCAGCTCTCCCAGAGGAGGCCATAAAGCTCCAGCACAGATCACCCCACAACAGCACCCAGCCCTGCTAGGGCTGGCAGAGCACGGGGTTCAGAGCTCAGCTGCACGACGGGGCCTCTCAGCTGGACCTGCCTTGCTGGGAGGAACTGGAGCAGGTTTCCTGGGAAGCCGCTGGTGTTGGCTTTCCTGCTTCCTGGCCAGAAACAGCCCCTTTCCCCAGGGAGGTGGGGGTTCATGTGGCTGTAGCTGTGCTGGGAGCCGAGCCGGGGCTCCAGCAGTGGAGCTGCCACAGGAAAGCTGAGGAGGGGCTGTGCCCTGGGACAGGGTTGAGCAGAGGCGCCAGGACTGGGACTGCAGGCACAGCCCAGATTCCTGAGTCTCTTCCAGAGACAAGCAGCCCCCGGGTCCCAGACAGGAGCCACCGTCAGGGGCAAGGATGAGCCTGGAGGAGGGAGAGGAGCCGGCTGGATCCTGCCCCAGACAGGTGTTTCCTGACGGAGCCTGGCTGGACGTGGGTTGGGCCCAGCCCCTGGGCTTGGCTGAGGGCTGAGCTCCCCGTGGGTGTCGGGGCTCACAGGGGTGCCCTGGATCCACGTTCCTGCTGGCTCCTTGGAACATCGTGTGTGCCTGTGTTCATGGCACTGCTGTGGGAAAGGCACGGCGCCACACAAGAACAGGAACCCGGGGATGGCTGGTGACAGGAGACAGGTGCCACATCCTGGCCAGTGCGAGGACTGCCTGTCCTGGCCAGCCAGTGCTCCTGGGCGTGGGCAGCGACCGGCTCCACTCTCATTCATGAATCGTGGGGGGAGTTTCCTGGTGGAGCCTTGCTCCTCTAACTGGAAGGGAGCTGGAAACCCAAGTGTTTGGAGGGCACTTGAACCATTGTTTGAAAGATCTGTAATTTTCCAATCAAACTCCCTCCTCAAGCCTGCGTTCATCAAATATTCATGGGATCCATTTTCTCCTGGCACTCCCAGCCCACGTCTCAGCCCGAAGAATCAATCAGGCAGCTCGGCTTGCTCTAATGCATCTGCGTTTTCGGGAGCCTGGGGCTGCCATCTCCTCCCCCCGCCTCCCTCTGTCCCTGTCCCCTCCCCGGGCAGCGGTGATGGCTGGGGGAAGGCAGTGGGGAAGGCAGCTGGAAGGAGTGGGATGGGCGCTGGGGTGATGCAGCAGGAGGAGGAGGAGGAGGCAGCCACACTGCGGGGCAGGGCAGGAGCAGCCTCCCTGTGCCAGGACCTGAGCAGGGTCCCAGCCCTGTGCTGGGCACGAGGCTTGTTCTGCACCATTTCTGGCCATCCTCATGCCCCAGCCGCTGCCGCTGATGCATTTCCCTTCATGGTCGATGGCTCCCGGGCGGCTGCAGCCCCCTCCCCTCCCTTCCCTCCCGCGCCTGCCATCGGGGGCGTTCGATCCCGGCCCCGCTGTTAATGGCTTTGTGACAGAGCTCTGCAGCCTCCCCTCGGCCGTGTCACTCCAGCCTGGCCATGGGGCCCAGCTCCTGGCATGGCAGCAGTGCTGGAAATCAGTGCTGGAAATCAGTGCTGGAAATCAGTGCTGCTGATGCCTCAATTGCTGCCTTTACCCCAGACCTGGGCCTGTACAGGGGTGGTGCCCATGCAGGGCGCTCTCCTGGATTACCCCAGCTTGGAGCTGAGTGGGTGGGGAGGGAGGGGAGGTCAGGGGAGCAGAGGAGCGGCTTGAAATGGCTCTTCACACATTTGGATGAGCTAATGGGAAAAAACGGAGGAAGGCAAATAAACATTATTGTTTCATGTCAGGCGGGAGGAGACAAAAGGTCACGGGCTTCCCTTGTGATGGTGGGAAACGGCAGCATCAGCAGGGCTGGAAAGAGCTGGAGAGCCAAGGCAGAGCGCGGGCGTGTGCACGGGCGTGTGCACAGGCGTGTGCACGGGTGTGTGTGTGCTCAGCGTGTGTGTGTGGGTCCAGCCTCGGGCCTGGCCACTGCTGCTGGGAGCTCATTCCCCGTGCCCCTGCTCCTTCTCCCTGCTCTTTGTCTGGGCTGGTGGTTCCTGTGGAGCTCGGTGGCCCCGGGATCACCTTCCCATCCTTCCGGGCACCCAGGATGGATCGGGAGCACCGGAACCCCTAAGGAGGCCCCAGTGATGCCACGGCTTTGGCCCACCAGTGCTGCCGGAGTGCCAGGCCCAGGGAGAGCATCCCGGCCCGGGGGGTTCCTGTGGTCCCTCTGCCTCCTCGAGTATCCCCCCACATCCCCTCGAGTATCCCCCACATCCCCTCGAGTATCCTCCACATCCCCTCGAGTGTCCCCCGCATCCCCTTGAGTGTCCCCCACATCCCCTCGAGTATCCTCCACATCCCCTCGAGTGTCCCCCGCATCCCCTTGAGTGTCCCCCACATCCCCTCGAGTATCCCCCCACATCCCGTTGAGTATCCCCTCGAGTACCCCCCCACATCCCCTCGAGTGTCCCCCGCATCCCCTCGAGTATCCCCCACATCCCCTCGAGTGTCCCCCGCATCCCCTCGAGTATCCCCCACATCCCCTCGAGTGTCCCCCACATCCCCTCGAGTGTCCCCCACATCTCCTCGAGTATCCCCCAAATCCCCTCGAGTATCCCCCAAATCCCCACGAGTATCCCCCACATCCCTTTGAGTATCCCCCCACATCCCTTTGAGTATCCCCCCACATCCCCTCGAGTATCCCCCACATCCCCTCGAGTATCCCCCCACATCCTCTCGAGTATCCCCTGGAGTATCCCCCCACATCCCCTCGAGTATCCCCCACATCCCCTCGAGTATCCCCCCACATCCCCTCGAATGTCCCCCCACATCCCCTCGAGTATCCCCCACATCCCCTCGGCACTCGCCCGTTGCCATAGCGCTGTTGCCATGGCACCGTTGCCATGGCACCGTTGCCAGGGAACCGCCTCCATCACTCACAAGGGCCGGCGGCAGCGGGGCCCCATCACACCGACCCCAGAGACAGGTCCTGGCAGGGAGGACGGGGTTTTTGGGGAGCCTGGCACCCCCTGCCTCCACCTCAGCGCCTGGTCCTGGCAGGCAGGGACTGGGGGTGCAGGGGTGGTCCCCGCTCAGCCCCCCTCGATGGATCAGAGCCCCCAGGGCAGGGTCTAAGCAGGCTGAGATTGCAACAAGGGGCATCCAGCCTGTTTCACTTCTCTCCCCGGGCCAGGAAGATTCCTGGCGTCTGACTTGGGAATGTGGAGACTGAAGCAAATAATGGAAAATAAAGAGAATGGAGGAGGGAGGAAAAGCAGAACAGAATGTTTCAGGAATGCTGTAAAAGTTTGGATCCATCGAATAGGGCAAGATCCAGGAGAGAAACAGGGCCCAGTTCAACGCCCTGTGAGCGTGGGGTGCCAAGGGCTGGACAGAGGGGACCTGTGGCCCCACACCAGCAGGCAGCCCGTGCTGATGGGCAGTCCTGGATCTGTGGGGCTGGTGAGGGACACGTGGGACACACACGGGTGTGAGCGCGGTGCCGCGCGCCTGCGCCGGCAAAAACAGTCACAGCGTCGCTGCAAACAGCACGAAAATAACCACCACAAAAGCGACACCTTCCCCGGTTGTTTTCCTGGCCTGGATTTTGTGCATCGCAGGGATCCCCAGGGTGTGGGGTGAGGGGAGGACGGCGGCTCTGAGCAGCTCCCAGTTAATCGCTGGCTTTGAGGAGGGAGCAGGCGGGGCCAGGGGCTCCTCTCACCCCGCAGAGCCCGTTTGAGTTGTGGGAAAGCCCGTGGGGAGCCCGTGTGAGGGCACATACATGGCTGGCATGTGAGGTCAGAGCCCAGAGTGCCACGTGTGGGTCTCAGCACCCCGAACCCACCCTGTGTGTAAAACCATCTTCGGCAAACTCCCTTCCCGGGAGCGCAGAGTCCACCCCTCTGTCCCTTGCTCTAGGAAACAAGCGGAGATGATCCATCTCCTGACAATCCCCTCAGTGCCTCCCACCCTAATTAGTGCCACAGCTCAGCACTTCGTTAGCACCGTCTGGCGAGCAGCCAGCGGCTCCTGTGGCTCTGGAACATCCCGCTCGCAGCCGGCCCCACCAGCCAGCCCAGCCCCACGGCGGCTCCCGGCACTGAACCGCACCTGGTGCTCCGTGGCGTGGGGGCTCCTGCCAGCCCCCGGGGGTTGTGCTGCTGGCTGGGCCGGGTCACCACACCTTGGGGACACAGGAAGGGTAGGTGGGCAGGTGGCTGTGGGTGATAATAAATTCTCCTTTTTAACCCCTCCGAGGGTCCAAGCTAGCTTCTCAGGCTCTGGAGGAATATATCATAGAAAGAAAAAGGACCCAAAAGAGGCTCTAACCCTTAGCTGCAATAAGATGTTTATTCCAGGTGGTCTCCAGAGGGAAAGAGGGGTGTGCACAGAGGAACAGGGTCTTTTTTCAGCTCTTGCCAGGGTGGGACAACTTGGGACACAACCAATGGGGTCAGAAAGGGGAAGGAAGAGTTAAACTACACAGTACAAGCTCTAGAGGTCCCTGAGGGGGGAGAGACCATTCCCACAGGGGAATGTAACATGTGGGGATGGGGGATAACCCCTCCTGGCAGTGCTAGGCGCACCTGGGGGAGCTGTGCCAGGCCAGCCCGTGCTGCAGAGGCAGGTGCTGTGCCCACAACACGGATGCCATGGGGAGCAGGGCCTGTTGTCACGCGTGTGTCTGAGTGTGTCTGTGCACATGTGCATGCGTGTGCCTGTGTGTGCAGCCCGGAAAGGTCACACTGTCTGGGAAAGGTGTCAGCAGCCAAGAAACGGGCTTGGAATGGAAAGCCTGAGCCAGATTGGAACGCAGGGGCGGCCAGAGGCGTCCTGCCCCAGCCTCTCCGTGGTCACGGTTTCCATCTGCGACAAGGCAAGAGTGGGTCTGCGTCAGATGAGTCCTCCAGGTGCTGGGAAAGGCTCCTGCCCCGGGGGATTTGGGCAGGACAGGGGTCAGGAGGTGCCTGGAGGAGCCGTGCAGTGAGGGGTGCTTGGCTGCAGGGTAGCGAGGGGGAAACAGCCGGTGGAAGGGAAGGGCTCAGCCTTTGTCCGTGTACCACAGTGTCTGGTTTGCTGGTTGCACACTGTCCCAGTCACCTGCCACTGGTGTCACCCCTCACAGCTGCTCTCTGCTCTCTGCAGGGTCGTGGAGGCCAGCACCCTTCAGCAGGAGAGGCTGCAGGCCATCGCGGTGAGTCCCTGCTCAGTGACAGCATCCCCATGTCCCCAACTTGTCACCTGCAGCACACGGGGCAGACACCAGCGGGGAGGAGGGTGCAGGTGCAGGAGCTCAGCCACAGATCAGGGGTCTCAGCAGCTGAAGGAGGACTCAGAATAGCCCCAGTGTGTCCCCGTGGGGGCTTTTCCTGGGGTGTCAGAGCCGGCATGGCTCGGCTGCACGCTTGAAACAGGGACAGAGTGAGCAACAGGCAGTTGGGAGGATTAATTAACGAAGCAGCGCCTTGGTGAGCCCCAAGTGAGGGAAATGAGTGATGATTCCCTCCCCCCTCCCATCCCCAGGAAGGGCTGAGGATGGTGCTCTCCAGCCATGCCCATCATGGGCACTGGTAATTACATTAATTACTGAGCAGTTGGGGGCCCCGCTGAGCAACCCCTCCCAAAGCAGGGCAGGCTGGTCAAACCCACCACTGCCCCACGGCAGCCCCACTGCCCTGCCCAGCCGGCAACCAGCCGATCTCTGCCACACAAAGGGAAAATTGTTCTGGACCAGAGGAGAAAGCGCCGGGTGACGCGTCCGGGCTGGGTCTGACTCTGCTGAAATGATCTGGAGCAGCCCCAGGACGGGTGGAGGGGAGGGGGGGACGAGGTAGAGGCCACGGGGGCTGTTTTCCCTGCGCTGGCAGCTCGCTCAGTGGGGCCGGCCGAGGGGAAGGTGACATTTGGAGATGGTGAACAGAGCCCAGGCTCTGCCCCAGTATCTCCACACCCTCAATGCCTCAGTTCGTCCCAGAGAGGGCAGAGACATGACCCCAGGCTGGCTGTGGGGTGTTCCCAAGGCCAGTCCCTGTCTCCGAGGGCAGCCCCTTGTCCCCGCTGCTCCCTGCCCGGCCATGCCCGGCGCCCACCCCCTCCCCTTGCCAACCCCGGCCCCGCCGCTCCCGTCCCTCCAGGAGAAGCGGAAGCGTCAGACGGAGATCGAGAACAAAAGGCGGCAGCTCGAGGACGACAGGCGGCAGCTGCAGCATCTCAAGGTGAGGATCCCCCGAGACCCCCAAGCTGCCCCTGCGCTGGGGAGCCCCCGGTGGGGAGGGCAGCACCGTGACCCCCTTCTGCTCCCCAGTCCAAGGCTCTGCGAGAGAGATGGCTCCTGGAGGGGGCCCCAGCTTCTGCCTCCGAGGAGGAAGAGGCCATGAAGAAACAGATGCAGGAGGATGAGGTGAAGACCAAGGAGCTGGAGGAAACCATCCAGAGGTAACGGGGCCAGTGTGGGGCCAGATGTTGGGGTGCAGTTTGAGAGCACCCACGTCCCTCCAGAGACCCCTGGGCAGGCGGGTGCTGAGATTCAGCTCGATCCCATGTGCTGGGCACATGGCAGGGTACACTGAGCTTGGAGCTGCTGGGAGAGGAGGTGCCCCCACAGTGCTCACCCTGAACCCTGGCTGGGTTTTTCCAGACCCAGAGCCTGTCCAGCCTCTGAGCATGGCCATCCCCAGCTGTGCTCTGCCTCTGCACCGGGTCTCAGTGAGAGCCACAGGATGGGGTTAGGATCCCCTGGGCTGCTCAGTGCCCAGCACCCTTGATGGCATGGTGCTGGCTGTCGCACACTTCTGTCCTCATCCTGGTGGCGCCAGCCCTTGGGAAGGGGTGGGAGGGGGACGTTGAGAAGGGACAAGGCTCAGCCCCTGGCCAGCCCCGTGTCCCTGGGCAGCCGCAGGCGGGGGCCCGGAGCCCCGGCTCGGAGGTGTCCCGGCAGCGCAGCAGGAATGCAATCAGTCACGGCGGTGCCGCTAATTACCGAGCATCGGAGCAGAGAGGGGTCAGGCACGAAGGGGCCTTTGTGTCCGGCTAATGGCGCGGTGCATTCCTCCGCCGGCGCCGTGTGAGGAGCCCGGGGGAGCCCTGCCGGGGGCCGCGCCAGTCCATGGGGACTCCCCAGACCTCTGCTACATCCCCCCAGTGGGGCTTTGCCGCCAGGCTGGTGCC
Organism: Prinia subflava; assembly: GCF_021018805.1. NCBI lineage: Eukaryota > Metazoa > Chordata > Aves > Passeriformes > Cisticolidae > Prinia > Prinia subflava. Next base: position 14,421,353 of record NC_086254.1, read on the forward strand.
TGAGAACAGGAGGCTGACCTCGTGTAAAGCTCAAGCAGGTTTAGAGGGACACTTGCAGGAGCAGAAGGACGATGGAGCAGCCTCGCTCTGGCCGCCAAGGGAGGGAACACAAGTGTGCAGGGCTCGGTCCCCCTGCCCAGTGCCCATGGTGGGGTCTCTGCCATCCCCTTGGTGCCCAACCCATTGGCTTTTCCCCTGCAAAGAGGCAGTGACAGCCAGGCCAGAGTCTGTCCCTGCACCTTGTGAGCCCAGGGGACAATTTGTGTCTCCCCTCTCCCCTGCACGGTGTTGTTGGCCTGTGTTCACAGGTCTGCCTGCACCACAGTTCCCTGTCCCACACTCCCCTCAGCCTCTCAGCCCTGACTCTCCCTGCAGGCTGGAGAAGGAGCTGGAGATGCTGGAGAACAGCAACTCAGTGGCTTCGACCAAGGAGAACCTGGCAGAGGCAGCAGCCAAGGAGGAGAAGGCTGAAGCTGTCCCCAATGCGCAGAAGGTGGGCAGGGCTGCTGGCCATGGGCAGGGCTGCCAGCCGTGGGGTCGGGGTCCCGGGCCCTGGTGGGGATGGGTGGGTGTGTGGGGGGTGGGTGTGCGGGCAGCGGGTCTGTGGCAGGTCCTGGAAGCTCCTATAACCTCTCCCTTCTGTTTTGCAGAGTCCCCTGGGCACAGTTAAGGGTAGGTGAATCCTGATCCCCCTCAGCCGTGGTTCAGCACTGACCATCCCCTTCCTGCTGCCCTGAGGCTGGGGCCAGATGGGTGGGCAGAGCCAGACAAGAGCCCTGTCCCCATGTCCCCTCCCGGGCAGCGGTGCCCTGCGGCGGGGGAGCCCGTCCCAGGTGCCAGCCACGGGGGGACACACTGCCCTCCCTGGGCACACCCGTGGGCACACCAGGCAATGGTTTGGGCTCAGGCAGCCGTCTCTCCTCTCCATCTCCAGCCGACAAAAGGGTCTCCAGCAGCCCCATGAAGGCAGTGGAAGGCAGTGACATGATGAAGGCGGGTAGGTGCCCACTGCCCTGGGAGGAGCGCTCCTTCCAGGCTGCTTCCCCCTCCCCTCCGCACCGCCCTCGGCTCGCTGCCACCGCAGCCGCTCCCCGCCGTGCCGCTCGATGCCTTTCCAAGCCCAGGGCAGAGAACAGCCGTCATTGCAATCACAGGGTTTGGTTTTGCTTCCGCCCCACGGTTGGTTCGTGGCTCAGGGCCCCTCCACCTCAGCCCTGATCCACGTCTCTGCTCTGGTTTCATCCTTCCCGCGCTGTTTGTGGCTTCTCTGCGCAGGGGAGTGCCAGCCACAGGGAGCTACGGGGCACGCGGGGCCAGGCTGCTGAGCTGGGGGGCTGCAGCCAGCTCTGCTGCTGGAGGGGTTTGCTCTGGTTTGGAGCAGTGGCTCAGACCAGACCACAGCACCAGCATGGGGCAGAGCCCATCTGGGCATCCTCGGAGCTAAGCACCATGCACAGGGCTGAGGGGACCCCGCTGCTGGCAGAGACTGGCTGGGAGTGGAAGGAAAGATGCCAAGAATCACCCATCCCATGGGGGCAGAGGGGCTGTCCCAGCGCCAGCACCCTCAGTGGGGGTTGCACCTCCTTGAGCATGAACCTGGCTCCCAGCCCAGGCCCCACGGCCAGCACTGCTCACTGGCTGGACAGATGGACACGGCTCAGCCCAAGAACCACAGCAGCCGTGGAGGTAAGGTGATGCCAGCAGCACCAGGATGGACACGGGTCCCGGGAGGAGGGATGTGTCAGGGATGTCACACCCGCCTCTGCCATTCTCCGCTCCTCGCTGCCGCCTTGCTAACACCGCTGAGCCCTGCTGAGCCCTGCTGGGCACCACTGAGCCCTGCTGAGCACCACTGAGCCCTGCTGAGCCCTGCTGAGCACCACTGAGCCCTGCTGAGCACCACTGAGCCCTGCTGAGCACCACTGAGCCCTGCTGAGCTCTGCTGAGCACCACAGCGCTGCCGCCACGCGCCGTCCCGCCGCTGAGCAAGGGACAGGGAGGGCCAGGGCCACCGTAACACACGCTGTCCTCTTTGTGTCCCAGCCATGTACTCGGTGGAGATCACAGTGGAGAAGGACAGAGTGACTGGGGAGACCAAGGTCCTGTCCAGCACCACCATGCTCCCCCAGAACCACTGTCTGCAGGGGGTCAAAGTGTACGAGGATGAGCTGAAAGGTACGGGCCAGCCCACACCGCTGGCCACTGGCAGGAGCCGAGGGCAGGGGACGAGGGAGTGGCCACCTGAACATCCCAGCGGGGTGAGGAAGTGTGGGGGCTGCTCCTGACAGCTTTACCAGCTCTGTGAGGGCAACTCCTCACCAGCCCCAGTCCAGTGGATCGCAGGATCGTCGTGGCAGCGTAGTGTGGATGGTCCAGATGGGCCAGCCCTGGTTTGCACATCGTGACCCTGCACTGCTGGAGAGCAGAGAAGAGGATCTGCTGTGTCCAAGACTCAGGAGCCCTGTCCCACGGGCAGGGAATGTGCACTAGCACCACGTTGTCCTGTCCCACAGGCTGGCAGCGGGGAGCGTGGCTGATGGGTGTGGTGGAAGTGCAGCATTAGGGGCTGGTCCCTGTCTGCAGCTCCTGCTTTTGGGAACATCTGGAACCTGCTCCAGAGGGCCTCATGAAACGCAAGGGACCATTGTGGTGGCAAGGACCAGCTGAGGAAGCGGGGCATCTTACTGGGAACTGTGGTGCTGAGTGGACTGACCTCATCTTCAAGGAAAACACAGCACAGCTCTCCCATTCAACCCCCTCCGTGTGGCCACGGCCGTGCTGCTGTCACTGTCCCTCACTCACAGGCTGCCCATTGAGGCACTTGCACTGACCATCATGTCCCAGGTCAAGTGAAAAACACAGCAAGCCCTTGGCTGCTCTGGCCATGACGCACATCTCTGCCCCCAGTGCCACGAGCAGCGGGCACAGCGTGCCAGGGTGGGAGAGCCGCATCTCCTGCGGGCACGGGGCCACCAGGTGTCATGGTCCTGGTGGATGTGGTGGGAACTCAGTGGGGCAGCCACTGCCGAGCATCACTGGGGTCTCCAAGGTGGCAGTGGTGACCTGCCACAAGGCGTCACGTCAGCCCCGGCCGAGCTGGGCGCCAGCAGACGCCGTCCCGCCACGGGCAGCTTGGCTGGCTGTCAGCGGCCTGGCAAAGAGCCGTGGCTCCCGCAGGGCTCGCTGAGCCTGAGGCTTCGGGAACAGCTCCTTCCACTGCCTTTTTGTTTTGGTCTCCCTGGCTGCGGCCAGGCAAGAGCCAGGTGATGCGAGAGGGTCTGGCAGCAGCTCTGCTGAGGGGAGGGTGGGGATGCTGTGGGAGTCCCAGCCTCAGTGGCAGGACCTTTGGAGAGAGGAAGGGGCTGCTCCCTGAGCACGCAGGAGCCGGGGCTGAGTGGGTCATGCCAGCATTGCCAGGTCATGTTGTGCCCCCATCCTGAGCCCCCCTCACTGTCCCTCCTCTTGTCCCCACAGTGGTGCATGCGGTGAGTGCCGAGGACGGGGCCCTGCAGAACGGGGCCCACCCGCTCAGCTCCTCCGAGGTGGACGAGCTCCTGCACAAGGCGGACGAGGCCACCCTGAGCGAAGCCGTCGGGCGCCAGACCCCAGCCAAGGCTGGCAAGGGCAGCGCCCCGGGCAGCCAGAAGCCAACGCCGCTGCGAGAGATCACCGGGCTGCAAGCCAAGGTGCCACCGGGCGAGGGGACAGAGGCCAGCCAGGAGCAACCCGTCACCATGATCTTCATGGGCTACCAGAACGTGGAGGATGAGAACGAGACCAAGAAGGTGCTGGGGCTGGAGGGCACCATCAAGGCAGAGCTGGTGGTGATCGAGGATGCCGAGAGCAAGCCGGAGCCGGCACACAAGGACCACACACCGCCCAACGGCACCGCGCTGGAGCCGGCGGCCGCGCAGCCGCTGGGCGAGGAGGGCGCGGGCGGGCAGAAGCCGGGTGCCAACGCTACAGATGCCAAGGAGGCCGAGCAGGAGACAGACGTGAAGAAGCAGCGCTGCAAGTGCTGCACGGTGATGTGAGCCCCCGCCGAGCCCCCTCCGCCCCGGCCCCTGCTCGCCAGGCCCGGCACGCCGGGCTTCCCCCCCACCGGACACAGACCCTCTTTCTGCAGAACCGGGGACATCCAGCACGGTGCCAATGGGGCCGCAGCGGGCAGTGGCGGCCGTGGCAACGCTCGCCCCATCTGCCCGATGCCAGCCCCGTGCTACCCCCCACCAGCGCTGCCTGTGGTATTTATTAGTGACCCCCCTCACCCCACAGTGCGCCCACCCCAACACAGCCCGGTCTCATCCCCACCTGCCGCCGGCACCGGGGCCTTTCCCTCGGTCACCGACGTTGTCCCACCCGCCGTCGGAGGACGGAGCCGCCGGGCAGGGGGTCGGAGGACGACACTGTGTCCGTAGATGACTCCCCGGGAGCCGCCAGCAGCGGGACCCACTCTTGGTGCAGCCCACGGTGGGCATCGGACCCAGCCCCGTGCCAGCCCCTCCCTCTGTGCCTCCATCATCCGCTTCTCCAGCGGGGAAAGGCCTGGGTCTGTTCCCTGCTGGCTGCCCGTGGACATCTCTGCTCCATCTCACGTCCTCATCGCTGCGGTCCCGGGCTCCCCAGGCCCTCAAGGACAGAGCGTGTCCAGGCGAGAGAAGGGCATCGAGGGTTGTGTCCCCTCCCTGATACTCAGCTGTGGTAATGGCCAGGGCCACGAGGGGCTCCTGCAGAATCAACCCAGCCTGTCCCCAGGCCTGCTGTGCTCCTCCTGGGCTCAGCTCCTGGTGCTGGCAGTGGTGGCCATTCCTCTGGCTCAGCTGTGGCTGGTGCTCGTGTCCTGGGGCAATGCCAGCGAGGGAAGGGGAACAAACTTGGGGGATCCAGCCGTGTGGAGCAGGAGTGGGGTGGGGGTCCTGTGTTTCCTTGTGGCAGCAGGAATATGGCCCAGCATCCTGTCCCTTCCTGCCTCTGCCACTCAGCAGCAGCAGCTTTGCAGAGCCACGTCTGGGGGTCCCAGGCAGCAGCATTGGGTCCCCCAGGGGAGTGGGGCAGCCCAGTTCACCCCAGTACTGGCACTGGGAGCTGTCAAGGGTCTGGTGCCCCACAGAGGGCAGCTTTTCTGCTGCCCCACCCTGCACCCCAGCCCTTCAGTGGGGATTTCACCACCAGCACCAGCGTTTTCTCCCCATTGAGACCAGCTGGGGCAGGGGGAGGGCCGTGGTTTTTGGTCCCCAGTGCCCGCATCAGCTGCCCCTGCACTGCAGCAGCCGGGCTGGCAGTGCCCAGATCCTTGTCCAGGGGCTTTGGGCAGGGTGCAGCCACCAGCAAGGGATCCTTGTTCAAGTGTGAGAGGATTCCTTCTGCTGTGAGGCTGGGCAAGTCCCCAGGGATCCCCAAAAACACGTGGAGCAGCATCCACGCTGTCCAGCCCACCAGGACACCGGTGGTGGAGCAGCCAGGGACGGGGCTCAGCTCCCCCAAGGATGGGCCTTCCTTCCCCCACATTCCTCTTGTGTGAGCAGTGACACCCCCTGTCCCCATCACATCCCACTTGTCCCCAGGTACCCCCAGCTGCAGTTTTCCCCCCAGCTGAGTCATTGCAGGGCTGAGGAGGGGAGGGCTCATGGTGCCACCCCTGTCCTGAGCCCCAGCCAGGCACCCACAGCCTCTGGGAGAGGCAGGGCTGGGGAAGGGGGGCTTTGGGAGGGCACTGCCAGGGGAAGGGGGGGACTCCCCTGCCCCATCCACTGCTGGGCATCGCTGGAGCCCCATTGCTGCAGAGCAGGACACGGGCTGGGTGCCACAGGGCATCTGCCCCCACAGTCCTGGGGGAATGTCACCTCTTGCCACCCCACATCAGGGGCCAACACCACCCACCCCATCCCACCCTGGGCCCTGCAGTCCCCAAGCTGGGGCTCCCTCCTGCCCTTGGCACCCCCTGCCCCTCGGTTGGCTTTGACCCCCAGCCCAGACTGGACCCTGGTGTGGGGGGCAGCAGGACCAGGGCCAGGTCTGGGCTGGGGTGTGAGAGGAGTGGGCGGTGGGCCTGGCATTGTCCCCACCCCACCCCAAGCCCCCCTGTCCCCCACCCGGCTCTGCTGAAGTGCACTTCCCGTGCCCCTGAGCTTTTCACTTGTGCCGAAGCCGTTTGAATTCCCATCCCTTCCCAATCCCATCCCATCCCCCTCCCACCCCGTTGTTTGTAAAACACCCAAACCGAGCAAATAAACTGTGTGAACAACCAGCCTGGAGCCACCGAGGGGTGGGAGGAGGCTGGGCTGGGGATCCGGGGAGGATGGGGATGGAAGGGTTGGGATGGGGGTGTTAGGGGTGGGCTCTGCTGTTTCCTCATTGTGTGGGCAGAAGATGGGGGGAGAAAGGGGTATTGTGGCACCCAGGGCGCTGGGAGGAAAGCGATGAGGGGTGATGCTGCCCAGATAAAGGGGTCATGACAGCCTGGATGCCCCCAGGTGCCATCACCACGTGGCCATGGGTCTGTCTCCAGGCTGGTGCAGCTCCTGCTTCTGCCCAGGGCCAAGATTCCAGGGCTCTCTCCTGGGGCAGTGGGGCCTCAACCCTTCCCGGTGCCAGCCTGGGTGCCAGCACACGCCCTGCGGCGGGCGTGGAGAGCTCCTGGCTCCTTGGCATCACTGTGGACTTTGGCTCAGCCCCACGGTAAAACAGGCTCCGCTCACCTGCCCGGAAACGCAGAACAGCCTGGCAGGCAAAGCGCACCAGCGTCCCCAGTGCCAGCCCTGAGCGGGAACGGGGGCACCAAGGGGCACCAAGGGGGTAAGTGGGACCCCCAGCTGGGGCTAGCTGGGGTCTCTGTGACATCAGCACCGTGCTGGGGCAGCAGTGGGGCTGGGAGGGGCTTCCTGGCAGGAGTGGGCTTCAGTGGGGGGAGAGAGGATGAGGACAGGGATGTCCTGCCCCAGCCACTGGCGCAGAGCGGGGCTGAGCGTCCTGGCACGGTATCGCCCGCTCGGCTGTGACACCCCATGCCAGGAGGGAGGGCAGCTCTGGGCACTCATGTCGCCCACTCGCCTGGGATCCAGCCAGATGCAGGCACCAAGGGCACCGAGGACACCGTGCCACAGTGCTGCCTTTCTCCTGGCAGGTGCCAGGGAAGGAGGGAGCTGCCCTGCTGCGAGGAGCTGGTGCCAGGGCTGCTGCAGCAGCGAGGGCACTGCCTGTGCAAACACGGGGTTATCAGAGGGAGGCCCTGTGGTGTGACAGGAGAGCCCAGGCTGCTCCTGGCACCTTCGCTCAGGGCTCCTCTGCCATGTCCCTCCTCCGGGGCTGGGGGAGGACTGGAAATCCAGGTTCTCACTGAAGCTTCAGGGCTCCTCAGTGCTGTGGCTGCATTCACGGAGAGGCAGAAAGCACCTGGAGCAAGGTGTGCCTGCATGGCCACACTGCCGTGCTGGTGTATCGAGGCATGGACACGTTGGGGCATTGGCACATGGATGTGTTGGCACCTAGGGGCATCAGTGGGTCCCACGGGTCGGGGCCAAGGGCAGTCCCTCGGGCACGGGACCAGCTGCAGCAAGGTGACGACACCACAGGAATTTGGGCACAGGGCACCGAGCCAAACGTGGTTCTTGGAATTCCCCACAGCTCCCTGGTGCTGAGCTTATCAGCGCCTCACAGCCACCATCCCGCACCCCCCACACCCCACGGCTGCCACCCCGGCCACACCCCGGCATACACAGCTCAGCCGGGTGCCCCGATGGCCTCCCCGGAGCATGGGGACCCCTGCCCTGACAGCTCCCTGGACAGTAAGTGCAGCGTGGTCGGGGCCGAGGGCAGAACCAGGCACTGCTGGGGGGACGCTGTGTCCCCCTGGCCTTGGAGGGAGCGGTGCCCACGCAGGGATGGTGGCACTGAGGGTGTGCAGTGAGGGCTGGCCCTGTCTGGGGTGGGCAGCAGAGGGACACTGGACACGTGCTGGGATATTCCTGCGCTTCAGCTGGTCTGGGGGCAGCCCTGGGCTCAGGGTGGGCACAGGGTGGGTGCAGCGCAGTTCTGCAGCCCTGTGCAGAACCCCCGAGATGGGGGGACCATGGAAAGCACCCCGGAGGTCTCCTTACGGTGGGGGTCCAGGCCAGACTGGTGGCAATGTCACCTGCTCTGCCCAGCTGCTCCCACCATGCTGGGCTGGGGGCAGCCCAGCATGGGGGAGGCAGCCCAGGAGCCCCGAGCCCCTGCGGTCCCACAGCACCAGACGGAGCTGAGGGAGGTGAAATGTTTTGGGTGCAGCTCTGGGAGGGGCCGTTCCGCTTGCGTGGAGCCGGCCGGGAGCTCTGATAACAGCCCAGCTGGTTTCTCTGTCCCTGCTCCCCTCCTGCGCCGGCTGCCAGCGCTCCCCGGTGCGGGGCTCCCCTTCGAGCCAGGACTTCGTGTCCCCCCCAAACATGGTAAGAGGTGTGGGTAGATGGTTTTCATTATCCAGGTCATTAGGGGCAATAAAAGAGCCACAGTGAATCACAGCAGGGGAATTAACAGGTGAATTCAGCCGGGGACAGCTTCAGGCAGAGAGGCTGAGCCACCAGGGCTGGGCAGCAGTTCCAGCAGTGAGGCATCGCCTGGGGCTGGCCAGGATGTCCCAGCTAATGAGAGCCACGCTCTCCTGCCTCAGGAAAGGTTTAAAAAGCTCCTGGCTGGGGCCCAGCCCCGCTTGTTTCGTGGGAGGACGCTGCATCCTGAGAGGGCTGGAGGTGAGCAGGGGAAGCTCGGTCACCAGAACCGCAGCAGGAAGGAGGCAAGCACAGAGTGCTCTCATCCTGGGGATGAGGCAGGATGCTCCGGATGCAGGGAGGACCAGGCACCTGCCTCCACCTGGGCCAGCTTCATCCTGAGCTATGCTTGCCAGTACCGTGGCCCCCAGGCTCTGAGCTGCCCTTGCTGTCACCGTGGCCTTGCTCCAATTTCGCTGCACACTCCCAGGAGGCCGTGAGTGCCCGGGAGCGGTGCCCAGCGGTGACACACCCTGCCCTGCCAGGGCTCACAGGAGCCCAGCTAGCAGCAGTGACAGGTGACAGCAGAGCCATGGCTGAGCTTCGGCAAATAGTGGCACAGGATGTGGTGCTGGCTCCAGGCACACCCAGCGGGTCTGAGGGTGGCATGTGTGTCACCAGCTCTGGAGCCAGGGATGGCATCTGCGACATGGTGGCAGCCACTGTCTCACGGGGGACCCACCTGTGCTGCCCCTCCCTGTCTGGCACCGCTGTTCCAGCCAGCTCTGGCCCACCCAGCACTGGAGGATTGACCCCAAGGTTGGGGCCGCTCACTCCTGCCCCTGTGTGCCAGGGTTAAAGTCCCCTCGTTTTATGAGCCATGAAACCATTTTATGACCCCCCTGGGCTATTTGGAGGCTCCTTTTTCCGTAAATGGGACAAGAAGCTATTCCATGCAGGGGTGGCCCAGGTGCTGGCACTGCCTCTCCCTGCCAGTGCTGCCCGGCCTGGAGGTGCCTCCCTGCCCTGGGCACGTGGAGAGGCTCGAGGCTGTCCGTGCCCAGAGCAGTGCCCAGCTGGATGTGGTGTCACCAGGAGCTTGTGTGAGGTCTCGCTGCCTTTGGTGGTGCAGGCAGCACTGACTGCCTGTGGCAGGTTTGGCTGTGCTCCCTCAGAACCCGGCCAGGCTGGGGGACAGAGGTGGGGTGGGCTTTGGGCTCTGTGGCAGATCCTGCTGGGAATGGTGCTTTGTCTTCCTGCCCCACACTGGGCAGGCTGTGTGAGGGTTTCTGTCCCATGCCAAGGACAGTGGCACCAGGCTGGCAGAGGGGCTGCATCTCAACCTCGGCTCCTTCTGCTGCTCTTAATGGCTGCTCTCCCCTCCTGCTTGCAGGGACAGCCAGGTCCAGACCCTTGGCCTGTGCAGAACTGGGATTCTGAGGGTGACCTCGAAGCTGAGCAGTGGCCCCTGTCTGGGACAACGCTGTCACAGGGGTGACTCTTCCCAGGAGATGGACAGGGTCACCAGGCACCTTGTGTTCCAGCTCCCACAGGCCTCACACAGGCACGACTCCCTGGCAGACCTGAGGGCCAACAGTGACAATGATGTGTTCAGCTCCGCTCAGCACAGCACCCAGAGGGTGGAAAACGGCTACAGCTGGAAGAGGAGGTCCCAGTCACCCTCGTATTTCCTGGAGGGTGGAAGAGATGTCTGGACCCCATCCCCGGACAGGGAGTCCAAGCTAGAGGTGGTGAGATCGGGAAGCCTGTATGACCTCCGGGCTTACAAGGGTGAGAGGAAACCCTCGAAGCTCTACGATGATGATGAACAAGACCTGTACAGGGTCCCTCCGCCCAACATCTCACCTGAGAAAGCCAGGGAGCTCGAAGATGAGAGGAAAGAGGTCATCCGGAGCCAGGTGATGAGGAAGAGCTCCACCATCGCAGAGAGGTGGAGCTCCGTGGATGAGCTGAGCTCCATCAGCCCTGGCGTGGGCAGCCAAGGTGAAGGCAGGCACACAGGCAGTGTCCCCACCAGCTTTGCCATCTGCTTTGACAAACCAGGCAGGTCTGCAACGCCTGTTGACCCTGAGAATATTGACACGGAGCAGATCAACTTCTCTGCAGCTCGGCAGCAGTTCCTGATGCTGGAAAAAACCAGCCCAGGCTCATTTTTCAGCCCAGGGCAGCAGACCATGTCCCCAAGGCCAGAGTCGGTGACAAAAGTCTCCAGGGAAGAGTGGTACAGCCCTGAGATGGCCACAAAGGCTATGAGAGGCTACGGCAGTGCCCGTGCATCAAGCCAGAGCAGCACAGACCAGGTTTATGGTGTGTCCTTGTACAAGACACCTGAGAAAGAGGAGGTTTATGCTCCCAGAAAGGCTCACATGGAAAGGTATCCCATCGGGAAGACGTCCATCCTGACCAAAGCATGGTCCAGAGAAGACCTGGACTCTGGCTTGGGTGAGATGTATAACGAAGCCACTGCGGGCTATGCCAGCGATGGAAGCACCTCTAACGAGACCTTCCATGCGGATCTGAGGGCCAGCAGCAACGGGCTGGGCAAGGAGACAAGGGCCAGCAGTGAGACACCCATCGAGCGGGAGATCCGCATGGCGATGGAAAGGGAGGAGAACCTCTGGAAGGAAAGGGGGATGCAGCGACTGACCTCCAGCAGCGAGCTGGTGGAGATCCAGGCCAAGCCTGTCCTCAACATTCACACATCTCCCGGCCCAGGCAGGAAAGGGAAGGACAGAGGCCGCGCTTCCCTTTACGTCCAGAGGGAAATTGAACAGGAAACGAAGCGTGAGGAAGATCTGAAGAGGCAGGGGAGGCTGCTGGGGGCGTATGACAGGGGGACACAGCAGGAGCTGGAGGAGCGCAGGAGGGTGTTCGAGCAGGAGGAAGCCCCCCCACAGAAGCCCACTCCCCTGAAGCGGGCAGAAGAGAGGAGGAGCTGGGTTAAAGAGTTTGTGGTGGAGCAGCCCTCGAGCCCCAGCCCTGCAGAAGACACCAGGGCTACAAGAAGCATTCCCAGCTACACAGCGAGCATCGCCCACTTCCAGCTGTCCCAGCCTCGCTTCACTGCCAGCGAGAGGAGCCGGGAGCAGCCCTCGGTGTCCCAGCACGCTTCCGCCAGCGCCAGCAAATGGGGCAGCGAGGATGCCTGGGGAGGAAAACTTCCCGGCTCCACCCCGAGCCCCGCCAGCACCGCTGTCCTGCCCAGAGAGTACTTGTCCCTGTCCTTCTGGAAGCCCAAGGTGTCCTTCGCGGAGGACATGGGGACACAGAGCCCGCTGCGGAGGGACGACGGCCGGGAGGAGCAGTACCGGCTGCGGACGTGGAAGCCGCAGACATCGGCACTGATCGAGGAGGAGATCCGGAGTGACCTGCAGAGGGAAGAGGAGCTCCAGGCGCAGCGGCGGCGGCTGATGGGCGCCAGCGGCGAGGATGTTCTCCAGGAGGGCTCCCGCTCTCGGCACAGCTCAGGTAAGGGGGCAGAGGGACAGAGAAATTATTTTGGTGGGATGCCTGTAAGGACTCCTGTGTGCTGGTTGCAAGTTGTCCTGGGAGAACTCGATACCAGCACGCTGGTGTCAGCACAATTGCTGCTGAGGAAGGATGGGCTCTGCAGGATTCCAGAGCTGCTCTTGTGTCACGTTACAACAGCAAACAGGGCTGAAAGGGCCCAGCTAATGCATTTTACCCCTTGTTCCTGCAGTCCCTGATTGGGCCCAGGCATGGGGGTCACAGCTGTGACCAAACCTGCTGGACCTGCCGTGGAGGCAGGTTTGGGGCAAGGGCCTGACATTCCTGTGGGTCTCCACCCTCTGGGAGTGGAACTGAGGTCCCTCACTCCCCCAATGCTCTTTCTCTCAAAGCTGCCTCAGGTGCCAGTGGCAACTACTCAGTGTCCAGCTCTCCTGCGTCCTCTCCTGCCTCACACCAGACGGGGATCCTGGGGCTGATCTCATCTTTCACCCCGCTGAGAGTGACCAGCTCCTCCCAGGGCAGCGCAGAGACCCTCACCCCTGACTCGTCACATTCCAGCCCCTTTGAGGAGCGGAGGAGGAGGGTGAAGGAGGATGGAAAGGTGAACATGCCCACCCTGCTTGTGCCAAGTGGTTGGGGGGCTTGAGCCCAGGGGACTGGTGGCTCTGGGGCTGGAGGTGGCTGTTCCTGACTCCCACCTGGAGCTTGATCCAGCTGCTGAGCTCGGTGGGAGATCTGGTGGTGGTGGCACCAACAAGGTGAGCCCGACAGACAGCGCCTGCTGTTCAGAGCTGCCAGCACTGGGTCGGACTGGAAAGGAGCAGCAGCTTCCTCCTGTGGGGGATCCTGACCTGGACTGTTCCCCCAGCCCGAGGGATGGCTTGGTTGCACGTGCTACCTTCCCTTGACTCTCCTGTGCCCCTGCTGAGAGCCAGATCCGGCTGTCTCTGGATATTCCCCTGACAGGCTGCCATTATCTAATCGTGTTTTCCTCTTTCCACAGTACGCAGGCATTGAACCCGTGGACAAGGTCAACACAGAGGTAAAGCCCTTCACGAAGGCTGGGGCTCTGCTCACGCTGCCCTGAAACCTCCCACATTCCCCAGCTCCCCTCACTCCTGGAGGCTTGAGGGATGGACAGGGGTGGACAGGGGTGGATAGGGGCCACGGGCACCACCTGGGTGGACACTGAGTCAGGCAGAGCAGGTTGGGGTAGCAGGGAAAGTTCTGCAAACCAGACCATTATGAAAGTCTCTTTTTTATAAAGATCCTGCACGTTCTGGTCTCTGCAGGTGGTGGAAAGCACCCGAGTGTTTCGCCACAAGAGCCTCATGGCCCAGCGCTGGGAGGCCGGGCAGTACGTGCGGGATGAGGACTGAGGGACCCCCGGGCCGGGGGCTGGCCCCGTTCACAATCAGCTGATGTATGACCTAAATTCTCGATCAGTTCCACCCTTGGCCGTCGCAACAATCAGAGACGTGAACCCTGAAAATCCATCTGGTTTATTGTTAAACTGATAATCCTTCCATGCAATAGATCTGCTCCTTCCTCCTCCTCCCTTCTGGGTTGGAAGAACGTTTTGTTTTTTTTTTTCTTAAGAGGGAAAAAATCGGATCAGTATCTTTTTAATCACTTCTGCCTGGAGCCAGCCAGGTGAAATCACCCAGTAATTCACTTTGCCCCTCGGGAGCTGTGTCTCAGGCTTACAAAAAAGCTGTTTTATTTCTCAGTGGTTTTAGGTTTTTAAGTACCATGAGACTGAGCATTGCCTTGGGGGTGCCTGAACTGAAGCCTCTGGATCAATGTTGCAATGTGGGACTTGGTAATCAACATTGGTTTAATTCCTGTGATCCACGGAGATGCAGCAATGGAATATAAAAATACATATAAATGCTGTTTATTTTGCTAATTTATTAAAGAATTGTTATACTCTGTCGATCTTCCAGGCCACTTATATCTGACTGCTCCACTGGTTTTGCTCTGCTGTTTCAGAGGAACCCCCTCGGTTGGGATGTGGGGCTGGGGCTGGGGGGTCCCAAAGGCTGCTGGGCTGGGGGAGCGTCGGAGTCCCACCGGGAGGGCCTGGGAGCACCCGGGGCCGGTGGGAGGGGTCCCTGCGCGGGGCGGGGGCGGCACCGGGGATGGCACCGGGGGATGGCACCGGGGGATGGCACCGGGTGGGCTCTGAAGTCCCGTTCGATCCCAAGGGCGCTGCGGTCCGTGCCCGTCCGCCCGCCCCCGCTAGGGGGCTCCCGGGCAGCGCCCGCGGTCCGGTACGGACCCGCCGGGACCCCGGGACCGATCCCCTCTGCAAGGGCTGACCGGGCTCCTGGTACGGACCCGCCGGTACCGATCCCCTCTGCAAGGGCTGACCGGGCTCCTGGTACGGACCCGCCGGTACCGAACCCCTCTGCAAGGGCTGACCGGGCTCCTGGTACGGACCCGCCGGGACCCCGGGACCGATCCCCTCTGCAAGGGCTGACCGGGCTCCTGGTACGGACCCGCCGGTACCGATCCCCTCTGCAAGGGCTGACCGGGCTCCTGGTACGGACCCGCCGGGACCCCGGGACCGATCCCCTCTGCAAGGGCTGACCGGGCTCCTGGTACGGACCCGCCGGGACCCCGGGACGGACCCGCCGGGACCCCGGGACCGACCCTCTCTGCCAGCGCTGCCGGGGGTCCCAGTACCGACCCCTCTGAGACCCGGAGCCCGCTCCGCCAGCGCTGCCGGGGTCCCGGTGCGGACCGGGGGGCGCTGACCGGGGGTTTCCCCGGTGGAGCTCCAGGGAGCCGGGAGGTGCCCAGGTGCTGTGATTGTGCAACCTGCTCTTCCCGTCAGCAGCCGCTCGTTCGCCAGCCTTGGGCGTGGGCTGAACCGAGCAGCGACGGGGAGGAAAGAGCAGGACCCGGGCCGGTCTGGGGCTGAGGGAAGCGGGGACCAGAGGTGTGACCGCGGCCAGGTCACCCGGACCGACGGGACCCTCGGGACAGCTGCTCAGTCGTGGTGTCACAGTGATGCCACCGCTGCTCCAAAGCACAAGAACAGCTGGCAGACGCTCTGCAGCACCTGAGGGGTTTGTCTGTTTTTACGTCTCTTCAAACGTCCCTAAGTTACTTCTTGATGTTCAATTGGTTGAATGAGATCAACTCTGGCAAAGAGCTTGATCCCCTCAAGGTTTCGTTTGAATCCATGGGGATGGCTCACAGGGCTTCAAAGGGCCCAAAGCTCTGTGCCACTGGGCTGGGAGCAGGGGGGACTGAGCACAACAGGAACACACCAGTGCTCCAGGACAGCATCACCTGCTGTTCAGACACAGACAGGACTGAATTAAAGGTTCTTTTATTTGGCTCTGTCAACAGTGCAACCAAAAACCTGACTGAGTTGTAACAGGCACTAAACAGCGCTGGGGCAGCTGAGCAGAGCTGAACACACCTCCCAGTGCCTTTGTGGAGTTGTGTTTTGCATTCCAGGGAAACAACTTAACATAAACCTTTCAACATTGTCAGACTTCTAAAATAACTTCTTAAAACAGCCACAACTTCTTCAATCTGTGAATCTTTCTCTAAGGGAAATGACCTGAACCTTGTCAGAAGCGTTCCTGTGAGCTTGGGATTGGCAGCATCATTGCTCTCCTCATGTCACTCACCCTTTCCTGCAGGTCTGTGTCCCAGGCTGAGCTGTGTGGGGTGCCACCCTCAAAATGTGGGTGCAGCTGACACTCCTGGCCAGGCTCTGCCACCCCCAAGCCCTCTCCCTATCAGCACTGGTCGTTTCTAACAGCATTGACCATTTGGTAGGACATTAACTTGTTTGGCAAATGTGAAACTGAAGATTCTCATTAGCTCACTGAATTATCCAGTAACAGAAATAACAACAAAGGAACTTGACTGAAAGACAAGGCGCTGCAGATCTGTAGATGCCTTCAGTGCCAAGCTGGAGCCCAGCAGAAGGATGTTTGTTCTCAACCTACACCAAATATTGCAATAGAATTCTGTTTCAGAGCAGCCTTGGAGTGATTGAAGGGGCAAAGCTGAAGGGACAGCTCTATTTCCATGTCTTCCTTACGGCTCATTTGATGTCCTGGGTAATAACTTCCATGATTTTATTGAATTTGGCTTTTGTCAGTGCCTTCCTGCTGTACCACACTTTGTCCCAGACAGAGCACAGTGACTTGGGACAGAGGTAAAGAGGGTGTTTGTCATTCAGCATGTCTGGCGGCCTCTTCTTGGCATACTCCTTGTAACTGGCAACTGGGCAGATCTCTGGATCCTCAGGCTTGGCAAAGAGCTGTGGGCTTAGCTCTCCTTCATTTCCCCCAGGGCTCAGATCATCCTTCCACTCTAAGAACTCCAGGTCTCCTTTGGTCTTCCTCAGGACCACCTGTCCCCAGTACAGCTTGGGGGCCTGGAAGTGGGTGTGTGCCCCAAACCCCCTAATGAGATTGGTGAGCATGAGGTGCAGCAAACCCTGAGGGTGTGTCTTGCTTAAAATTCCCTTCTTGAGAAGATTTTCCACATCTTCATCTGTCAGGCTCTCCAAAAGATTCCACTTTTTCTCCTCCTTTTTCTTTTTGTTTTGGAACAGGTACCAATACTTTAATTTATAGGCTTCCTGAGAGACCCTGAACTCTAGTCCTCTCAACATGTTATACTGGTAGTTGTGGTTCTTGAGGTAGCAGCTGATGTTGTGCTGCAAGACAGCCAAGGAATTGGCAGAAAAATCCATGCCATCCTGTCTCTTGGCAGAGAGGAAGAATGAGACCAGGTAGTGGTCGAGGTCTGCAGGAGGCAGCGCGTGGATCTTGCGCATCTCGGAGGGGTGGTGCGACTTCAGCCACTCTTTGAACACTTTTATGTCTCCAACGTTACAGCTTTTCTTTTTTTCCTGCTTCTTCAGCACATCTAAAAGACAAGACATAGTTTTGTGGACAGCAAGAATCCACAAAGCTCAGTAAAACAAGGAGATAGAGGACAGTGTCTACCTGCCTTCTGGAAGCTGTTCAGAGAGGACAGGACCCTCCCAAACCCCTTCCCCTAGAACTGTGGCTCACATTTGTGTTCTCCACAAACCAACACAACCCAACAGTGCCCAGCTCTCCAGGGAAAGTCGGGCTCTTTCCTGCTCCCTCTCCCTTGGCAGCTGGCCTTGCTTAGTGCTGTACAGGGAAATTTCCTCTCACTGTGAAATAATACCATGAACCAAAAGGTTGGGGTGGATGGTGAGGGAGAACAAACAGGTGAGTAAAAAGTGTACTCTGATTTTGTTCAAGGGATTGCTAGGATTCCAGTTGGGCTCTCTCTCAAGTTGCCATGGCAATACCACATCTACCTAGTTCGATGTAGCATGAGAAATGAATTCTTTGGATTGCTGGAAAGCTCCATCTGCTCGCCTGTGACTCGTCCAGGCTGATGGAAAAGGGCTCATGAGCCAACACCTAGAGATTCCCCTTTTTGCACCAGGTTCTTTTATACAGGCTTAGTTGTCATCCTGAAAGATTGATGGCTGATTGATGGTTTGGAGTTTTGGCCTGTTTTGTACTGACTTTTCCAGGTGCAGAGAGGGACAGCTCATGAATCAGTAATGCTGAGGCCTCCTCTGAGCCATGAGCCAGTTACCTTGGCAGAAACAGCTACTCCACAGAAACTCCCAGAAGAATTCCCAATCCCTTCAGATGACACATGATGTCAGTTATGAAAATAGTAAAATACTGCTCCCAAATCCCAACTGGGGGAGTTTGTGTCATTATGGCTCTACAAGGAACAACAATCCCTAAACTTTTTTGGGACCAGCGCTGGTGCTGTAAGCACATCCCAGGCAGACCCCAAGGCTGCCTCAGCAGCTGCCCTTTGCAAGGACATGCCCAGGCCCCTGTGCTGCAGGACAACACATATGAAAACCTTCATTCTTGAAAGCAATGTGTGGAATCCTGCATTTCCTATGAAGGACTGACACTCTGCTGTCATTGCCAGCACTGTGGTTTTGCCACTGGTTTTGGTGCAGCCAAAGCTTTGGCCACAATTTCTCTGTGTTACTGCCTCTTATTTCTTTCTCTTGAAACCTGTGTTCTCTGCTCTGGCTCCAGTTTCCCACAGGGACTCTCTCAAGTACAGCCAATGTACTGTGTGGGAATACTGGGTAAAATGGAAGACCAAAATATTCAAACTGGGATGTTGGGGCTGGGGCACAGCCAAGAACACCTTTGGGTACCCCAGAGAAGGGCACTCCCTACAAAAGCACCAACTCCTTTAGGCAGGGAGCTTTATAGTCCCCTTGAGCAGAAGCAGGAGTGCCCCAAATCCAAGAGATTTACTTAGATGCTGCAGTACAGCCCTTGGCAGTGATGTGAACTCACCCTCTTGGATATTTTGGGAAAGTGATTAATAGAACACCCCCACACCCCTGCAGGCACAGAACTCCAGGCTGTCTTACCTCTGTTTGAGGCTGCAGGTGGATGGCTCTCTGGACTCTGGAAGTCTGAAGAACAAGGTGTCTGCCCAGATCCCAGTGTGTTGCTGTCCTCACCCATGTTCTCAGAACCGTCTGGAGAGCTCAGCTGGAGATATTGCTGAACATCAGCAGTGGCTTGGAGCTCAAAGAATGTCACCAAGGGCTGTGATTCAAGCTGAGCCCTGGCTTCAGTGCTGGGAACAGGAAGGGGTTTGAAACATTCCTTTGGTGCTGCTGAGCCCGGCAGGCTCCTCGCTCTGGGAGTTTCAGCCATGGGCCCTGCAGCACTCAAAGGACCCAGCTTCAGGATGTTCCTGCTCGAGTCCTCCGAGTCACTGGCAGAAGCCTGCAGAACGTAGGAGTGGGGTTGGGGTGGCCTCGCTGTGGGGGCAAAGGCAGCTCTTTGGGAGGATGCTGGCTGGTACAATGCCATATTCTGGCAGTGGAGCATCTGCGACTCCTCAGCAGATGGCTCTGACACATTATCCTGGGTGATTCTGTCTCCTTGGTTGTCTTCATCTGCCTCACACAGCTCTTCATCAAAGATGACCACCAAGTCTTCATCACTGTCAGACTTCATATCCTGTTCACCAGTTTGGACATTACAATCAGACACTGAGAAGTGCTGCTCTGCTGTAGACAATGACATTTTGAGTTTTCTGCTGTTTTGGCCCCCCTTGGGCTTGTTATTCCTTGTGTAAGCAGTGTCAGCCTTCTGCTCAGTGACCCCTTGCGATCTGCCAGGTGACTCTGTGCTCCTAGAACCTTCTTGGTCCATCTTCAAAGATGATGTGCTCAACCTGAGCCTCTTTTCCTCAAAGCTGGACTCCTTTGCCAAAGACTCAGAAGACAGGAGCCTCTTGTTCTTTCCTACAGCCTCAGTCTCTTCTTCACCTCTGTCATTTAAGTTCCCACAGGGCCAGTGATAGGCATGTCCAAATCTGCACATCCACAGCACAGCGTTGTCGCTGCTCCGGAGATCCACGTCCCGAATGAATTCCAGGGTTGGAATCTGGCTGCAAATGGTCCCATGAGTGTGTGCCCAGTCCACAAGTCTGGAGAGATCCGCCTGAACGGAGCTGCCACCGCTGCACCCTCCGTCTCTGGGGCTCCCACTCTGTAAAGGTGTGGAGAGAACCTGAGTGAGAGAGGATGTGCAGACAAGAGCAGTCCTGGGGCTGTTTCCCTCCCTCCCCAACAGTGTAACAATTGTAGTCGGGCTACAGTTTCATCTCAGAACTCCTTTTAAAAATCTATTTGTTCATTCTTTCTTGTCTGTGCTATCATTTATGCCGTAACAACACTCACCATGCTGCTGCTTTCTGTCTCACTGAGCCTTCTCTCAGGTGGGGATCAGTAAGTGACTCTTTGAATGGCCTTTCTCACTCAGAACCTGAAATGATCATCACATTTGTGTGCTATAGACATGGATATGTGTATATGTAGATATATAAAACCCTGAGCAGAAGATGCAACTGAATTTCTCCATGCTGTGCCCACTGCAGGCCTGTGACCTCCCTGGGCTGAGCTCCCACTGCACTCCCAAGAACTCTACACACAAAACCTGACTGGGGTAAATATTTGCAGGATAAGCCTCTGCAACACCAACGAAACGGAAACTAAATATAAACACTGAAAATAGAATTTTACAAACTGAACTCTGCTAACCATTCCTTCAGCAAGCTCTGTGTCTCCAAGTGCTGAACTGCAGAGAGAGAAACAGGAATAGTGAGGCTGGTTCAGCCTGACATTCTCTGACTTTGCAAACAGCAACAAGAGGCAGTTTCACAACTGAAGGACTTGCACACACAATTTTTATTTATATTAGAGACTAAATCTGAAATTCTCCCATCTGTTCAGAAGGCTCCATGGAGCAGCCTGGAAGTAAACCCAGTTTCTTTGTCAAAGGGAACATGTAACATGCCCTCAGCACCGTGGCAGCCCGGGAGCCTGTGAGGCCATCGCTGGCACCTCAGTCCATGATTAATTAAAAGTTTTCAATCAGTGATGGTAAAAGAGGCAAGGCTGAAAATGCTGGACCCGGGAGCCTGGTCTGAAGTGGTTCTTTGAGGAGCTCTTTTGAGCAGCTCTACACAGAACACAGCTCTTGGGGAGAACAGGCCTTGGCTGGCAGTCTGCGAGCACGTGCTGCTGAGAGCACACCTGAGCACGAGCTGTGCAGGTGCAGGAGCTCCATCCCCAGGGTTCTGCTCTCCCAGAGAGCTGGGGAACACGGGAGAAGCCCACCCCAGCTGACACTGTAGGGCTGCTCCGTAATCCATGAACAGGGTGCTTGGCACAGGGATTTATCTCAGGAATGTGGTAGCTAGGCTGAGGTGAAGCCAGCAGCGCAGGGGCAGGGATGGCTGTGCTGCAGGAGGGCTGGCCCCGGGGCAGTGCTGTGCCCAGTGCCCTCAGTGCCCTGTGTGCCCAGTGCCCTCAGTGCCCACTGCCCTGGATGTCCAGTGCCCTCAGTGCCCATTGCCCTGTGTGCCCAGTGCCCTCAGTGTCCATCCAGCACCAGCCCAACACAGCAGCTCTCCTGTCCACAGAGAACAGCTCACACCTCTCACAGGTGCCAGCTCCAGAGGAGCTGCTCCCTTCGGGGTGAGCCTGCAGCACAGCAGCGCAGCTCCCTTCTGCACCCAGGCTCCATCAATCCATATGTTCATTCCTAATAATAGCACAGATAATTTTAGCCCGAATGCTTGGCTGTTGCGCGTGCCAGCATGTGGAATGTGCAAAGGCGGGATTTACTGAGGGTTTTTTTCCTGAAATCTGCTGCTGCTTTAACAAAATATCAGACAATAAAAGTCTTTTTGGAAGCAGCAAATGCAATCTGAGCTCCTGATGTTAATCAAGGCCTTGTATGGGATCTACTGTTCCCGTGAGCTCACTGCTGATGAATCCCAGCAAAGAGGACAGGGAGTCACCTCCAATGGCCATTTCAGCTGAAATGAAAGAAAACAGAAAACTGGCTCTGCCCAAGCTTCTCCCCAGAGATGTTTGACCTGTTCCCACCTCCCCAGGCCAGGGAGCTCACAGCCTGCTCCCACTGAACCCCTACAAGCTGAACATAAACTTGAGCAAGAACCATTTTCCCTCCTGAAGTAAAACAGAGTTTTACCCTCGAGTTCAGGCTGTGCAATTCCCCGAAAGGGCTGAGCCACTCAAACAGACTCAAAGGAACTTCCATGCCAACAATCTGGTGCCTTCACTCAGTGTGGGAAAAGGTAACAGGAACGGAAGCTCCGCATGGTCATATGGCCACAAAATTACTGACTTGGCAGATGAACATCTTGATCCCTATCACAGGCCTCTGCAAATGGAATGCTTTTATCTTTCCTTATCTCCAGGCACATGTCTTCCTCTTCCTGATCTCTTAGAAAGAAAAGCCTTTCTTTTCTCTTGCTATTTAGTTCCCAGCACAGGCTCTGGTGCTCAGCTGCAGACTCCTAAGGCTGCTGTGGCCCTCAGACTTCCAGCAGCTGAGATTCCCTCAAAGGAATGGCAAATGGAATCAGTCTGGATTCAGAGTCACAGCTGAGTGAGAAAAATGACCACTGTCCTTCCCCCAAAGGCTCAACTGGAAGATGTGTCTTCCCTTTGAATAATAAAAATCCATCTTGATCATTGTTGCCACAGTTTTTACCTGCTCCCAGCAACTCTGGGATCTCTGTGGGAAAGGTTCTGGGCTTAGAGATTGGGGCTGAGGTTTGTTTCAGAGCCTTGTGCCTGATTTCGTATCTGTGTGGCTGGGAGTGATGTTGTGGGTTAATCCTCTCTCCAGGAGAGGCTCCCATCTGATAATGGACACTGTGTACAGGACCCACACCTTTCTGCAGGAAAACAGGACATTCCAGAGCTGTACAGTAAAGGATTTTAATTTTTTTTAACCCACAGGGAATTCAGTCTACTGCTAAAACCTACAGTTAGGTGAACTCAGGCTCACACGTGGAAAAAAAAGTGTTGGTTTTGGTGTGGGTTTTGGGGGGTTTTTTTGTTTGTTTGTTTGTTTGTTTCTTTTGATGGGGAAGGTTTTTGTTTTGGGGGGTTTTTTGTTAGTTTGTTTTTTTTTTAATCTACAAGGTTTGGCATTTTCAGGCCCTGCTCTGCACAGCTTTCCAAGCCTCAGTGCTGTTGGTGCTGATTTTACCCCTGTATTCCAGAAAATGTGGCCAGGTAACTTCACAGGAGTCTCCAGCCCTTTAGGGGAGACTGAACTTTGGGCTGACTGAAACACAGAAATGCTTTTTTGGTTTTAAGACTTTATGTGTGTCTTTGAGTCCTTGGTGGGGGGGAAAGCAAACTCAGCAATTTCTGAGATTTATCCTTCTGCAGGGTCAGACACAGAGTCACCTGAAAATGTCACCCCTGGGATCTTCCCCTCTCCCCCTCCCAGGTGTGCTGAAGGCCTGAACCCATAAAACAGACACAGCCTTGTGCAAACAGGAGCACAACATAAATTTCAAGGCACTAAAAGCCCTTTGCTCCCTCTGTCCTTGTCCCATTGCCCTGTGACAGCCCTGGCTGGCTCCTCTCACGGGCTCCAACGCCTGTTTTGCAGATTAGAAGCTGGGACACAGAGCCAGAGAATTGGAGAGCGCTGGCTTCCCTGCTCCAGATAAGACAGTGCAGGAAACTGCAACAATCCTGCTAGGAAAACAACAGGATACAGAACAGCAGTGCTTCAACTTGACTCCTGCCCTCTTCCCCGCTCCCTTGGGAAACCTTTTCTGGAGGTGAGGGGAGCTGGGACAGCCCCCAAACACACGTGGGGGGCATTGCCAGAGCATGGGGGCACTGCCAGGGCTGTGTCAGGGCAGGAAGGGCTGAAGCTGCACTCAAACACATCTGGCTGCAGGACAGGAGCTGAGTGCAGCAGCTGCAGCTCGTGGCTGCCAGGAATCCTGGAGCTTGTCCCATCCTCCTCAGCAGGAGCCCAGGGGGTGGGTCCATAATTTCCTAGCACATCGGTTTTCCTGTTCTCTGTTGTTCGTTTCCCTCCTCATCTGCTCTGTGCAAGAAACTTCAGAGCACCTCTTCAGCTCTCTTCCTGCTTCCCCACATCCTCCCACCAACCCCTCCTGCCCTGCTTGCAGAAATACAATTCCCAGGATACATCCTGTACTTGCTACAGGGCACCATGGCTCCATTTTGAGAGATGCTCCCAGGAAATCCCACCCCGAGTGTCTGCAGAGGGCAGGAGCTGACTACAAACCCTGCTGGCAAACACTGGCCTCCAGCACCACACTCCTTAAACAAGACTTTTTTTGTTCAAAGACTCGGACATCACTTTTTCCTCAAGCTCTAATTATCTCTCCTCCTGAGGGGCTGCGTTCCGGAGCCACTGGCCTGGGATGCAACTGTGAGCACTAAATCAAGGCCTCTGAAAAGTGCTAATAAAAGCCACAGGCAGCTGGCACAGCACTACCAAACAGGGATCAGCCACCAAACCAGCCTGAGTGAAGAACAAAATTAACTGGAAACCACGATCTTCTGTTATTAGGAGCTCGCGTTGTATTTCCCAGGAGGAAGTTGGAAAGCTGAAATCAGCAACGTCCAAAGGAGTGACCTGGGCAGGAAATGCTGCAGTGCCACTCACACAGTGCCAAGGTGGAGTCTGGGGCACCCCACACCTGTGCCAGCTGCTGGAGTGGCCCCAGGACTCCATGGGCACAATGTGATTGATAAACACAGAGATGCTACCAGCACAGCCCAGCCACACTGACTGTAGCATACTGAAATCAGTTTTAAAACTTTCCTTTCAGCAATTCCTGAACATGAAATCAGAAGGAAGGCCTTTCCAAGTAAACAAGAAAGGAATGAAAAAGATGTGACTAATCAGAAAGATTGAAATGGCCCTTTATTAAAAAGCAGTATAGAACAGGTACTTTAATTGTCAATTGTAAATGGACATGCTGACTGTCAAATTGTATATTTTAGGTATGTAGGGACAAAAGGGATGCAGAAACCAGTAAGAGGAACTGAGAAAAACTGTTGCTATGAACTTTCTAGATTAAGTTATGTTATGAGAGATACAATGTTGCATCCCAGCATAATCCTGATTAAAGACCCTCTTTAGCACCTCAGAATTTCCTTATTTTAGTACCTCACCTTCATCTAGTGGTGTCCCCCACCACTGCTGGTGTGACAGTGATCTGTCCCCTCGCCCTGGGCACCCACTGCTGGAGGCACAGGGGCATCGCTGCTCCGCTCGCTGCTCTCAGGGTTTGTCACCAAGCACTGGGCACCGGGTGGCTCCGGTACCTCCCGCTGTACGAGCGCCTTTGGCCCTCCCGGTTCTGCCGCGTTTGGGCTCGCCAATCAACCGGGAACGACGTGGAACGGGAACCCTTTTGTTCCTGCTCCCTGCCGCCCGGTACCGGCAGGGGTAGCTCGGCCCCGGTACCGGCAGGGGGAGCTCTGCCCCGGTACCGGCAGGGGTAGCTCGGCCCCGGTACCGGCAGGGGGAGCTCGGCTCCGGTACCGGCATGGGGAGCTCGGCCCCGGTACCGGCATGGGGAGCTCGGCCCCGGTACCGGCGGAGGGCGCTCGGCCCCGGTACCGGCAGGGGGAGCTCGGCCCCGGTACCGGCGGAGGGCGCTCGGCCCCGGTACCGGCAGGGGGAGCTCGGCCCCGGTACCGGCGGAGGGCGCTCGGCTCCGGTACCGGCGGAGGGCGCTCGGCCCCGGTACCGGCAGGGGGAGCTCGGCTCCGGTACCGGCGGAGGGCGCTCGGCCCCGGTACCGGCAGAGGGCGCTCGGCTCCGGTACCGGCAGGGGGAGCTCGGCCCCGGTACCGGCAGGGAGAGCTCGGCTCCGGTACCGGCAGGGGGAGCTCGGCCCCGGTACCGGCAGGGAGAGCTCGGCTCCGGTACCGGCAGGGGGAGCTCGGGCCCCGGTGCTCGCCCCGGTCCCGCCGCAGCACCGCAGGCAGAGCCCGCCCCGGTGCGGCGGGGCCGAGAGAAGGGAGTCCCCGGGCCGGGCTCGGCCGGTGCTGCTCCACCGGTACCAAACAGCCAAAGCTCCAGCTGGGGCTGGCGAGGGGGGCAAATCCTGGTTCATCTGATGGTCAAGGCGTTTATTGAGGTTTTTTTTCACATTTCTGAGCGGCCTTTTAAAGTTTAACTAAAATCATCGTGTGACACAAGGTGTTTTGTCAACCAGTGCTAAACTGAACCGAACCAATCCAACCTAACCCAACCCAAACCCACTGCTGGGAACAGGACAAAGCACCCAACATTTCACCCCAGTTTTGGGTGCATCTGCCCCTCCCTGAGCTAAGTCAGACCCTCTCCCCTGTTGTCCCACCTGCCCACAGACCAGAGCTCACATGTTCCTCCAGCACACTCTGGCTGGAGTGTGGCAGCAATTTGTTATTAAATAGTACTTTGTGGTGAATCTGTGACTTGTAATTAGATGTAATTGTTCACGATGGAACATAGTAACCTACTTCTTTTGCAATACAGACCATCTTTAGCGACTGACACCTCAGCTCCTTCCTACCTCTGTCTACAGCCCCTGAAATTGAGGTGACTCAGCCTGAGGTGCCAGACTCAGTGTCACCAGCACCAGGCAAATGCTCACCTTCACTTCTTCACCCCAGGTATTTACAGAGTGCTGGGAAATGGCTCCTGGAGGCAGGAAAAAACACTGTTGGTAACAAAATACCTTGCAGGGGCGGGGAGGTTCACTGGCTGTAGAATGGCTTGTTCCAGTCCCTGCTGGATCTCTGGCATGAGGAGCACAAAAGGAGCCTCAAGTTCTTGTCTCTCACAAAACATCCCCCTAAGTGGCACCCCAGGATTTTGGCCACAGACAAATGCATTGGTTTATACTCCCTGGTGATGCCATCTGTGAGACTTGCAGGCTCCCACCTTTGGAGCCTTGGCTCCTGCTCAGTTTTCTACTCTGTCCTTGTTTTGATGTGCTGATGTCTCCCTTACCTGCTCCAAGGTCAGGCAGGCAGCCTCCCACAGCACACAGCACTGCCCAAGGACAGGATCTCATCCAGAGCACAGCCTAGGAGAGAGGGGAAACGTGTGTTTGTCAGGAAAGAGAACTCAAAAGCAACCTGCCAATCCCTGGGGTGGGATGGAAGCCATGAGCAAAGCTCCCTGCCCTGAGAGCTGAGAGCCCTCGGCTTTGTTGGGCTCTGAGGGGCCGCCTGGGGCAGCAGCCAGGACCAGCAGAATCTGGAGAGTGGCTCCCCATTGCTGTTCCCCACTCCTTGAGAGCAGAGCTGAGAGCCCTAGGGATGAAAATCCACAGCTGGATGATCCTTTGGACAAGAATCATGAACTTGGCCTTGGATCTGGGAGAGCTGCAGCTGTAACACCCTGCCCAGAGCGTGAGGAGGAGCAAACCAGGCAACTCCACTCCACAGATTCCAGAGAAACCAGAGCCAATGGGTGGTTTGGATTTGGAGTTCTCAGCTGAAAGTGTCCCTGAGGGGAAGGATTCTGAGAACTGACTTCCACCTGCTGCAGAAGCAACTTGTCATCTTGCAGTATGGAACAAAGTATTTTCTCCATAAATAAAGTATTGTCATGTATTTTTTGAGCCCTGATCTTCAAAGTAAGAAAATGCAGCTGAACTGCCCCTCTGGAGGGAACTTAGCTCCACAGGGAGAGTGAGTGAGCTCATGGAAATGCTCCTCTGGCTGAAGGTGCAGGCAGTACCTGCACAGGAGGGAACCAGGAGTGATGCATCCCCAAATTCCAGACCTGCTGCCAGGCAGTGGGAATCTCTTTTGGGCTGTGGTGATTACTCAAAACCAGGAATTCAGTGCTGTGGTGCAGAGCAGGGAGCTGCACACAGAACTGATGGTTCTGCACACAAAGAGCCCCTGTGCCTGTGTTTTGGGGATGCTGGGGCCCCATGAGACACCCCTTGCACGGGCTCCTGTCATTACCTGCCACACTCACCGCCCTGGTATCAGAGAGCTCATCAATTAAATATTAAAACTTCTGAGGGATATTGAGTTTCTTTTGTTCCTTTGGCACCGCCAGTGTTCTCAGTTCTCCCTGACCTCACATGCTGCATGTTACTGCCTTCATGTTCTTTTAATGCTTAATTTCATACTCTGGAGGGCTTCCTTCACCTCCTGTCTGTCACAGGGAGCATCTGCTGTACCAGGAAATGGCATTTAAGGAGCAGGTTCCTCACTCAGATCCCAAAGTACAACCAAACCACCAACTCCATGGCTCTGCACATACAGGCCTTTGTGTGTTTTCATACATTTCCACCCAGTTTGATTCAGAGTGCTTTGGCTTTGAGTCTGCAATCAGAATCCGAGATTCCTGAACACTTTCACCATCTGAAGCATCAGCAAACCTTCACACCACCAAAGCAAAAGGCCCTTAGCCATAGAGCAAGGCTTCCCTGAACTGTTCCACTGCACAACATCCTTCAGGAACATATGGGCCAGCAACCACGAGATGACCACAGCATAACTACACCACTGACAAAGCCATTGAGCCTCAGCAGCTGCCTCTGGGAAGGTTTCATTCAACCCCAGCACTGCCTTTTAAACTTAAGTGCCACTGGAACAAACACATCTTTGATACAAGTAGGAAATCATTTGGAGCTTTGTGTTTAATAGAGCTGCAGCCCTGGGGAAATGATGTCGTTCTTGGCCAGGATGACAATGGGGCTCACGGCGGGCACAGAGCGTGGCTGTCCCCGTCCTCTCTGCGCCAGCTGTGTTTGGACATCTTTGTTCTTGATTCAGTGTGCAAACAAGCTGCAAGCCGAGGCTCCTGAGCTGCCACGTGTGACACCAAAACACAGGGTTTAGGGAGGAGGAGAGCAGGATTTGGGCAATTCCTCCTGTCCTCTTGCTCCTCCTGCCTTTGGAGCCTCTCGTGTCCCCCTCAGCTCCAGGAGAACCACAGCACGGAATAGAGGCTGCAGACACAAACATGGAGGAACACAAGGGCAGTACTGGGCTGTACACACCTCTGTGATCCGTGTGTCTGAGGTGGGGCACACACACCTGTGTGATCCGTGTGCCTGAGGTGGGACACACACACCTGTGTGATCTGTGTGCTTTAGGGGGGCACACACACCTGTGTGATCCGTGTGCCTGAGGTGGGACACACACACCTGTGTGATCCGTGTGCCTGAGGTGGGGCACACACACCTGTGTGATCTGTGTGCTTTAGGGGGGCACACACACCTGTGTGATCCGTGTGCCCCAGAGGGGTACACACACATGTGTGATCTGCGTGCCTGAGATGGGGCACACACACCTGTGTGATCCGTGTGCCCTAGGGGGGCACACACACCTGTGTGATCCATGTGCTTTAGGGGGGAACACACACCTGTGTGATCCGTGTGCCTGAGGTGGGACACACACCTGTGTGATCTGTGTGTCCTAGGGGGGCACACACACCTGTGTGATCTGTGTGCCCTAGGGGGGCACACACACCTGTGTGATCCGTGTGCCTGAGCTGGGACACACACGTGTGCTTCCATGTGCTTTAGGGGGGCACACACACCTGTGTGATCCATGTGCCTGAGGTGGGACACACACACCTGTGTGATCTGTGTGCCCTAGGGGGGTACACACACCTGTGTGATCCGTGTGCCTGAGGTGGGGCACACACCTGTGTGATCCGTGTGCCTGAGCTGGGGCACACACACCTGTGCTTCCATGTGCTTTGGGGGGGCACACACGTGTGCCCTGGGGACACACACACACCCCTTTATACTCAGGACACCTCTTCAAATGTTGCTGCAATTTCTACCTGTAAAATCCCTTGTTCAGAGCAAGGAGCAAGCAGCAGGCGGGCTCCACACCCAAGAGAGCATCTCTAGATGCTCTGCAGGTGCCTGTCTCTCTGTCAGGGCCCTTTTTCATTTAAATGACCTGTGCTCAGACTGTGACATTCTCCTGTCTGGAACCGTCTGGCATCTGTGCCATATCCATTCGAATGGCAGATGCAACAGGAGACACCTGTGGACAGAGGGGCAGAGCTAAGGTTTCAGGGACAATCACAGAGCCTGGCAGGTGAGCGATGGAGACCTGCAGCAATAATGCATGAGCTGCACCTGCCTCCCCTCAGCCCTGAGGCACTGCTCGTCCAGGAGCTGCTGTTCCAGTTCCCTCTGAGCTCCACCACAGTGCCACCCACCCCGCAGGGACAACCAGAACAGCACAGTGGCTGTGACAGACTGGGAGCACCAGGTTACGGTGGGAGAGAAGCAGATTTGGGGGGCTGAGTACTCTCAAAGTTCTGTAGAGCCCCCCAGGAAATCTGGAAATCGTTGCTGGGCCAGTGAGCACCCTCGAGAGGCTGATCAGGAAATTTGCATTATCTTTGAGTCACAAAATCAAATCATTGTAAGGAAGTGAAGGAGCTCCCCAGGCCATTGCGGGGCACAGGGAAGCAACAGAATGGCACTCAGCTCTCCCTGCAAACAAGCCCAAGCTTTGCCCAAAGCAAGAAGGAAATGCAGACCTTGAGCTATGGACAGACAAGAAATGGTGTTTACTTCCCTGCCCTGGGATAGCAGGAGATGTGCTTGGAAGGAGGGTTGTTTGTATAAATAAATGTTCATTCTTGGCAGTGGAATGCAAACTATGCTGAGGGGCTGGAACCAAGCACTCGGGAAAGCTGAGGCCAGAGCAAGGGAGAGACGGAGTGAGGCTGCAGGGAGGAAATTCACATTCATTTTTAGCAACTTGGAGAGGTTCTCAAGCCTATTTGACATTTTTAATTGTGCTGATGCAGAGCCTATTTCAAGGACAAAAAAAAAAAAGTCAGGATTGCACGTTAAACAATTAGGAAATTTCACACCAGCCAGTGAGGAGCAGTGCTGCCTGGGGGTCTGGAGACTCTCTGAAACACGGGATCATCTTTCAGCCTTTCTAGACAGACGGAATTTGAATGTCTTGCAGAATCCTCGCCCAGGTCAGGAACTCAGAGCCTGGCCCTGTAAACCTCTCCTGATGGTATTTTCTGAGAGCACACAGGAGGAAGGAAAGATAAGCCTGAGCTGCTGCTCTTTTTTGTCCACGCTTTCCTGCAAGATTTCTGCAAGGGCAGAAAAGCATCCTGCAGTGTGGCATCAACTGTGTCAGAATCTGTAACTTTACAGTAGGAAACACTGCAGTTTCTGGTGGAGAGTGAGCTCAGTTCGATGGTGTCACATCACCAAGCCAGGGCCTGTTTTCCATGCTGAGAAAGTGACCTTTTGTCATGCAACCATCACGACCTCGGTCTCACTTTCCCTGTGTATCTGTGGAAAAGAGCTCTACCTGTTTGCCTACCCACTGTCCTTTCTGGAAATTGCATAAGGACCTGTCCCTACATTTCAGTTTGGGTGTCAGGGGCCACAGCTGTGGCACTGAAGGGCAGGAATTACCTGTTTGTGTTGGGCAGAGATGTCACCCCCCTGCTCTGAGTCCAGCACAGGAGCTGGCACTGGGTTGGGGACAGCAGAATGGAATTGGAACCTGCCTTCTCTTTGAGATAATGGAAAGTCACAGGGAGGTATCCAGCTCTGGGCATGAATAAATCATTACAGGTATGAATTATTCAGGGCTCAGCCCTCCACATGTGCTCTATTCAGACTCCAGCAGCAGCATCCCCGCTGTTCTGGGGTTTCTTCCCCAACATTCCAGGTCTGTGGCAGGCTGATGAGTCCAAGTGTTCAAATAAGATTAAAAGAATAATTAAAAACCCAGCAGTAAAAAGTTGCTCCAAAGTTCTGTCACACCTCAGGCTGGTATTCTGATGGCCAGGCAATCTCTGAGCTCCAAGAGTTGTCCACCAGTTAGTCACAGTATGGAATGGGAATAAAAAGTGGCTCAGGAAATTGGGAGCACAGGTTGGAGGGAAGAACTGGAATGCTGAGCACAGAATCAATACAGGAACTAATAGAGCCTTCTGATAGCTTGTGTCTAACACCAACACAGGTATGATCTGGATTTCTTAACTGCCAATAAGGAACTTTGGTAGCACTTAGGGGATAAATCAACATTTCTGGCTTTGATCTGTGCTGTGACATCACTGGCTTTGCCTTGTGGTGCTTTTTGAAAATCTTGTTTATTATGAGCTGAAATCAGTTAAATGAAGAGAAGATCTGGTTTGCAGTGACTGGAAGGATGGCACTGTTAGAGCTGGTTAGAGTGATCACTGTTAGAGTGATTAATTTAATGTCAGAGTCCAAATCAAGGACCCTGGGACCCAGGAGAGCAGGGGCAGCCCTGAGCCTCAGATGCTGCCAGGTGATTTCTGGGGAAGAGCAGCAGCTCTGGGATGAGTTGCAGGGGGTATAATCAGACTATAGATTAATCAAACCACAGATTCGTCAAAACATAGCCTAATCTTCAGCACTCCAACCCTGACTAGGAGGGGAAAAAAGTCCTGTGTTGAACAGCCAGGAAATGGCTGGTTCGTCCCGCACAGGAAATGAGTCACCCCAGAGCATCGGGAGGAGCTGTGGGGACAGGGAAGTGCTGAAACAACATGGACGGGGAACAGCACAAATACAGAGAAGTCTCTTGTGTCGTGGATTAAAAAGAAGGAAAGATGTAAAATGTTAGCCCTTGTAATTCTGCTTCAGAACTGAAGTTCATGCAGGTGGCTGCAGCATGAAATACCCACAGCTGTAAAAGGGGGATTCAGGGTGTGCAGTGGCAACACAAACCATGCCCAGGTGCAGCTCTCCTGCCTTGCAGAGAGTTTCTCACCTGCTCAGCTCTGGCCCTGCACAGGCAGCCTCACGTTGCTGTGGTGGCAGAGCTGTCACAGACACCCAGCTCAGGGAGCCCCTACACAGGTCAGAAATCACAGAATCATGGAGTCATTCCCCCTCGTCCAAGCCCTTGTAAAAAATCAGTCTCCAAGAACACTCCTTTTTATTACTGACAGCACATTAAGCTCAGTTCCAAACCCATTTATTTATCAACTACCAGTCAGAACAATCTTTGCTAGTACTCCACGCTAAACTCTTGTGGATCAATGGAATAAACACTCCCCTCATTCATGTTGTGTCCTGCTCCTAAAGCCACGTGTGTGCAGGTATGAGCAGCACCTCTCCCAGACGCTGGAACTAACACAGCCAGCTCTCCCACCCTCCTCCTCCAACCACCCCGGCTGCAGAGGCACTTTGGGTCCCTCTCCTGGTCCCTTCTCTCAGGAACGAGGAGGGGAGGCCGTGGGTCAGAGCCAGATGTGTCTGCTGGACTGACAAACCCTGCAGGGATTCTGCTCCTGCCCGGATTGTGCTGCTGCCCCGCCCGCCCTGCTCTAACCATTCCCAGAGCGGTGATGTGGCATCGTGAACGATGCGCACAAGAATGTTCTGGCACCCTGAGATGCTGCTGAAGCTGCCAGCAGCTTTATTTTTTTGAAATAAAACCGCCGTGTTCGCTGAGAGGGGTTGAAAATAAATAAAAGCCACAGAGAGAAGCAGAAGGATTGGAGACGCCCCCTGGTTTCTTTGGGATTCAGTGGCAGCACGGTTATCCAAGAGGGTTCCCTGGTTTAGGGCTTTGCTGGGAATAATGGGGCAGGAGAAGAACTTCCAAAAAACAATTATCACTGGCAGCAGTATCCAGCAAGCACCACTGTGCCCAGGGGTTTGGGTTCGTGAGCTGCTTAGGAGGGTTCTGCTTTTCAAACAGCTGGCACAAACACTGGGTGGAAGAGGAAGGAGAAGAGGAAGAGTTTTGCCACTTTGCGAAGGACAAGGTTGTGAAGAGAAGCGTCCATGACCCCACACAGGCTGTGGAGTTGTGTAACAAAACAAAAGGAACAGGCAGGAAAGGGTCGGTTTTGTTTCAGAGAGTTTTTCTTCCCTGCTGGTGAATTAAATGCCAAGAGATAACAGATGCAGGAAGGGCTCAAAAAGGGAATAAACTGGGTGTGCCCCAGAGCCCTTCCCGGCCAGAGGAACCAGAGCCAGGGTGGGACGTGGGACACTGCTGTAGGATCATACAAAAGAAGCTGATTCATTTTTTTCCCTTTGCCCTCCTCTTTTTTTTTTTTTTTTTTTAAGATGGTCATTTTCATCTGGGTTTGTTTTTCAAAACAAACACAAGGACACACAGGGGCTGGTCCTGCTCCCTGCTGTGTTTTCATATCAAGTGTAATCTTGTTCTTAAAAGCATTTCCCCCTCTGGCCCAGAGAAAACCACAATAGTGTCACTGGTTACTTGTAGTCCCATAGTACCTGAGCAGATGCTGTCTAAAAAATTCTGTTCCTATTGCAGGAAAACGGCTGATAAAATGTTGCACAATCATTATTTCTGCAAGAACTGTGGAAAACAGTGAGCTTGCACAAACCTTAAAGAGCCTTTTAAGTCAGACTATACCTGCAAAGGAAAGGCCTGTGGAAATCAGGAATCCTATGGTGGCATTTACCTGTTTGCTCTGCCAAAGATACCTGAAAAGCACCTGGAATACCTGCACATGTCATAAATGCCATAAACTCACCTCAGCAGCTACTAGAAAATCAGCCCCTGGCCTGTGCTCGGTTTCAGTCTTTGTGGGGTGTTCAGGGTACTTTTCCTTAGGACACAAAAATACCCCATATTGGGAAAAAAAATAAAAAGGGGATTCTGTCTCCACAGCATCCTCTACCATCAAGGGATTTCTTACTTGTGGAATAAACACCTTCATAGGAAATACACCTTGAACCAGGCACAGTTCAAGGGAGTGCAGGGAGCTTGTGTTGGCAGCTAAATTCCTGCTCTCTTTGATCACATCACCTTATCTCTCTGGCCCTCAGCTACAGTGGATCCATAATCCCATCATTTTCCCATTCTTTGCCTCATTGAAGTTGTAAATCTGAGGCAGCAGCTGAACCTTTCATATGCAGGAGCCAGTAAATGAGGTGGCTTCAGATGGGTTTAGTTGCCTTCAGCAATAGGTCAGAACAAGCTTTTCCACTTTTCCTTGGTTTTAAACTTCTCAGGGGCCAAACTGGAAGCCCAGCAACCCAAAGATTCAGGAATCAAAGTTCCCAGCTCCTGGAAAGATCCAAGGCCAAGGGAAGCTCCTGCATTTCACAGAGGGTGACAAGAGTGAGGCAGGCGGGTGATGTACGATCCAGGCCACTGAAACCCAAGCACTGCCCCAGTGAGAAATGAGGGCTCCGGCCAGAGAACCTGGCACAGCAACACGGGTTTGGGAGAAAATATACCACTTTACTTCTAGCTATTTCTTTTCCTTACTCACATGTCAGGTGTGCGCTTGAGAGAGACACGAGAATGCCAAATGCATGTTTATACCTGCCAGAGTTACCTGACACAAAGCAGAAACACTGCCCAGGGATAACACTCCAAGTTTCATTCACACTCGTATTTTTAAAACAATTTTCTGAGCCCTCACATACACGGCCCAGGTGTTGGTGTTTTATAGGTTATCACTGGCAGAACTGCCAAATATATTCACAGAAATGCCCTGGGTGGGAAGGCTGGCAGGGCAGAGGAGCCTGGCTGCAGGCAGAAATTAGCTAGGAACTGACCAATTAATCCCTGTAGGGTATGGCAAGTGAGGCCCAGAAAACGGGCGACTGCCACTGGGATTCCCAACGAGCAAATACTGGATTTAAACAGAGTATTTCATCCACGGAGCACTGGAGGATCCAGCTGTGCCCGAGGGTCGGGGATGGGGACAGACCCCCACACTTGCCCTGGTCACGCCTGCGGTAGCCACAGAGGGATCTCACACCAAGCCACCACTGGAATTCACCAAAGGTGGCTCAGCACACGCAAAGCAAATCTTCCAGAGGCTTGGCAAGCCCCAAATCCTTAGAATAACATGGGAACTACAGGCAATGACCGACATTAAGAGTGAGACAAGCGGATCTAATTCCGCACTGAAGTGCCCTCGATGGGCCACGGAGCTGGGCTGGGCACCAAAGTGTCACAACGGTACCTGAGACCGGCAGGTACGTTTAACGTCTTACCTCACAAGATCTCCCTCTCTCACCCTCTGGTAATCTTTATCCTTAAGACATTAACTGCGATTACACTCACTCCGTCCTGTACCTTAAGCAAACCTCTCGGCCCTGCACGACCGCCGAGGGGCAGAGCGGGCGGACAGCCCCGCACGCGGGATGGCGGCGGCGCGCGGCTTCCCTGCCCGCCCCCAACATGGCGGCCCGGGCCGCACAACGTGCACGCTGCGGACCCCCTTGCCCGTACCCAAGATGGCGCCCAACGCCGTGCCTCCCATGCCCTGCCCCCAATCAAGATGGCGCTTCTGGGCGTCATCCCGGCCTCCTTCCCGCTCTGAAGATGGCTCCTCCCCGCCGCCTCCCTCCGCCTACCGAATGGCGCCGCGCAGCGGCGACTCGCCCCGCCCCTTTCCCCCCAGGCAGCCAATCGGCTTCGCGCGGGGAGCCAGGGCGCCAAGCCCGGGAGGCGGGTAGTCCCGCCTCCCCGTCAGGTTGACAGCTCCGCCGACCAATGGAGCGCCGGCGCGGGCGAGGCGGGCCGGGCGGTGCCGCCATTTTGTGAGTCTATAACACGGAGCGGTCTCGCTCGTCCCGCTATTGCGGCGCCTCCACTCCGCTCCCGACGGGTCGTCTCGGTGTGCAATGGACGGGTGAGTCCCGCCCGGCGCCGCGCCGGGGCTGTGAGCGGAGCTGCCGGGCCCCTCCCGTGGTGCGGGAGCTCCCGGGTTGAGGACCCGCGCCGGGGTTGGAGCGATACCTGTGGGGCCCCACTGGCGCGGGCGGGGGGGTCTCATGTGGGGGTCGCCCCCCCCTTCCCCGGTCCTTTCCCCACGGGCCGTGAGGGAAGCGGGGCTGGACCCAGCGCGCCGCCTCCTGCGAGCCGGCCCCGTGTGCGCCCCGCCGGTCCCGGCCGGGGAGAGCTCGGGGGTGCCGGCCGAGGGCAGCTCCGGGGCTCCCGGCCTGTGGGGCTCCCGGGGACCCGTCGGGGCCAGGCGGGGGGCGGCGGTCCGGGAGCGCCGCGGGGGCGGGTGGGGGGCCCGGGCGCGGCCCCGCGGGGGCGGCGTGGGCGGGGCGGGCGCACCTGGCGGGGTGGCGGGCGGTGATTCACGGCCGCGCTCCCTCCCATTGTCTGGCGCTTCCGCGGGCGGGGGCGGGGGGGCTCTCGCTGGATTCCTTTTGTGACCGGTTTTTGCTCGCTCGAGTTTCGCAGGCGGGAGGAGGGCGGGTCGGGCTCTATCGCCGCCTCACCTGAGCGCCGCAGGTACAGCTGCGGGCCCGGCCCCGCTCCCGTTGTCCCGCGCAGCTCCGGGAAAGAAAACTTTGCTCCGCACGCTGGGACTCGGGGAGTTTCCAAAGCGCAACTTTTATCTTGGGCAGCGTCGATTCCTCTTTAACCAGCTCCCGGCGGGGCCTCTCTACGGCAGAGCTTGCTCTAAAGCGGGTGTTTTATCAGGGGATCTCTCTCGAAAACGAGTTCTCTGTGCTTCTTTCCTCCCGTCTGGCGTGGGTTTTTTTTAGTGATGTGTTTTTTTGTTTCTTCTAGCGCGCAGTAGTTAAAATATTTCTAAAGGGCTCCGAGTAAGCAGTTTGTTTTCCCGGAGCCGTAAGTACGGGAAGCCCAAATTAGTGCCTTCTCGCTTTCTGCCTCAGAACACTGGTCTGGGCGTAGTCACATGTCTGGGCTTTTTTACACACTGAAAAAGTGGCGTCTCAGTGTTGTTTTCATCTTAAAACCCATAAAAATCCTTTATCTTACAATTTTTGCAGTCCTGGATTTTAACCAGTTGCTCGTCGTGTTGAATGATACTATTAAAAAAAAAAACCAAAAAGCCAACAAATTCTCAGCACATGACATCACACATTCTAGTGGCAAAAATCGGTTTGTTATCAGCTATAGTTCCAGGGAAAGTGGAAGTTCTGTGCATGTTAAAGTAGTTGTTATTTGAATGTAGAAGTTGTAGTGTAACACATGAGATTCAGTTATCCCTCATTTCTTGGAGATCCCAGTGCGGGATCTGTTTGCCCCGTGAAAGTGTCTCCTGCTGAAACTTCAAAAACTGCTTTGGAAAATGGTTTTAGTTTCCTGCCGAGTTGGCAGTAAGTAGCCCCTGGCTGAAGGTTGCTCCCATCTCCTTCTCCCAGAAATGATCCTGAGCTGTGCCCAAATGATCCCCTTTGAATAAGTTGCTTTGTTAAAACATGTGAGGAGTCCGTATGGGCAATCCTGCTTTGGAAAATGACCTGGAGGTTTTACTGGTGCTGCTTAATTTTTCCTCTTATTGCATAGGAATTATCCCATTTTTCCATGGGAAAAATAATTTTTGTGAAGGGCTTTATTGCCTCTTCTTTTGGAACTGGGAAAAGTTTTAATCCTCTCCTGAAGGCTGATGTGCAGGACAGGAGAAGAAAGCTTGGGATTATTTACTGAGGGGTGTGTGGACTGGAAATACATTGCACGTTTCTCGAATAAAAATTCTGAAATACTGTTGAAGCTTGTTTCCTGTGAAATGTGTTATCAAGTAGGCTACGACAATATCCCAGGAATCGATAGTTCCTGGCAAATAAAATGTCTCTTCCTGTTGGATACTTCTAAATGCCATCCCCTGCTAAGGCACTTTATGTAAAACATTTCCTGTGTGAGAGGCCCACAGGAGGAACAGGAAGTGGGAGAAACTGCTCTGGGGTAAGTTGGAGAGTTTGGGAAATGTGGGGCATTCCCTGTTCTTATTGTGCTTTGTTGGCAGTAGTTTTTTTTTTTTTTTTTAAGGTTCTGGAAACGCCTGGATTAGTGTTTATGTGTTAGCTGTGGAATGCGCGCTGTGTTTAGGGATGCTGGTTCCTTGAACTGCTCCATGCAGATGGGTTTCATTAGTTCATTAGAGCTGACCCTCGAGTGCAGCCAACCCATCTGCCCGGCGGGTGAGCGGTGTCGGACACGGCCTTCTCCCAGGATTTCCCTGGAAAACACGGAGCTCTTGCGTGGTTCCCGCAGCAGCCGGGCTGTGGCTCCAGCTGCAGAGCGCTGGGGTACGATGACACGGCAGGTTGGGGGGAAGAGGAAGTGTGAGGAGCTGAGCTGAGCTGGCTCGAGCTGTGGTTTGTTTGTGGAGCTGGGGACACTCGAGCAGCCTAACAAGATCAGGCAGGAATCTGATGCAAGTTATGAATTGTTGTGGGAGGGCAGGCAAGCAAGAACTAGTAAATGCAAGTTTCTTCGCCTTAAATCACCATGTAGAGTTGTTCTTGAGTACTTCAGGTTTCTTATTGCTGATTCAAGAAGGACTGCCCTACCTGCTGTGTGTCCCCCTGCTCTGTAGAGCTGCTGCGGGTCAGTCATCTGGCCACTGCTGCATCCTGTGCTCTGGAATTACGAGCAGCTCTTTGAGAGGAGTTGAACCAGGAATGGCTGTGTCCATGGCAATCCAAAGGGGTCGTTTCTGCTCTCTGTTTTGTGTTGCTGCTTTACATGGGGTTGGAATTTATTACCAAAAAAAAAAATAAAAATGCAATCACCAGTGCGAGGGT
This sequence comes from Prinia subflava, assembly GCF_021018805.1. Classification (NCBI taxonomy): domain Eukaryota; kingdom Metazoa; phylum Chordata; class Aves; order Passeriformes; family Cisticolidae; genus Prinia; species Prinia subflava. The sequence continues at coordinate 14,460,199 of NC_086254.1, forward strand.
ATAACTGAATTCTTAGCCTGTCTGGAGCCCTCCCATGAAACAGTAACAGGGAGGTGCTCTAAGACTCTGGAAGATTACCTGGGTCCAACATGCCAGGCTGTAGGCAAAGCCATTCTGACTGCATTGGTGGGCATTGCTGTAAGGAGGTGTGTGTTGTGGTGTAGAGAGTTCAGTGCTGATGGGATCTGGTGTGGGTCATTTAAAAGTACAACCGGTGCTATTTTTCCTCTTAGTTAATCAGAAAGTCTTCGTTTTAGGAGGTTTAAGTGTCTAAGGTAGAGTTCAATAACTGCTTTTTGGTAGAGTTGATAGAGGAAACCTATGTAAGGTGTACCCATGCTGGGATTGCCTGGACCTCTGGGCACTCTGCTGGTCTGGCCCTGCTCTGGCAATGCTGGTGTGAGCTCTGTCCCTGGGATCACTGGAGCTCTGGTGTTGTTCTCCTCAGCAGTGCTAGAGCCTGGCAGGGCCTCCAAGGGTGCTGGGGACAGGAACCTCAGAAGGGGATGTTGGTGACGGAGCTGACTCGTGATGCTTTTCCTCTTGGTGTGGTCAGAGTTGAGGTCACATCGCTGGGCTCGGGGTGGGGGGGCTTTACCTTCATCCTGTGCCCTTGCAGGAGGAGCAGGCGCTGCCATAGGGAGTGGGAGAGCTGCAGTTTTCTGGCACTGCTGGGTCTTGGGTCTCCACCATCACCATCTAATAATTTTTCTTTGTATAAACTGTCCTTGGCTCACCTGCAAAGACAACTGTGCACTTTGACTTGCTTTTTTTCTTACTACTGTAAACTATGCTGGATTTTTGTGGCAAACCTATCTAACTTTTTTAATCCTTTTCTTTCTTTTTTCTACAGCATTGTCCAAGATATAACAGTTGGTACAAAGGTAGGCACTTCTCACTTTTTCTCTCTTTTTACACTGCTCAGCATCTGACCTAGTTTTAGCCTCACCAAATGTAGATCTTCAGCTGTAAAGGGTTATATCTGGTACCATGTAAATTGGTTTTAACCAGAAGGTAATTCAGTTTCATGTGCATTTAAAACTTATAATGTGGCTCAGCATTTAGCTCTTGCCATTTAGGCTTTGATGATCAACTTTATTGCGTTTAGAAGCAGCCCTTTCCCCTGCTAAAATGTCAAGCCGTGCTTGTTACTTGTGTGCTAGACAATGCTTCTCCATGAAGAAACTGGTCCTTTTCCTCTGGAGAACTCCATTTCCTTTGTTTGTGTGAATTCCTGCTCAGTTTTTTTGTGAAAAATCCTTCTACCACCAAAGGGAGAGTTTAGCAGCTGATTTTTATCTCGTGTGAGTACAGTAAATATGACCTTTGCCCTTCTAGTCTCAGGTTTTTGAAGTGCAGCCTTAGTCCTAATCTCAAAGTGCTGACACGAGGCTCCTTATCGGCCACGGGTGGCAGCAGGCGTCACGTTCACGGGATCAGCACTGGTGCCGTGAAACACCAAACTGGGGTGTGCAGGACAGAGTGGGCTGAAGGGACAGGGCTGGATTTGCTCAGTGTTGTAACTCTGGGCTCAGGACTGCAGTGAACTCAGGCTGTTGATGATGTGGCCGAGTGGCTCATGGGGAGGCAGTGACCAAGAGCTGCCAGAGACTGAGAGACCACTGGGAAGGGCCAGGGAAGGGATGCTGTGGGATGGGAATGCTGCAGAGCACTGCAAGCACCAGCAGCCCTATAGAATGGGGTAGGAGCATCACACAGAGAGTGCTGTTGGCCAGCAGGACAAGGGGACACAGTCTCAAGCTACGTCAGGGAAGGTACAGGTTAGATATTAGGAAAAAATTTTTCACTGAAAGAATAATAAAGCACTGGAATTGTCTTCCCAGGGAGGTGGTGGAGTCACCATCTCTGGATGTGTTTAAAAAAAGACTGGACATGGCACTTAGTGCTACAGTCTAGTTGAGGTGTTAAGGCATAGGTTGGACTTGATGATCTTAGATGTCTCTTCCAACCTCATGATTCTGTGATTCTGTGTTGGAAGTACAAAATGAGCTGTGTTAAGCACAGACAGCCTGGCAGTGCTTTAGGGGTCTGAAGGGGCTCTAATTCTAAGGTCGCTCTTACTTTTCCTCCTGTGGGAATCTCAAATTTGAATTAATGATAGTGTCTGGTTCGGGTAGAAATGCTGCCTGCTGCAAGGAGCTCAGTTTGCCATCGGATGCGAGGAGGAGAGATTTGAGGTGGACAGTAAGGTTGGTTAATAGCTCATGGCCATTTTGAAAGGTGAACCAAGGCATCCCTAAAGCAGTTTGATACAACTGGTCTTCTGGGAAACTGGTTAATGTTGGTTAAGGTCCCTTGGTTTTTAACAATGTGTAATTTGTAACTTTTAAAAGTGGTTTTATATAACTAAATCTAACCAGGAAGCTTCTGAAACTGTAGTTGTAGACCTCAGTGAAGCTTGGAGTTTTGGGGTGTGGGATTGCCTGCCTCATTGCTCCCATGTGTGAGGATTCCAGACCCTGGTTCCAGTCAGATGAGGTCTGGGAGCCTTCACCTTTGGCATGGGGCAGCATCGTACCCACGGCTGTGCTGCTTGGACAGCAGTTAGGGAGTGTTGAGACTAAACTGTGCACAGAACATGAGATTTCTTGTCAAGTCAGATGAGGCAGGTTTAAAGAAAGTTGAATCTTAATTTAAAGAGTGGCAGAAGCAAGCAGGAAAGCTGAATCATCTTGGTAAAGGTAAGCTTTCAAATGATTTTTGCTGTAGCCATGTTATCTGATTGTGTTTAAGTCATTGAATATGCAGATGTAGCTCTTGTAATCGAATTCCCTTTGTTAGTGCTTGGGTTTCTGTAGGTAAATTGGAGTCTGTGCATGTCTGAGAGCAAAGTGAAGCTTCTGCTGTGCTCCCATCCTCTGCCTGGGTCAGACAGCTTCCCCTGCTCCTGGGGTCCAGCACAGACTGAGGTGTCCCTTCTGTCACCTGTGCTCGTGAGAGCTTCCTGCCTGATCTACCAAATCACACGTGGAGATCTGAGCTGGAAAACTGTTTTTAATCTGAGGTGTAAATTTGCTCATTCTTGATGTGTATGTGTGCAGAAGATAGGGATTTGTTAGGGTGTTGGAACATGCCAGTCCCCAAAATGTCAGCTCTTGCCACGCTCAGTGACATGCTACTGAACCCCCAGTAACCTTGTGCATGATCTGATACTGTGACTGGAATGTCCCAAAGCTGGCTCAGACAAGTAGGAAAAGTGCCTGTGACTCAAAGCACTGCTGAGCAACGTGTCACAGCAAACTCCCAGTGGCCTCTTGGTGTCTTTGTGCTGTGGGTGCTGAGCTTAACTTGGAAGTTGAGGACATTATAAAAGTGTTGTTTTTTTTTTTTTTTTTTTTTTTTTTTTTTTTTTTTAATTTTCTCAATATTATTGCTTTAAAAAGTAGGCTGCTGGCATATTTTTTCTCACATCCTTAATTTACATATCAAGAGTATTTACACCCACTCATTAAATTTTCTGATGTCTTAATTAAAATTAGTTTCTTTAACTTAAGAAGCCCCCAGGTGTTCTAGTGGCTTCCTCTTCTGAGCACTGTTCTGTCCAATGGTCTTGTTTTTAATGAGGTGTAATTGTAGTAGCCATTCCAGGCTCCTCAGTTTAAAGTGTATGAATTTGTTTAGGAAGCTCATTGCCATTCTGGTGTGGGGATTCCTGATGCACAACCTTCTGGAATGTCCTGCAGATCAGAAACACATGATCTAAGGCTTCTTCCCATCATTTCAGTGGTGTCTGAAAAGGAAGAAAGTATTGCCCTAAGATGGAGGCACAGTGTTTGAGCTCTGAGGTGCTCTTTGACCCTGCAGTTGCCTCTTGCAAATAATCTGATCAAGGTCTCACTCTGTTGTGTCTCCTTGCCCTTTGTTTAATTTCCCTGTGTATCACTGTTTCTTCACACTCTGAGCAGGACTAGAGAGAGGATGAACTGTGACACGTCGCTCTTCTCTAAGTGAAATTGCATTTTGGTGATTGGAAAAGTCTCAGAATAGTTTAGGTGCTGAATAATCCCATAGTTTCTTGGCTAAGTCAAGCTCTGCTTGAAAGATTTCCCTTCCAGAAACCAAAAGTGCAGTTGTGTGGCGTTTGAGAAGTTAATTTTTAAAACAGGCTTTGCTGGAGTGTGATACAGGCTGACTGCATAGAAGTGATTTGTGGTGAAGCCAGGATCTTTGCCATGGGAACAGTAATTATGGCTTCAGGCAGTGGGCCAAGAATGTTGTGAGGAAATTCCAGTCCCCTCCTATGGCTTTAGTTAGAGGCTGCAACAAGCTGGCTCTTGTGGCCTCCCTGTCAGGCGTGAGCACACATGGGAACCACATGTTGGTGGCAGGGGACAGGGGTGGCAGTGACTGTTGGGTGGCATCGGGTCACCTGGGTGTGCCAGACAGCTCCACATCACCTGAGAGTGCTGCATGCTGCTTTATCCACCTGAGTCTTCAAGCCGTATATCTGTTAATAAAATGATTTGAGAAAATACTGGATTTAAACCTCAGGCCTGCTTTGACTTCAATCTGTGATAATTAAAAAAAAAAGAGAAGAATATTTAATACAAGTGAACTCGCTCAACTGCACATTTTTAAGCTGTAGGGATGAACTCTGGTCTGACATCTGCTTCAGGTACTGTCAGACTGGAAAATGCAGGTGTGCTGGTGCTGCATTTGGTGTCCTCTCACACCAGCAAGAAGAGGAACTGTTACTTAATTACACATTCCCCATGCCTCTGGTGCAACTCTTTCAGGCTTCCTGTGATAACACATTAAATGCTGTGCTTAGCTGGGCCAGTGTTTGAGCCATCCCATTTGTGGTACTCCCTCGAGAGTTCTTGCTAAACCTGTGTGTTCCAGTGGACCCCTGACAGACGGGGCAGAAATGTCCTTCCATGAATTCTGTGTTCCTGGGGTGACTCATCCAGTGGTATTTCTCCCTGCTAGGATTTCTGTTGAGCTTTGCCAAGGCCTCTCTGCTCCATGGCAATGACTTGAAAACTCAAGGTTGCCGAGTAGTTAAGTTTCAGCTTGGGAGCGGTGGATCATAAAGCCTGGGTGTGTGCTGCCCTACCGAGCCAGCATGACTGCATTGCTGCAGCACTTGGAGTTGAGGAATTTTGGGCTATTTAAACTGGCCACACCTTTTATTTGCTCAAAGGGCAGGTTTGTTTCGAAGGGTGTCTCCATGGCAGCAAAGACTGAGAAAGAAAGTTAGGAGGGGTTGATGGATGAGTGGGTTGAGGATCTGGCTTTGCTGTGAGGTTGGTGTGTGCTCGAGCTGTGATACAGCTCATTGCCAAAGCACACGGGGTGAGCAGGTGCAGCACTAGAGGGTCTGGCAGCTTTTAGGAACTCCAGGGCCTGTCTGCAGCCTCTAGAAATGTTGCTGGCACTTGCAGCAGTACCATGGAGGAAACTGCTGTGCTCTGACCATCTCACCCAGCCTCAAAGGGGCCGGGAGTGTGTGTGTGCCCAGTGTGCCATGGGGGATCCCAGTGGGGAGCTTGCCATTGGCTGCTTTGTAGGGATATCAGCCTCAATCTTGTCCAGACAAGAGGGAGGCTGTGACAGTTTTAAAAGCCTCAAGTGGCAGGTGACTGGTGTTGGCTGAGCAGAGCGTGGGTTGAAAATAAGTGTCCCCTGTGCCTGCCAGATAGGCTGATGCCTCTGCCACAGATCCACTGTGTCCATGCAATATGCTGACTGCTGGGTTGGATTTAATTTGATAATTGCTATATGCGTTCTTGTGTTTGAATTGTTACATCAGCCATGAGCAATTTGGTGAATTATATTGATCCCAGCTGCTTTGGTTCTGATCAAATGAAAAATTGTGTGTCCAGTGCGTGGGTGACACTGAAGTGGGGGCAGTGTCACACTGTGGACTCTTGAAGTTGCTTTGTGTTGGCCTTAGCACTTCCCAGTTTCCTGGAGACTCTTGGGGATGCAGGTGTGTGTGTTCTTCGGAAGTGTTTCACAAAAAAAGTTGACTCATGGTTTGTTTGTGACCCAAATTGGAATGTTTTTCTCACTACTTTAAGTGACTAAAGAGTGCTGGAGGCAGGAGAGGGGAATAGAGGGGAAACATAAGTGAGCTGTGCTGCACATGAGTCTTTGGTGGAAGGCAAGGAAAACTGGCATCCTTCCTAGTAGTTTAAATTTAGTTCCATTCTTGAATCTCGAATCTCTCAGCAAAAAATGTTGGAATGTAACATGAGTGTGATGATGATGTCATCAGACTGGATTTCTCTTAATAGTTTCTTCACAGAGATTTGAGCTGTGAACTGAGGGATCAGAGCATTCCTGCGTCCCTCTGGAACTGACCTCGGACAGCCCTTGATGAGCCACTTGCTCCTCCTGTGCTCAGAGGCATTTTCTTGCCTCTTTGATCAGAGCAGAGGGTTTTTGTGAGCTCAGTGGTCTGAGTAATTTTTCTGAAAATAATTACGGTGGTCTTTTATTGGCTCTACAATATTACTCCAAATGTAAGGAAAGTGAAGAGCAACAATGCCCATGTGCTGTGGCTTCTTGCAGGACAGATTTCCTTTGATTTATTTTTAGAGAGGGTTTCCAGGTGCTGCTGTTCCCTGCTTTGCTTTCTGTAAGTGCCTGTTAGCTGATGGCCTGCTTGCCTCCAAAATCCACCTTTTCCCTCTCAATGTGTCCCAAGTCTGTCATAGCAGTGTAAGATGCTCCACATCCAGAGCCAGTCCTGCTGTTCCTTAGGGTTCCCTCAGTGAGCCATGGGGACAAACAGCTTTTTGTAGCACTTGAGCTTGACCAGCCTGTGGCTTCTGGCCTTTTCAGTCATTGTCCCCTTCCTTCCTATGTGCTCTTTTTTGCCTTTGCTTTAATTTTGCTTTCTGCCTGAAAGTTCATTAGTATCATGTTTGACTTGAAATGAGTATTTTTGTGATCGTTTAGTTTGTGCTTGTTTGTAGCCTTTTGCACAGGCAGGATGCAGTTGACTTACTGTAATCCATTTAAAATAAGTGCTGGATCTTAAGTAGATAAAGGATTATATAGGGCAGCTGGGAATTTCTGTAGCACTTCTAGGTGTGCTGATAGAAGCTGAGACAATCTCTGGCCTCATTCCAAAGTATTGTAAGCCAGGTAAAAATCCTGCTGGCAGTGAGACAGTATATAGTGTATGTAAATGAGCTGTTGCTTTTTAAGCTGTGAAAGCCTGGACAGACTAAAAATTCTTAGGCTTTACTCGTTAAAACTTCAAAGCAAGTCAGGGCTTAGAGTTTGGGGCGTGGTCAAAAATACAACTGGGGGAGATACAAAATATTATGCTGTACCTTGCAGCAGCCTGCCTCTCCCTAAGTCTGAAAAGAGAATGAGAGAATTGTTGGCAGCAGGGCTGCCTGGAGCACGGTATGTGATTAAATTAGTGCAGCTTGGGCAAGGGGCCTTCTGTAGCCAGGAGCATCAGGCCAGAGGAGGCTGCTGGCATGGAAACCCATCCCAGTGGGGTTTCCCTGGTGCCAGTGTGCTGCTGACTGGGGATTTGGGTGGTGGAAACAGCCCTACCCTGCTCTAGGTAGGATCTGGCTGTGTAACTCCAGAAGCAGTAGTTGTTTTCAGTCAACAGGAAGAGGAGATTTGTTAGTTCAAATGAGGAATTTGATGTGCTGCGAGTGCACTGTGGCTTCTGTTAATCTCGTCATAAAAATACCAGCTGTGAAAGAATGGCTGAGCAGAAATGTCAGTGTAATTAATGCCTCTGTGAGCAGGGATGGGAACTGAGGCTTGGAGAATTGTCTTGAAGTGCAGCTGGGCCTCCCCAAACTACTCAGAGTGCAACAGGGAGAGAAGCAGTGCTGAGGGTGGATATGGGTGAGCACCGAGCACCCCCACAGCCCTTGGCTGGGTTTGTTCCATTTTAAACCTAAATTAAGTTATATAGAACTTAGGAATCAGTAAGTTTTCTACTGTCTTTCCCAGTATAATTCAAAATACCCAGTGGGTGCATTGTTGGTGAGAAACTCTTTTAAACCTGTTCAACCAACCAGGCTCGCTTTAGTTCTTCTGCCTCTAATGAATTGGTTACTTGGTATGAAACGTTTGAATTTATACCATGGTTTTAAAAAAACTCTTCAGTGTTTCTAACATGTATAGAAAGAAAAGACAGAAAAGGGTCTGAAAAGAGACTGGTGATCCCTGCAGTGTAAGGGCAGAGAGCTGATGGAGGCTTTTGAGTGCTCATTACTGTGGGCATGGTCATAGAGAACTGGGTTTCAGTTTGCTTCGAGTTTGGCCATTCCAAAAAAGCAACTATTTCCTGTGGTTATCCGATATCAGCACCAAGAGGGAGGGAGGAAGAGCACCCACAGATGGAAATTCATGGTTTGTGCAGCCTCCTCGTGCTGGGGACTGGCCTGTGCAGCATGGGCACGGCAGCACAGCGTCACCACTGGGGCTCCTTGGGCCACTGGATCTGCTCCTCTCACACTTCAGCAACAACTCCTGCACTGGGAAATGTTGGGAATGACTTCAGTGTGACTGCACAGTACTGCACGTACTGTCTGTAAACATCCTGGTGTAGAGAAAAGACTTAGGAATAATATTCCTTGGGAATAAGTGCCCTTTTCCAACCATGGCAGTCTTCCCTCCTCGTTTGCATGTACTTCCAGCTGGGAAGCTTACAAATTGACTGCTGCTGCTTTTGATGTTGAACAATCATCCCCCCTCTGCCTCCCGGCTCTGGTCGCAGTGGGCAGCACAGGCTGTCTCCAAGATAAGAGGGGAGTGGACTGGAAATTGCTCTCCTTAAAGAGACATGGACGTCTGGAGCCTGGCTGCAGTGACATCCCTGTCACCCCTGCCTGCAAGGAAGTTCTCAAATATGCAAGAAAATGTTTATTTTAAACAAGCCATTAGGAAAGCTGAATTCTCTCCATAATGATATAAATACTTCTTTTTCCAATTTATAGTTTCCTTGTGTTGCCTCCATGAGAGCCAAATACATGGCTCATTCTCCCAGCATTTCCATGATGGATTGCAGGAGCTGGCCACTATGGTGGCACAGACACACCGATTTGTACAGGAAGAGCTGAACTTCTGGATATGCAGAATTTTGCAAGTTAATATTTAAGAAGATGTTTTAAAACATTCAAGTCCTGTTAAGGCCTGATGCAAAGGGTTTCATGAAGCCAGGAATGCCTGATTATGTGGATAGGGCTGTGCTTTGGTGAGTGGTTCTTGTCAGTAGCTGCCAGGTATATCTCAGGCTGTGGCACAGAAAGCCATACCTGGAATGGCAGCAGCAGTGCAGGCACAGGAGTGTTCTAGCAGCAAACAGGAGGATTTTTTCTAGCCTTGGAATTATGCCTTAGTTTGAGTCATCAAAGGATGGGATCACAGTCTAATAGCCTTGCAGCCCAGCTTGCCTCTTGCTGCACTCAGGAATCGAAGTGCTAATTAGAACAGCTGTTAAAAGGCCCAATCCTAATGACTGGGCCATGTGAGGAGGAGGAGGAGGCCGAGGCCAGAGCCTCGGTGGGAGCTGGTCAGTGCTTGGAGGTGACCAGCAAGCAGCTCGTGAACCGCGGTTTGGAACCTGGCCCAATTCTCATCTTCAGGACATCAAAGTCCTTGAAGCCTCTTTGAAGAGCTAGCAGTGAGTAGTCAAACGAGAAATTCAAGATTTGAGGGATAAAGAAAAAAAACCCAAACCGTGTGTCTGTAGCTGGGTGTTCTGGGGCTCTCGGTGACCTATTTTCCCAGCCTGTCTGCTGGGGGAGTGCACAGAGCTTTTGTTGTTGCACGGCTCCTGTTTCTGCAGGTGCCACCAGATACAGGGCGTGTGGAAGATAAGGGTTTCTGGTGCCATGGTGTGGAACGGGGTATGTTTCCATTGAGGTGGGTGGGAGCTGCCAAGGCAGGGATGAGCTGAGCTTTTTTTCTATTGATGAAAGCCGTTTTTAGTGTGGTGCCTTTGTGGAAGAGTAGTGTAAAAAAATTATGACAAAGTGTTCTTGTGTGGTAGATCTGTGGTATCATGTTTGCTCACAGTTTACAGTGGAATTTGAAGTCCTCCGTGTAATTTACTTGAAGTTAAGCTGTGCTGATTGTAAGATGTGTATGCAAGTATAGATTGTGTTAAGAAGTCATTCATAGGCATGTTTGCTTTTGTCTTAGTAGTGTTTTTTGTACCTACTGCTTGGGTTACACTGGTCAGTTGGGATGATGTAGGTGACTTTAGAGGGAATGCTGTAACAGAAAATGCCTTGTACCAGATATGGGTGCTCCAAGCCCTGTCCAGCCTGGGCATGAGCACTTCCAGGAAAGAGGCACCAAATGCACAGGGTTGATTCATAACTGCCAAGTCATTCCCAAACAGTTTTGGCAGCTTTGGAGTGAAAATTCTGTGGGATGGGAGTAGTCAGAAACCTGTTTTGCCACATATGACAGGAGAAGGTGCCTGTTAGTGCACAGTGCTGCGTGTAGTGGCTTCACACAACTCAGCAGCACTCCAGCCCTGAGATCCCTAATGCTGAGCTGAAAAGAGATACTGGATAGTGCTGCTCCATTACCAAACTGGATCTGACTGATATTTAATTCATGGAGGTGAGCTTCACTGCCCACTGTCAGTATGTTTTCACTTACACTTGTGTTCAAGTTTACCCTTGTTCCTCTCCAGCTTTGTTCTGCTTTAGGAGTGCCTGGATAGAATTGAGTGAAATGCTGTCCATTTACCTGTCGTCTGTTCTCTTGCAGCGGGCAGCTGAGGAGCTTTTCTCTCCTTGCGTTACTACTAACGGACCCTTTATCATGAGCAGCAACTCTCCTTCTGCAGGTAATACTGCATGGAAACAAGCACAGCAATTTAGAAGTAGTGTAAGCAGTCCTGGATTTTCCTTCTTAGTCATAATTTTAAAATCGCTTCATTTTTAGTACTTAGTAGGCCTTTAGTGGGACGGTGCTGAGTAATCATAATAAAAATCTGCCAACAGCAGTAGGCCAGGTAGAGAAATAAAGCACCAATCTGGGGTTAGTGGCTCAGACCTGGACTAAAAATATGGGTTGTTAGGTGTGTGCTTTACACAAACTAGAAAATAGCCACTGGAGAATTGATTCCATTGCAGTGGCATTTGGCTGTGTCACTCCTGTGGTGTAATTTGGGGGAAAAAAGAGTAAAACCATGTGTCTTCAGACTCAGTTAACTTAGACTATGGAATTTCTCTGTAATAGTGCAGTAACTGGCTGGGGAGCAGAGTTTCTGTGTCAGCAGTAGGAAATGAGTGCTTTTTCTTCCAGACCCTTTTCATCAGCAGTAACTCTTGCATCTTACAGCTAATGGAAACGACAGCAAAAAGTTCAAAGGTGATAACAGAAGTGCTGGGATCCCATCCCGAGTAATCCACGTCCGCAAGCTCCCCAGTGACGTCACGGAGGCAGAGGTCATTTCTTTGGGCTTACCCTTTGGCAAGGTCACCAATCTTCTGATGTTGAAAGGAAAAAACCAGGTATTGTCTGCACAACTGAAAGCATGGATTGTGTTAAAGTTTGTCATCAGGAAACCAGCTCCAAGTTGTTTAAACAACTGCTGTGTGTTACGAGTCAATAAATTCTGCATGTTCTTATTTTACTTTTCTGTGATTATCCCATGAACTGTAGAAAATACCATTTTCGGGCTGCAGAAGGAGCTCAGTCCATAATTACAGGTTGTCACTTATAATTAGCGTTAGGCCTGGTTTGGAAATTGCAGGCCAGGGATTATTTGAACAGCAGTGCCATGAGTTGGCCTTTTTCACTCAGGCTTACTTGACAGCTGAGTTACCACTGTGTAACGTGGCATATTGAGGACACCTTTACAGATCTAGTAAATGAGCTGAGTATGGCTGAAATACTCTTGGGTAATGCGTGAGGTGTGCACTAATTTGGTACCTAAAATTGTCTTGCAAATTAAGGAGTAAAAAAGCAAGCCAACTTTAATCATTGCTTAAAATAATGTCTTTAAGCTTAATTATGAAAAGGTGCCTGTAATATATTCTGTGGTGTGATTATATGCAAGTGCCTACTGCAGTGACTTGCTGCAATCCCTTATGTTTCTCTTGTGAGGGAGAGAAGCCCCTAAAGGGTGAGGAGTAGTGAGGGGGCTTCCTGCCCTCGAGAGAAGTGAAAAGTCTGGATTGTTGCTCTATTTTTGTGTACTTGCAGACACATCTAAGTACACATAGCATGGAGATCTTTGGGTGAGAGTGAAGCACTGCTTTAAATAACTCTGGAGAGGGCAGATCCTGATTTGTTCTACTTATATTAGATTTTAAACAGTTCTGTGTACAAAAACACACATGTAAATAGAATTGTGAAAACCCAATCCCGTGACGGCTCTGCCGGAGGTTCAGGGTGACCCGGTGCTGCCCTGGTGTGACGTGTCCGTGTTGGGTTTCCCTTGCCAGGCATTCATAGAGATGAACACGGAGGAGACAGCCAACACCATGGTGAACTACTACACCACAGTCACCCCGGTGCTCCGGAGCCAGCCCATCTACATCCAGTTCTCCAACCACAAGGAGCTGAAGACAGACAACTCTCCAAACCAAGCAGTCAGTTTGTTCTCTGCATTGTCATCTCAGGGAGGGGGGACACACAGCCAGATCTGTGCTGCTGGCTTGAGATCTGTGGACTTGAGTAACATCTGGTGCTTTAGGATGTTTGTTTCTAATGATTAGAAAGGTTTCTAAGAGGTGCAGCCCTAATGGGGCTGACCTCAGCTGTGGTAGAGCACAGCTTTGAGGTGGCAGCACCTGAACCTAGCAGATCTCAAGGCTCTTGAGCCCTCAAGAGTCTCTGCACCACACATTCTTCAGAGGGGAAAAAGTTCCTAGTTTCAGCTTAGCCCCTTTTGGCAACCTTTTAGGACAAGGACACTGGAAAGAAGTTCAAGTGTTGTGGCTCTTTGTCAGGGCTGGCTGCCAATACATCCCCTTTGTCTGCTCTCACTTTTCGAGCTGATTCTGATTAGATCAGAGCACCCAGTGCTGTGCAGATGGATTGCTGCTGTTGGGTGCCTCTCACAGCTGGAGCACAATTGTTCTGTGTGTTGGGGGGCTCTGCAGAACCCCCAGGTACTTCTCACTTATGGATCCCTGTGGTAAACGAGCATCAGCCTTTCAGTCTTGTCAGCTTGTCTAAGATTCTGGAGATTAATTCAGAAGAGCCCCGTTTTTCCCTTTTTCTAAACAATGGGATCATTTTACTGCATCAGTTTATGCCAGGCAAGGTTTTGCCATAGCATAATTACTGCATGGTTGGTTTATTTGTATTTTTGCCTTGCCCTTACTGCTTAGGGTGATCTTTATTAACCCTGTCTCAAACATGCCCCAGCACTTAGAGCAGCACATAGCTGCTCTGCTCACTGCTGAGCCCACCAAGCTGTTTGCACAGAGGGAACTGCTGCAAGGAGAACTGACTGTGTGTTTTTTTGGAAGCAGAAGTGTGGGTCTAACAGCTTTTTTTTGCTCCTGCAGCGTGCCCAAGCAGCTCTGCAAGCCGTGACCCAGGTGCAGGCCGGGGCCGTGGCGCTGGCCGCCACGGCTGCAGCGGTCGATGCGGGGATGGCGATGGCCGGCCAGAGCCCTGTCCTGAGGATCATTGTGGAGAATCTCTTCTACCCTGTCACTCTAGATGTTCTGCACCAGGTAAAATGCTTTACCATCACTGCTTGAAGATTGTCCTGGGGGAAGGGGCAGCAGCAACGGGTGTGTTGCAAACTTTTTGGTTTGTGTTTGTACAATGAAACTGTCAGACTTCTCTGGAGGCCATACACCTGCAGGAGATGCTGCTGATTTTGGTCCCCCACTCTTGCATGATTTTTATTTCCAGATATTTGAGTCCTGGTCCACTTTATTGGATCAGTTACAGTTCTTCAGGTTATCTTCCTTGTGCTAGGGCCTGGGAAACAAATATAGTGTCCAGGAGCTATTTAGGCAGTGGCCATTTTGGAAAGTTCTCTTTCTCTGCTGTGATTGCTTAATGTTATCTTTATGTTTAAAGTGCAAGCTTGGCTGCATTTAAGAATTCCTGAAATTCCTGGGAAAGGTTGAGTTCATGAAGGTGTTTGTGAATATTCTGTTTAATAACCAAGAGTAAACAAACTGTGCTTAGGGAGCAGTTCAGTCACTGGTGTGTTCTACACTGATGCCATGATGCCAGTCAAGCATGCCCACAGTGTGGTTTAAAACCTTCCATTCTGCATTTGAAAGCTGACAGGCTAAAGGGATGGCTTTTGTTTCTGCTTGTAATAAGAGATCAATATGAAATTACCTTGCTGGAAATGTGATAACAAGATACACAAATATTATCTTGCAGATCTTTTCCAAATTTGGTACAGTCTTGAAAATCATCACATTCACAAAGAACCACCAGTTTCAGGCCCTGTTGCAATATGCTGACCCCATGAGTTCTCAGCATGCCAAACTGGTGAGTGCTGCATACCTGGATTACCCTGACTTGGGTTTGCCTGGTTTAATCCAAGCTCAGGGTGGGCATTGGGGTGGGCTGACACCAGCATTACCCCAAGGACAGAGCAGGAGTGGGAGGGAATTGCTCCCATATGCAACTTGGAGGCTGCTGAATGAAGCAGAGCTGTCTCTACATGAGATACCTGTACTCAGATGGAGCCAAGAGATGTCTTAACACCTCTCCAGAGAGCAATTGGTCTGAATGCATTTGGGTGAGGATCGGTTTTGTTTCCTCACAGTCTCTGGATGGACAGAACATCTACAACGCCTGCTGCACGCTGCGCATCGACTTCTCCAAGCTCACCAGTCTCAATGTAAAGTACAATAACGAGAAGAGCAGAGACTACACCCGCCCAGACCTGCCCTCTGGGGACAGCCAGCCCACTCTGGACCAGACCGTGGCTGCTGCTTTTGGTGAGCGTTCAGGAAGTGGGAACAGGACAAGGCCAACTGGTGTGTGTGTGTGTCATAGTGAACCCCCCTCTGCCTGTAGCCCTCTGCTTCTTTTCATTCTGCACTGTGCTCTGAGAAGTGCTTGTCCTTGCAAACACCACCTGGGCTCAGCTCTTTCTGAGGGGCATTTTTCCAAAGGTGCCTTATCTCACACTGACTGTTTCTGTCTGTGTGCACACCCTTTGCATATATGCTATAGCAAATCTGGAAGTTAGGTCAAGTTATAATTTAGGCCAAATGCTGTTAAATGTTATTTCTCTGTTAGATTGTTAAGGTTAAGCTCTAAATTTAGGTATAAGTCAAGTTAAAGTGCTGTTAAATTTAAGTGTTAAGCTTTTTTAAGCTTTTTTTGTTAAGCACATTCCTTTTCATCCTTGTTTACGCTGTTTTTACATGCACACATACCTAGGTAGACTTCATATCGTTTCTATTTTGATTGCCTGGCTTTTGTTTAGTTTTGTTGTTGCTTGCTTTCCCTTGTTGTGCCTTAGTTCTCTGTAAGTAGAGTGAATCTTGCCAACTATTGTGCTTTGTAGTTTTAATATTAAATACGACTTTTGCTTATACCATTGGTGATTTTTTTTGGCAATGTCAAGCACAGTCGTTCAGGACAGTGTGTCAGGAGAAGGGAGGGGATGTTATTCTGGTGTATTTGGTCAAAATTTTAGAATAGAGTGTAACTGAGGCAGAACATTTCGGGATAATTGAGAATCAATTAGTGCCAAACCCGTGCCAGTCCCAGTGGTCGGTGCCTCTGGTGCCACCTGGTGTTTGCTCAGGAATTGTTTTGGTGTCTCTGGAAGTCTGTTCTTCCATAAGAGACATTTCTGAATTGCTGGTTGTGTTTTAGGGTTTAGTTTTCAACTAAATGCTTCTGTTGAGAGAGAGATCAAGACATTTTGGGTAAATTTAGGGAGGTTTAGGTTAGATATTAGGAAAAAGTTCTTCACCCAGAGGGTGGCTGGGCACTGAACAGGCCTCCCAGGGCAGTGATCACAACACCAAGCCTGACAGAGTTGGAGAAGCATTTGAACAACACTCCAAGGCACATGGTGGGATTGTTGGGTCTGTCCTGTGTAGAGCCAGGAGCTGGACTTGATAATCCTTCTTGGTCTCTTCCAACTCAGAATTATGACATAGATCTGTAGTTTAGAAGTAGTTCTGTAGAAGTTTAGATTCTGTTGGGCAGCTTTTTATAACCTGTATGTCTTTCTCAGGTGCCCCAGGAATAATCTCTCCTCCATATGCTGGAGCTGGCTTTCCTCCTACTTTTGCCATTCCTCAGGCTACAGGTACTGTATTTCGTAAGTTAAAATTCTATGTAGGTCTTCTGTTGCTGAAGAATCTTCATGTTTTAAAGCAAAGTACTGATGTTTTTGTTTGGGTTAGCCATGTAAATTCTGAGTGCTGGCATTTGGATATGAAAGGGACTGGTGATCAAGTACATCACCTCAGCTAGGAATGCTGTGTGCAGCTGCAGCACCTCTGGGCAATGTGGTGGTAATGGGAAGAAAATACATAAAGTAGGATGGGAGAGACAATAAAGGCAGACTTTGAAATAATATGGGGAGATTGTGAGGAGATATGAGTTGTACTTTGAATTTCCTCATGTCATTACAGAGGTTGGGACCTTTATTTGACAACTGTAAATGTTGTCAGAGGCAAGGAATCTGTCAATATCTTTCTTAAATATTTTGAGAAAGCTGATATTTGATCATGATACTGATTCCACGTGCTGACACAGTTGCACTTTGAAGTTCACAGCTCATGCTGTAGGTAACAGATCATTGCTGCTTCCAGAGGAGTCTGAAAGCTGGAGGTGCTGAACAGCTTGCAGGAGTGCTAGCCTAAACAAGCCTTGCTTGGGGTTCTCAGCATTCCAAACCATGTTGACTTTCTGGGAACACGATGGAATTTCCTTGCTTATGACAAACAAGCACAGAGTCTGCTGTTGAGGCGTTGCTGTTTTGGTAACACCCAGCCCTGCTGAGGAAACAAGCAGAGCTGATTTGGGGAGTAATCTATAAAATTGACCACTAGCAGTTGTTTCTTGAGCTCTAAAGCTCTTGCCCTTGAGGGGCCCGTACAGGAGGTGCCAGCTGGTACTGGGAGCTGTCTAGGAATGCCTGTAAATCCAGTTGCAGTGGTTCCCACTCAGGACAGCTGGGTGACAGTGGCACAGAGTTACCTGGTGGTTGCATGTGTGGTGACAGCACATTGTGCATGCCCTGGTTGGACAGACCCTCCCCACGCCCCGTGTGTGACACCCACCCTGCACAGCAGAGCTGAGGCTTTGTGCTCATCCGCTGCTTGCAAAACATGCACGAGAGTGCTGAGGCACCTGCTCAGCACCAGGCACTGCAAGAGCAAATCCTGTTAGAAACCACAACATTTCCTGCAGCACCAGAAGCGGAGGCTCCTGTTGCCCTTGGGATTACATGGGCACCGTTGGGAATGATGACATGCATGGTTCAGAGGGTGTGCTGCTCTCCCTTCTGGTGCAGCAAATACACTAGAGTACGTGCTGATAATTCTTTACTGGTTAATATTCTTTAATTTCCAGGCCTGACAGTTCCAAGTGTTCCTGGAGCACTAGCTCCTTTGGCTATTCCAGCAGCAGCTGCGGCGGCTGCAGCAGGACGGATTGCCATTCCCGGCCTGTCTGGGACAGGGCACTCCGTGCTGCTGGTTAGCAATCTGATCCCAGAGGTTAGTGCAGTCCTGACTTTACTTTTTTTTCTCTCCTTCCTGTTATCTCTGCTTTCACTTTCTGAACACGGATTGGGCTGAAATTCATTGAAAGTGAAATCCTGCAGTATCCAAAGGAAGCAGCGCTGCTAGAGCAGCCGCTGCCGTGCTCTGACAGCCCCAGGTGCAGGGCAGAGCAGTACTCTAGTTGCTGAAGGGAAATGGGAAAGTCCATCTCAAATTGAAATTGCTCTTCCTTGGTTCAAAGCCAAGGATGCTGCCTGCCTGCTCTTGTCCCCCAAAGACTACAATGCCTGTCCCTTCCTCCCTCTTCTGTTTGGAGTCTCCCCACCATTCCCATGGAATAGTGTCATTTGGGTCACAGAATAGCCATGTCCATCCTTTTCCTTGGCATGTTGTAGTTTTTAATGCATTAATTCAGAACTACAGAGAGGCTTCATGCTGACCTTTGCTCTTTCTGTGTAGTGTCTGGATCCCTGCTAGCTTGACCTTGTACCTGTGCAGTATTTCCTCTGCCATGTGCTTGCACATTTCCCCCTTCCAGGATTCCTGGAAGTTTTTCCTTAGCTAAACCCCTTAACAGCTCACAGTTTACATTTTCAATTCTACTTAACTGAGTGAGTTGAAATATTTGGGTTTCTCTAAAAATAAAGCAAGTAATATTTGAACAAAAACCTTGTTTAATGAAAGACAGCACCATAAGGGAATTGGATATGGGGGGCTTGGATTTTCCTTCAGTCGGCCCCTGGATCTGGTTGGATTGAAAGTGTAGAACCTCTGGTGTTCAGCAGAGTGATAAGGCTCTGCTGAGGAGCTGTAACTGGTGGGAGTGTGCACACACGTTAATAGCACTTTGCAAAGCTGTAAAACTTACCAGTGATGGCAGAGTCACCACAAAACCTCTTTGGATCAAAGGGGAAGCCTGGATGTGACGAATGATCAAAATGTTTAACTCTTCATGAGATCAACCAATTGGATCATGTTTCAGACTGCTCTTACCTGTCATTACTGTTCTCTCCAGGGCATGAAATAACAGCAGGGGCTGTGGAACAGTTTTGGGATTTGCTGCTCGTGCTGCCTGGAAACTGCTCTGCCATTCCAGAGTCTCTCACCTCTGGCTTGTTCCACCATAAGTCCTGATAATTGCAGGCATCATTATTCCTGTGTGATGCTCCCGGGATGCTGTTGGGTGCCTGGATGGCAGTGACAGGACAAGGGGCTGTGCTGCACCGCTCAGATTCCTCACAGCTCTGTTTAGGCAGGAGCAAGCAGTTATTTCATGTCCTGTGGTATTTTTTTGAGGAGCTCTTCACTCTCCATCCAGCTTGTCTTTGGGCTAGAGAGACTTTGGGACTTGGACTGAAGCTGTGAACTAACAGACATGAAACTTTTTCCACTGCCTGTATAATCAGTGTTGTAGAAACTTACCTGTGCCACAACGAGTTAGTAAAGAGACAGTATTGCCTGGATTGACTGCTCTGCCGTGGGGTTTTCCTGAGTGGGAATCATGGGACCTGAAATTGCTCCATTTTTTCTTCCACAAGAGTGGGAGCAGTCCACACATCTCAGCTTGTGGTGACCCAGTACTTTGGGTTTCTGCACAGTGAGGTCAGGCCACGGAGCAGGAAGGGAACAGTCTACAAACAAGGTACCAGCTCCTTTATCTGAGTGTTTCCAGCAGATCTTACAGTGGGGTTTGTGGCAGTACAGCTGCTCACCCACATGATCTGTTCATTTAAAGCAGTGCTTGGTATCCAAGCTGGATGTTCCTTGTTTCTTTCCAGCCAAGTATTATGGCATGGATTGCTTCCTGCAGTTCCTGACCCCAAAGCAGCAAATGAAGTTGTTTGTGACTCGGTCTATGAATTGATTAATTGTAAAGAGAGAAAATATTTTTAGTTAAATTTTAGGGAATGCCATTGCAACTGAATTGGTTGTTGCAGCCTGTGAAAGTCACTCTGGGGGGATACTGTCTCTTACTCCTTTGTATATCTAAAGTAAAAATGCCTTTTCTTTATCATTGTGTTCCACTAGGTAAAACCTATTAACTGTTTCTGTAAGCAAGTTATTGTATGTAGAATTCTATAAATCTGACTGATGGAACACTACATATTCCTTATGTATTTACTGACCTGTGTTTTTTGCTACTTTTTTCTTTTCTCCCCATCCCTGAATTTTTTTTCTTCCCCCGATCCGGAATTTCTTTGCCAACTGACTGCACGGTACTTCTGCTTCCTGTTGTTGCTTGAAACAAAAAAAAAAAAAATAAAAACATTCCCCTTCCAAAAAAAAAAAATAAAACAAACCCTGCTCTTCGGAAACCAACCTGCCCTTCAATATTAACCATCTTGAAAACTTCATCATCCATCAACCAATTTCGCCATTTCCTGCGGGGACTCTGCCCTTCCTCGTTGTGGACGATTTGTGCAACCTCGCTCTCCCCTTCGATTCCTTACCTCTTCCCTGTCCCTCCGCTGCCTTGCTCTGCTGTTCTCTAAAGAGAGTTACACCCCAATGCCTCTTTATTCTTTTCGGTATGTTATTATTCACACTTTTTATTACCTTGTTTTTCATTTATTTGAGATTACTTTTTGATACTTCAGAAATGTACAGTTTGCAGTTTGCCTTTTTTTTCTTTTTTTTTCTTTTTTTTTTTTTTTCTTTGTTTTTTTCTTTTTTTTTTTTTTTGGATGCATAGTTTTGGTTTTACATTGTTTACTTAGTTTGCTGTTTAATTTAGTTTGCCTTTGGTTTTGGTTCAGTTCTGCATGGGTTATTGCTTTGCATGTCTTTGATAAGAGTTTTAAATTGTGAGAGCATGCAAAATTGTCCAGTCTTCTGGCAGTAAGATTTTGGCTTTTTGCTGAAACCCAATGTCTTTTCTTTAATGTATTGTTCCATTATTATTCTGCTATATAAGAATTCTGTTAATCAGAGCAGAATTTGTAGCCATGGTTGGAATGAGATCAGTTCTGGTTGGGAATGGATGTTTTTGCTGTTGGATTGATTAGGTGATGTTAAGTTGAATTAGACTTTTTGTTTCCCTACCTAAGACTGTTCTTGTTTCCTCCCTCTTTGAAGGAGTCTATGGCGATGTGCAGAGGGTGAAGATTTTATTTAATAAGAAAGATAATGCCCTGGTTCAGATGGCCGATGGGAATCAGGCCCAGCTTGGTAAGCTTGGCAGGGTCACACTCTAGGCAGTTAGGGACAAAATGGGTATTTAGAACTTTATTATTGGCACTTTATTCACTTCCAACACAAGACCCAAATGTGTCTGTGCCTTGTGGGGTGTGGCTGGGGTGGCTCGTGGATGCGACAGGGAAGTAGGCAAAGAATGCAGTGAGGCAGAGGGACCCTGCAGCATGTGGTGCCTGCAAGGGCAGTGAAATTCTGGCCTTGAATTTGTGTTTGGACAAAACTGAAGCAGCCTGCAGTCAGGTCTGTGCTCCCCTTGCAGCCATGAGCCACTTGAATGGGCAGAAGCTCCACGGGAAGCCGATCCGCATCACCCTGTCCAAGCACCAGACAGTGCAGCTGCCCCGGGAGAACCAGGAGGATCACGGCCTCACCAAGGACTATGGCACTTCTCCTCTACATCGTTTCAAGAAACCAGGCTCCAAAAATTTCCAAAACATCTTTCCCCCTTCTGCCACTCTTCATCTGTCCAATATTCCGTAAGTATCAGCAGGGAGAGTTCCTGTTTAGCAGTGTATTGAAGTGTTTGCAGCCTTGGTGTGAGGGCAGCTCTGTGTTGCTATCAGGAGAGCTCACCCAGCTCCCTGTTTCAATTGTCTTGCCATGCCAAGAGACAGCTGACAGGGAATTTAGAAAAGTCTCTAATGATAATCAATTTTTTGACATTACTTTAACCTATCAACATCTGTTTGACTGGGAAAATTTTCTGTTTCAGACCTTCAGTAACTGAAGAAGACCTTAAGTTGTTATTTTCAAGCAATGGTGGGATGGTCAAAGGATTCAAATTCTTCCAGTAAGTATTTGTGTTGTGTCCTCTTCTTACTCCAGGCTTTTCATGTGGGAAGGGTGGAAGTAGTTGGTTCCAATCAAAGGTGAGCAGAATCCCTATGACTCTGGAATAAAAAATTCCTGAGTAACCTTGGGTTGAGCAGTAGGGCTGTGTGTGCTTGCCACAGAAATACTCCTCTAAAGAGTGAGTGTGCTGCAGGTATCTGGGGGTTAATTCTCTGCTGGATGGGAGAACTTGGATCGAGTTGTGAAAAGTCCTGCAATGGAACTGAACATGCCTGAAACTTGTGTCTTGTCAGGAAGGACCGTAAAATGGCTCTGATCCAGATGGGCTCTGTGGAAGAAGCCATTCAGTCCCTCATTGACCTCCACAATCATGACCTGGGGGAGAACCATCACCTGCGTGTGTCCTTCTCCAAGTCCACCATTTAGAGCTTGGGAAGGCCCGAGTAAAAATGGACTTGACTTAAAACCTCTGGGGTTCAGCCTTGATCTTAAAAGGCTGGACACCAGGGTTTCAACTTCCATCATTCCAGAAAAAAAAAAAAAGCCACTTTAAAAATGCAGCTGAAGTGACCTTAAAAGACCAGAGATTTTATTTTTTTAAAGAGAAATCAGTTTACCGGTTTTTAAAAAAAAAAAAGAAAATTAATTCCTCTTGCTAACCTTGCGGTGATGGGTAACAATCTTGACTGTTCCAATAAAAATCACAAGTTCAAGTTTACACTGTGGAACCTGCTCTGGGAAATTCCCCTCCCCTCCTGCTCCTCCTCCCCCAAAAAGCAGATCCCAACCAGTTTTATCAGGTTTCACATTGATGCCTTTTTTAATTTCCTTACCCATTCATGCCTTGAAAGACCTAAAACCACTGTGTAAATTCACTGTAGCGCCTTGGAGTCAGGATTGTGGTGACCAGGAGCTCCCAACCTGCCCAGCACAACACTCGGTTGCATTGATCCCACCTTACCTGTGCACCTGCTGTCCTGTGCCTTAAACCTTCTAATTCTTTGGGGAAAACATCTGAGCTGCAGGGAGGGGATGGGCAGAGCTGAGGAGGGGAGCGGCTCTGTCCGACGATCAGTCGGGGGAGCTGGCAGAGTGGATAAAGGAAATTTTGGGCTGTGACTCGAGGCAGTCGTGTCTCAATCTCTACGTGTGCCCCGTGCCGCTTCCCAGTCTGCTCGTGGGTCATTGCCACCTGCAAACTCAGGTGGGAGTTACCTCAGAGCCCTCGTTGGGTCATTGCCACCTGCAAATTCAGGTGGGAGTTACCTGAGAGCCCTCGTTGGGTCATTGCCACCTGCAAACTCAGGTGGGAGTTACCTGAGAGCCCTCGTTGGGTCATTGCCACCTGCAAATTCAGGTGGGAGTTACCTGAGAGCCCTCGTGGCTGGGTGGGGGAGCGTTCCCAAGGCCAAATCACATTCCAGTGTCAGGAGAGAGCCTGCAGGCCCTGCCCTCACAGAGCTGGTGAGGGATAAAAGAGCCGCTGCGGGACACTTGTGAAAACAAATCAGAGTTTGTCAAAATTGTGTGTGTATATACCTAAATGCTTGGCTAGGATTTGGAGAATCCTTGGATACCCCACAATTAGAAAGGTGCCTGCGAGAGGTACCTTTGTGCCCCTAATTGGAGATTAACGAGGCTGCTGTAGCTCCGCCATCGTTCTTAGAGCATGTCTTCAGCATTTGAGCTTTTGTTTGAATCCTTGTATTATACTTTGATGCCGTTGCTGTCCTCTGTGCCTAGCAATATTTCCAGTTGACCAAATATTCTAATCTCTTTATATGCAAAAGACATAGTTTTAAGTACCTTTTATAGAATGATAAGATGGTATAAACGTAATCTAAATTTACTCCTTTGTGGTATTACCCGTGTATACTGTACTTTATTTTCTTTGTTTTGTAATTGAAGCTGTAGGGCAGGAGTAGTTTCCAGGCTGAGGTCGTGGCTGAGGATGAGCAGAGCCGAGGGTGAGAGAGAATGAGCACAAACAGCTCAGGAATGGAAGGAAAAGGACCCAGGCTAAAGATTTCTTTTTACCTTTTGAACCTATAAGCCCAGATGTTCTAGGAAGGGAATTTATTAAAAAGTAGAATGCAGCAGATCAGTTTTTCCCAATGATACAACTGTTTTTGTTTTTTTTTCTGGCTTACAACTCTTTCCCGGGCCATTCTGCCTTCTATTCCGTGTGATCCGATGTTGCCTTACATTTCCCTCTAACCTGCAACCTGTTCGGATGCAAAATAACAAGAATCTTGTACTTTTTTTCAGGGTTTTTCTGCAAATTGTGGACCAAAGTTTGTTTTTTAATTGTCTTAGTGTTGCAAGTTCTGATTTCCTTGCTTGGTGTGGGAGCTCTTGACTTGCCTAGCACTGAGTGTTTGGAAAAGTCTTAACTTTTTCTGTAGTTCCTCCCTGGACTCTCAAGGATATGAATTATGCTGGAGAAGCGTGTGAGGTCCGAGTGAGGCTCCAGCTGGGGCTGTGGTGTGCTGGGTACCCCTGAGGAGGGCAAGACCCCTGGTGACAGCATCACCCCAGCTGCTTTTGGGTACCTCTAAATCTGGGTGAGCTGTGCTGGAGCTTTTTGCCCCTGCAAAAAGCATCCTGCAGGAGGGCACAGCTGAGGGGGTCTCATCCCCTCCCTAGTGAAACACCCACTCCTCCCACAGGGGACCCAGCCCACCCAGCCCATTGGCACTGGGGTAACTGGGCAGTGCCCCCCATCACCCTCCCCAGCACTGGGGAGGCTCCCGGGGCCGGGCCCTGGCCGGGACACTCCGGGTGTCCCGTGAAAATCACGGATGGATTTGGGGTAACCAGACCCCCCAGCACAGCGGGTGCTCCCTTCGGATCCTGTGTTTGCATGTAAAGAATGTGAGTAACTAAGGGTGTACATATTTATAATTTTTTTATACCTGTTGTAAGACATGAGGGGCAGCAAAACCCAGTTTTTTATGGTGACCAGATGTATTGTATATTTTGATAACAGCAATTCCAGGTTCAGTATTGTGGAAGGTGGGTGGGGAGGGGAAGCGTACACACCATCAGAATTCCATTGCCTCTTTCAAAGAATGTTTGTAATGCAAAAAGAAATGAAATTAAAACTATTTTATAACAACCTTTGTACCTTTCTGTAGCTCCATTATTTCCTGTTGAGATTGTAGAAGCAGTTGGTGCCCAGTCTGTACTTGTGCTTTCAATAAATTCTTCTGTATCCTTCACTCCTGATCTTCCTCCTCTTTATTGTGCCTGTTTTGCTTCTGATTTTTCCTTCTCATGTAATTCCAGCTGCCTCATTTTATTTAACTTTGACTTTTCACACACTCTGGGCAGTGTCCCTGTCTCTGTGGAGCCACGGGATGGGGTCCAGGCTGGAGCCCCAAGGCCTGAGGGTCGGGCCCTCACTGATGCCCTGCCTGTGTCACACTCCAGCACTTTGTTACTTCATGTTCCTAAACTTTCCATACGTTCTGGCTAATATCCATGAAAAATAACCCACTTTGAGTCAAACCCTCCTCTCTGTAGTCCTGTGCTGTAGCTGTGGGGCTGGATGTGACATTTTCCATCGTGGGGCAGGAGGTGCAATTCCCATCTCTCCATGAGCTGCCTGAGGAGCAGCTTTGTGCTTCTTTAAGGGTTGTAGTTCTTACCTGTATGCTCAGCTCTTCTCAAACTCCTGTCCAAAACTGTGTGGAGAAAATCCCCACTTGGAGCTGCTCTGCTGGCCCCGTCCCTCTGGGCTGAGCTAGCATTAGGCTCCAGCATATTCCACAGGCGTTTGCACAGCCCTCAGCCTCCAGGGTTTTACCGAGGGGGTCCTGCCGCAGCCAGGGCTGCTCAAAGGGGCCACTGTTGTTCCTTGAAAAGCTAATGGGATTTATAACAGCTGCCTGTGCAAGCTGGGCCGGGGGGATGCGGTGCTGCCCCACTGCAGTGAGCAGGAGCATCGCTCCGGGTTTGTTTCTGAGCTCTCTGGGACCCTGCCCAGGCTCCCGCGGGCATCCCTGTGCCCTTCCCGGGCCCCTCGGGCACTGATCTGCTGCTGGCGCGGCTGGAAGATCCCACCCGGGTGGCAGCGAGGGACGGGGTCCCCATGGGAACAGCGGTGGCTGCGGGGGGGTCGCGTCCTGCCCCTCCCATCCCTTCCCCGGGCAGAGCCCCCAGCCTGGCCCCGGACGGGCCCCAGATACAGCGGAGCCGAGTCGGGCGCTGCCCCCGCGGCCTCCCGCACCCCGGGCCGGCGCTGTCCGGGCGCGGAGAAAAGTGCCCCGAAGCTGCCTTTGACGGGAAAACGCTGACGGGGGGCAGTGGGGGCTCCTCCAGTCCGTGCCCGGAGCCGGGGGAAGGGGCTGCCTGCGGGGTGAGCCCCCTAAAGCCCGGCCTTCCACACGCCCTCAAAGCACCGCTGAGCGCGGAAAGGGGATTAGGTGCCAGCGGGAACCCCAAAGCAGGAACCCCAAATCGGGGAGCGGTTTGGGAATCCCAAATGGCAAAGCGAGCCCCGGGACGGGGCCGGGAGAGGGACCGAGCCCTTTGTGTGTCACAAAGCCGAGCCCTGCTCCTGGGGCTCACCGGGGAGACACCGGGACGTGCCTGGGACTCCGGGCAGAGGGTGTCCCCAGCAGAAAAGGCGGGGACACCGAACACGTGTGGTGCCCGGGCAGAGTCCAGGCCGGGGCTGAGATGGGGGCTGGCAGCCCTAAAAGGGGCCGGGGGGCGGATGGATGAGGATGAAGATGAGGATGAGGATGCTCCCTCCCTTCCCCGCGGATGCAGCAGCGGCTTTCTGGGGGGCTGCCCGAGGGAGGTCGAGGGCTGCGGGGGTGGGTGCGGGGCCGAGGGGTTGCCCGAGACTGCGAGAGCGATGCGGGGCTGTCAGTTGCCATGGAAACCGCTGGGTCAGAGGCGGCGTGTGACGCCATCGGCACCGCAATGAGCCGTGAGCGCGGGGGCGGCGTGGGGCTGCCGGCCTGGGAGCTCCCCCATCGCCGCGACCCCCAGCAAGGACCGCCGGAGCGCCGCGTCAATCCCGGTGACCTTCGCCAGCGGCTCCGGGTCACCTCCCCGGGTCACCCGCACCGCGGCTGGATGGAGCAGCCCCACGGCCCTCGTGCTGGTTTTACATCGGACCCCCTCATCTCCCACCCACCCGGGGCCCACCACAACCCCCCACACCACGAGCTGCTGCTGCCACAATCCTCCCGCTAATCCCGGGTGGCTTTTCCAGCACCGAGTCAGGGTTATGTGGATAATCCATATGTTTGCAAGGCAAAGGCTCTGGGATATCCACTATTAATCCAATTGGCGGTGGCAGTTTGGTGCCATCGGCACAGTGTCCTGTGGAGGGGGGGTCGTGGCTGCTCCAGCCTCTGCCCCCCGGAGCTGGGAACTCCCGCAGAGCCCTGGTCACCCCCCTCCAGCCGTGGAACCCAGCTGTCCCCCACCCTGCTGAAGGAACCCAGCCAGGGAACATCCACGTGTTTATTTGCTTTTCAAACCACAGCAGCTTCAGCTGTTGCCCGACATATTCGCAGCCTGGAGATCCCCTCTCTGCTCCCCCCAAACCTCGGCTGCGGCCCGGGGCTGCCCCTCCTGGGGCAGAGTTCAGCCCCCACTGCACTCCCACCCCAACACCCCCCTCTCCTCCAGTCCCTGCAGTATTTACAGCCTCTGCACGCCCAGAGCCACAGCGCTGGGCAAACCCCCCTCCCAGTCTGTCCACCACCAGCCTCCCTCACACAGACCAGTGGTGCAGGATTGGGGGTGTCACAGGACCCCCAGCACCCACAAACCCCCACATGAGCTAGGGCCTGCTGCCCCACAGCAGCCTCTTCCCCCTGTTAAACCCCTTAATCTAGTTCTCCCCAAAGCCCTTCAGCAGCACTTGTCCCTCCCCGCTCCCCTGCAGACATCCACTTCCAGAGATGGAATAAAATAACCCCTCAGAAATGTCAGCACCAGTGTTAGAGAAAAAAACAAAGTCAAAAGTGCTTGGAGCTGCCCAGCCCCACAGCCTGTGGGGGTCAGAGCCCCACCAGCTGCCCGAGCAGCAGCAGGGCCCCATGCTGGGGGTCCCACAGACGTCTCAGCTGGCTCAGTAGCAGTGTGGCTGTGCTGCTCAAGAGCAAAGCCAGCCCCGTCCTGCCATCCCCTGCAGAGGGACCCTGGCATCACAGAGCCCCCCCAAATCAGGGCAGGGGCGTGGGGCCCTGGAAGGCACCGGGGCTCAGTCCTTAAACCTGCGGCCTGCCTGCATCTTCTTGTAGTACAGGTCCACCTCGCTGTCCGCCGCCCCGTCGCGCTCGGCCGGCTTCCTCCGCAGCGTGGAGTCGCGGCTGGCTGCGGCCAGCAGCCCCTCAGGGGGGACCTCCACCCGCTCCCCACCACCCCCTGCTGCCCCCGGGATGGCGGCCAGG
Organism: Prinia subflava; assembly: GCF_021018805.1. Taxonomy (NCBI): domain Eukaryota; kingdom Metazoa; phylum Chordata; class Aves; order Passeriformes; family Cisticolidae; genus Prinia; species Prinia subflava. The sequence goes on from NC_086254.1 coordinate 14,488,247, forward strand.
CTGCCGTAGCGTGGCTCGTCCTGCTCCATGTCGCTGACAGAGGAGCCAGGGGAGATACCGGCGCTCTTGGCTGGGCGGAAGCCGTGGAAATCCTTCCCCACCTCACCCAGCTCGTAGGTGTCTGGCCCCTCTGGCACCTTTGGCCCCGATTTCCACTCCCAGGGCCCGTTGCCAGCGGAGAGGTGGACAACAGGGTGGTGAGGGGCGTGAGCGTCGATGGTGATGATGCTGGAGCTGTCCCGCTCCGAGGGCGAGCGGTACTGAGAGGAGTCAGAGCTGGTGGAAGACGAGGACGTCTCCGAGTGCTTGGGGGTGACAGAAATGAGGCCCTGCTGCTTGGACATGGCGATGACCTGCATGAGGCGCGGGGGGTTGGCCACCCTCTGCGCTCCCCCCTTCTCCGCCACCATCACCCACTTGGCCCGCACGGCCGCCCCGCCGCCGGCCGCAGCCCCCGCGCCTGCCTGGCTCTCCTCGGGGATGTGCACCAGCTGCGAGGCGCCCGGCCGGGGCTGGATGAGCACGCGGGGCCCCACGGCCGCCCGCTCGGCCGAGCGCGCCTGCACCGTGGGGTACAGGGAGGGGGGCACCTCCTCACAGGGCTCCCCCACACCCCGGCCCTGCGCCGCCTCCTCCGCCAGCGTCATGCTCCGGCCCTCCAGAGACTTCTGCTTCCACTCCGTGATGAGCTGCTTAGAGCGGGAGGCGTCCACGGGGACGTGGATTGTCATGTGGCGCCGCGCGGGGTCGTCCATGGAGGGCGTGTTGACGCGGGGCAGGGTGTTGCTGAAGGTCACCATGTTCTCCTTGCCCATAGGGCTGCGGGGGGCCAGCAGGTCCACATCCACACTGGCCCGCTTCAGGCTGCCCAGAGAGTTCTTCTCGCGTGGCACCGGCCGTGCCGCCTCCTCCAGCCGTGCCTGCGGGTTCAGCTCGTCGGTGCTCACCGATTTGTTCTGGTGGTAGACAGAGTCGTGGCCCCGCTGTGTCAGCGCCCGCAGTGCGTCCTTGGCCGGTGCCTGCGTCGGGACCCGCTCCGTTGGGGCACGGAAGTTGCCAACAGCATGGAAAGCCTGTGGGAAGGAGAACCACAGAATCCTAGAATGCTTTGTGTTGGAAAGGACTTTTAAAGGTCATCGAGTCCAATGCCCCTGCCAGAGGCAGGGACAACTTCCACTAGACCGGGTTGCTCCAAGCCCTGTCCTGCCTGGCCTTGAACACTTCCAGGGATGGGGCAGCCACAGCTGCTCTGGAGAGTTTGGAGTCAAACGGCCCCACCAGGACCCCCAGCCCCCTCCCTGGGCCCAGGGCAGGACCGGCACCCACCAGGTAGGCGGCGATGCCGGAGCCGATCAGGAAGCCCACGTAGACATCGGCGGGGTGGCTGCGGTACTGCGTGATCTGGGTCAGGCCACAGATGCCGGCGGCGATGGCGAAGGCAAAGACCAGGATGGGCTTGAGGAGCTTGGTGCTGTCCGAGATGATGGAGTTGAAATACATCTGGGGCAGGAAGAGGTTGTTAGTCACGGCCCGGCCACGCAGAGAGCTGTTGGGTGCATGTGGGACCGCAGGTGCCTGCACACACACCCAGCACGGGCACAGGAATATTGGGCAGAGCTTGTCTGTGCCACAGGAGAGGGACACAGCTGCCAGTGGCGTGGGATTCATGCTGCCCCAAGCCAGCACGTGCCAGGCAGTGCCGGGAACTCACCGACACATAAACTGCAGCGAAAGCCGAGAGCGTCGCATGCTGGGATGGGAAGGTTTTCCTGCAGGGAGAGGGGATGTGGTTGGGACAGAGCAGGAGGGCTGGCAGTGTGGCACAGGGCTCCCCTGGCACGTACCTGGCAGAGAGAATGGCGTGCTTGTCGGTGCCTGAGCAGATGTCCTGGGTGATGTAGGGGTTGGCGTCGCAGGGAGTGCCCAGGAGTGTGTAGTTGGGCTTGCAGACGGTCAGGAAGAAGGGAGCGTGGTAGCCTGTGGCCAGCTGGATGATGTCTGTCACCAGGGCTGTGGCACAGAGCCCAAACACGTGGACACCTGGGGATGGCAGGTGACAGTGGGTAACCCTCATCCCACGTGGGGCAGCCAGGACCCCCCCAGCACTGGAGCACCCACTAGAACAGCTCCGGTGCAGTGTCCAGAGTTTGGGCAGGGTCATGCTCCAGCTATCACAGCCAGGGTGTCCCCATGTCCCCTCCAGCCCCCGGGTCCTATTCAGGCTGCAGCACAACGTACCCACAAACCTGACGGTGCGGCGCAGGAAGGAGTTGAAGTTGCAGCCACCGGCGTTGATGCTGCCCTCGGCACCGGCGCGGCCCTTCAGCCGGGACTGCAGGCAGTACACCATGGCCTCCCCGACCATGATCTGCGAAGGAACCGCTGGCTCAGGCCGGACTGGGGGGAGCTGGGCTGCTGGCAGAGCTGCCCGATGGGTGCTGGACCCTGCCAGACCCCAATCCCTTTGTCCCGACCCCCCCAGCAGGACAAGCCCGGACGCACCGAGGCGGCGGGCGCAGCGAAGGCCAGGCTGAGCAGCATCAGCAGTGGGATGAGCTCCTCATTGGTCTCCACGTAGGGCATGGAGAGCGTCCTGTCATGGCACTGGAAGCCCACCTTGGCCGGCTTGAAGAGGTCTGTCAGCTCCAGGAAATAGAGCGTCACGACAGAGGAGGCCACGATGGGCAGCTGTGGGGGAGAGAGCGGGGACCAAAGCACCCCCGGAGTGATGGCACCGCACAGTCCCAGCAGAACGGGGCACAGAACCCGACCCGCCGTGCCAGGGCCTGGGACAGAGCCCCTGCACAGCCTCCACCCTGAGCCCACCCACCCCACACCCACCTCCACGAAGTAGAAGCAGGGCAGGAGCGTCATGCTGTCCTTGGGGGCACGGGCTTTCTCCTTGGGGGGGATCATGGTCCTGGGCAGGTGCAGGGGGCCCACTGGGCTGTGCCTCCACCCTGTGGGGGCACAAGTGTCACCACACGGCAGGGGGACGGGCAGCCACAGTCACCCATGGTCACCCCTCCAGTCCCTGACCCTGGAGGGGGACGAGCACCCCCGGGCCACCACCCGGCCCTGCAGGGGTATGAACACCCCATGTCACCCCCTGTCACACCCAGGTCACACTACTGCCCCCGCTCAGGAGAGAGACACAGCCGGAACTGGGGGTGTCGGCACCCCAGGGGGGAGTCCCCCATCGCCCTGGGGGGTCCCCAACCGAGGCAGGGGCTGTGACAACAGGTGGGGAGGAGGCTCGTCTGTCGCGACAGACGGCGAGGCTGCTGCGGAGGGCGTGCAGAGGGGGTGTGCCCCCCGCAGAGCCGGGCCGGGGATGGGGTTCCCCGAGCCCTCCCGGCCCAGCCCCACGAGATTGCACCGAGCCGGTGCCGCGAAATGAGGGGGGAGGATAACGGGGATGAAGCGGCGAAGGGCAAGGGCGAGGGGCAGTGAAGGGAGGGGGCAATAACGGGAGATTAACCGGGGGTATAACCGGGAGGGCGGGGGGCGCAGCAGGGAACCTCCCCTTCGAAGGCACCGTGCCGCAGCCGCGGGCGGGGGTCTGGGCCGAGGGATGGGAGGGGGTGTCGGGGGAGGGAGGAGCGGCCCTTTGTGCCGGTCTGTGCCCCCCACTCACCTCAGCGGCGGCCCCGGGGCGCAGCGGGGCGGGGGGCGGCGGTAGCAGCGGCGAGCAGGGGGATGTCCCCGGGATCCGGGATGCTCCTGCCTCGGCGGAGCGCGGGGAGCGGCGGCTTCCTCCGCCCCCGCCGCCTCCTCCTCCTCCTTCTCCTCCTCCCTCGCCCGCCGTCCCCCGCTCCGCCCCGCAGCCCCCGGCCCCTCCCGGGGCGCCGAGCCCCCGCCGAGCCCCCATCGAGCCCCCGTCGGTGCCGGGATGGGGTCTGGGGGAGTCGGGGGAGGTTCGGGGTGTCGGAGGGGGGACGAGGCAAGACAAAGAGCCGGGCGGGGCCGAGGACAGCCGCGGGACCGAGCCCTCTCCGCACCGCTCCGCATCCCGGACCATGCCCAGGCCAGGGGGTCCCGGGGCCACCCCCAACACGGGCTGCCTCCACCGCCGGATCCACCCTTGTCCCCCTGTGCTGCTGCCCCCGCCCCAAGGCCCCGCCTGCCCTGCAGAGCCCCCTCCCTTGCCCTGGGCCTGTGGGGAGCTGCGGGGGTCCCGCATCACGGGAGTGCATGACCCCCAAAATCACCACCCCAGGACTCTGCCAGCCCCAGCTGGGCTCTGTCGGCCGGGAGGTGCCTGCCTTGCCCTGCCCTGCCCTGCCCTGCCCTGCCCTGCCCTGCCCTGCCCTGCCCTGCCCGTGGCACCTGAGGGCTTAGGGGGGGTCTCAGGGGGATTCCTGGACCCACACTCATCAGTAGCCCCAGGGACAGTGCTGGGGGACACCCTCAGCAGGAGCCTTGAGTCTCCCAAATTTGAGCCTGGGGAGGTGGGTGCAGCTCCCTTTGCTTTTTGGAAGCTCCCAGCAGCACCTGGCAGAGGCAGCAGCACCCCAGCCCCACCTGCCCGTGCCCTCGCTCTGCAGAGGATCCCGGCTGTGCCCAACCCAAAATCCCACCCTGTGCCCCATTCCCTGCACCCCAAACTCAGTTGTTCCCCCCAACCGCCCCCTGCCCACCCTCTCAGGGTCCTGTCCGGGGTCTGAGCAGCCCGGGCTCCACATGGTGCCCTTGTTCCATTTTTTGCCCTAAGTGGGCAGAAATCTCCCGGCGTATTTAACATCTAAATCCCGAATCCCTGGAAGCTGCAATTAAGCCGCTCTCCCTGCAGAAAATCCCCGGTTTGAGCCGGACTCGGCCGCCTCCCGCAACACCACCACGCCGCCTGCTCCGACCCCTGCCCACCGTGTGCCACCAGAGTGTGGGGACAGCGAAGCCACCTCTGCAGAGGGACACCTGAGCCTCCCCGGACCCCCCTCCTGGCCGATGTGTCCGGCCACCCGCTGACCAAGGGTCCGCTGGCTTGGGGTGGTCGGAGGGTCAGAGTTTGGGGCAATGGGGCGTCTGCGCGGCCGGACAAAGGGAATGCGGCAGCTCGGAGCTGTAAACGCTGGTGGAGCAGGAAAAGGAGAGGGTGGGCTCCAGCCTCTTGCGGGGCGCCCCCTGTTCGGTCCCGGCTGCGCAGTCGGGAGCGCGGCCGGACCCAGCTGTGGGTAGCCACGGTGGCCACGGGGCATCCCGGCAAGGGGCGAGGGCAGTCCCTCGATGCGCGGTGAGAGGCTCCGGGGACGAGCCCGGGAAGGGGCTCCGGGCGGCGGCTCCGGAGCTCGGGAACGCGCCCGGACCGGGCGGGAGCCGAGGCGGTGGCTCCGCTTAGTGGCAACTGGGAGAAAGGCAGAGGGGACCGGGGCTGCCACGGCCACCGGCATCCCGGAGACCGCCCCTGTCGCTGCCATCAGCCCTCCCATCCCCGCAGGAACCCCCTCGGGACAGGGGGGACGGGACGGGTTTGTATCCTGGGCACCCACCGAGCTGGCACCCAGCACCCACCAGGGACCGGCACCCCAGGCCGGGCGGGGCCCCCGCTCCTGGGGGGGGAGGGGATACAATCTGCCGGAGCCTTCTTTTGCCAAGATCCTGAACTTTTTCGGCATTAAAAACCCCGATGCAGAAATCCCCGGCGGCCCGTGCCAGGGCCAGCAGCTGGGCCGGGCTGTTTCCTCCTCCCGCGCTGTTTGTGCTGGGAACTCTTGACCCCTTTTATAAGCTGAATATTTCAAAACATTCAACCCACGCTGCGGAAACCCCCCCGCTCCCCCCTTTCCTGCCCCCCCGCTACCCCAAACTGGACATAAAAGCGAGTCCCAGCCCCAGCCCCGGGTGAGCAGCGTCCACCCCGCAGCCCCCGAGCATCCCCCAGCCGGGCTGTGCAGCCATGGGGCCAAATCCTGCTCCCGTCCTTGTCCTGGCTCTGCTGCTGCTGCTCTGGGCCCCAGTGAATGGTGAGTGCACCCCAGGGCAGTGACACGGCACAGGGGTGCCTGCCCACCTCCCCAATTCCTGCCTCCCCCTGCAGCCAGGTGCTGCTGCAGCCCACAGGGAGGGCTCCAGGGATCCTGTCCCGTGCCCCTGAGCTGACCCGGCCTCTCTCCTGCAGGGCAGCCCCGGGGACGGATCCTGAGGGGCTCCGTGGCCAGGCCCCACCTGAAGCCGTACATGGCCTCGCTGCAGCTGGACGGGCAGCACGTCTGTGGGGGGTTCCTCATCGCCCAGCAGTGGGTGCTGAGCGCTGCCCACTGCACCGAGGAGACGTGAGTGTGTGTGGGGGTCAGTGCAAAGCTGGGGGGGCTGCTGGACTCAGGCCAGATCCCACTGCACAGCCTTGAGCCCGGTGTCAGAGTGTGGGACTGGGCTCCCATCGGCAGCAAGGACTGGGCAGGGGCTGCAGGGCATCTCAGAGCTCCCTGGTGGGCTCTCTGCTCCCCCACAGCACTCCATTTCCATGGCTGGGTGCAGTGACACCCCCAAGCTGTTTGTCCCACGCTCTGACTCTCTTCCAGGGACGGCAAACTCTTCCAGGTGCTGCTGGGTGCCCACTCGCTGACGGAGCCAGAGCCCCACAAACGCCTGTACCAAGTGCGCGCCCAGTTCCCCCACCCTGGCAGCAACATCCACAACAACAAGGACGACCTTCTCCTCCTCCAGGTGGGCTGGCTGCTGACGGGACCCTCCTGCCCACCAGGCACAGCCCCGTTCCTGCAAACCCCACTGTCCCTTGGGACCCTGCAGGTCACTGATTGGCCGGAGGAAATCCTCATGGTCAGGCTGGGCCTGGTTCCCCTGTCCCTCCCTCTCCATCCCATGGGACCATCCCTGCTTCCCCCACCCTCTGTGCTGTGTCCAAATGCCTCCTCTTCCTCACAGCTCTGGTCTCTGGCTGCATCCTGGGGCTCTGATCAGGAGGCAAAGCCCTGAGTGTGGCTGAGGCCAGGACGGTGTCGGTATCAGGGCCGGGCTCGCTGTGCCCTGCTGCGTCCTGGGCACAGCTGCCCCTGTGACCTGGGTCCCCTCTGTGGCAGCTGGAGGAGAAAGCGGAGCTGAACTCGGACGTGCGGGTGCTGCCCTTCCAGCGGGAGGACCGGGACGTGGCGGCCGACACGGTGTGCGAGGTGGCGGGCTGGGGCACCACGGACCACAGCGGCACCCGGCCCGACAAGCTGCACCAGGTGGAGCGGCCGGTGATCAGCCGCGACGTCTGCAACCACCGCACGCGCCACGACGGCACCATCACCCACAACATGATGTGCACAGACTCCCGCAGGAAGGACACCTGCAAGGTACCACACACGCCCCGGGGAGCTGGCAGGGGGCAAGAGGGCACAGTGCCCGGAGCCTGGGAGAGGTGAGGGGCTGCAGAGCAGGAGGGGACAACTCCCCTGTCCATCCCTCCCCGTCCCATGGGACCATCACTGCTTCCCCCACCCAAGACCTTTGAGCTGTGTCCAAATGCCTCCCTCTTCCTCACAGCCCCAGCTCTGGTCTCTGGCTGCATTTTAGGGCTCTGATCAGGAGGCAAAGCCCTGAGTGTGGCTGAGGGGGTGAGTGCCCCCTGTGCTGGCTGCTGCAGAGCAGCTCAGAGCAGCCTGAGGCAGGAATGAGGGGTGGGAGATGGGCTGGGGTGTCCTAGCAAAGCCTTGGCCGTGCTGATGAAGTCTGGTCCTGCAGGGAGACTCCGGTGGCCCCCTGGTCTGTGGCGGGGTGGCCGAGGGGGTGGTCACGGCAGGCTCCCGTGTTTGTGGCAACTACAAGAAGCCGGCCATCTACACCCGCATCGCCCCGTACGCGGCCTGGATCGACGGCATCATGGCCTCGGCGGATGGGGACGGGGACACCCGCTGAGGGCACCACGGGGACCTGCTCCATGCCACGGCTTGCTGCTGCCAGCACGGCCAGAGCACCCACGGTGCTGCCCCACTGCGTGCCACGGGCTCCCACTGCTGCCCACCCTGCTGCCGGAGCGTCCCCACAAGCCAGGAGGAGGGCTGGGCCAGGGGACTGGCGAGGAACCAAGGAAGGGGGTCCCTGGCTCCCCACTCACAAAGCACAGGGCTCAGGTGGGGGAGAATCGGGGGTCACAGCCCTCAACAGGCTTTGCTGAAGGTGCTCAGAATGCTGCCTGCGACTGCTGCAATAAAGTGATGATGATTCCTGCAGAGCTGCTGGGCTGGAGGAGTGGGGTGAAGGAGGGAGCTGGGGGGGTCTGCACAAGGAGCCCCTGCCCAGGGGGAGCTGGACATGGGGTGGGAGATGCTGAGGTTGCGCCCTTGGGGACGGTGTGGCCTCGGGTGGGAGCAGGGGACACACCCTGCAGTGTGGCCACGACGAGATCTGGGACCTCCCGCAGGGTCATTGTGTGAATATTTGGGAAAGCAGAATCTGCCTGTTGCTGATACGGCAGTGGCAGCTCTGGCTCCCATGGTGGGATCTGTGCTGGAACCCAGCAGGATTCTCACTGGGACCCTCCTGTCCCAGGAGCTGAGGGACAGGGCAGGGCAGAGCCCCCATCTTCCCACCCTGGTCACCCCAGACCCCTGCTCCCCCACTGCCCTCACTTTGGAGGGCACAGGGCACAAGAGATGGGAGCAGGGCACAAGAGATGGGAGAAGGGCAGCAGCACAGCCCAGGGCACTGCCAGACCCTTCCAGTCCCATCCCAGGAGCTCCGAGGTCACCAGGTGCTAAGGGGGACACGAATGTGTCTCCATCCCCCTGCTGTGCTGCTGTTACCAATCAAACATTAAATAACCCCAAACCTGTTCTACAAGGAGCTCACGGAGGGCCCCGTTTGAGTTTTACTTACAGGGGAAAAGAGACTTAATAAGGTGCAGTTTCCTAATTAGCCATTTGATTGTCCCTAATTACCAGCAGAACAGAGGGGGAGAGGTCTGTGCAGCTCTTACAGCTCTGAGCAGTCAAACACTCGCTGGAGTCGAGGGATGAACTCTGTCACCAGCTCCAGTTCTCAATAATGAAATCATGGTTCCAGAGGGAAAGGGATGTACTAAGACTGGCTCACTCCCTCTCCTGAACGGTCTGTGGGGACCTGGAATTGCTGGCTGGGATGCAGCAGCAGAAAGCTCCAGGCTTTTCTCCCTAAGAGCTGAAGGATTCCTGGGAGAGAAGCAGCCCCAGATCACCCCCAAAGCGCTGGGGCTCCACAGGCACAGCCCTGCTGGCTCCAGGAGGTTGGGATGTGATTTCCTGCCCGGGGCAGCAGCAGCTGAGGGCAAGGGAGGGCAAAAGTCCAAAAGGATTTTTGGCTGCTCCTCCTCTGGCACGCTCAAGCGTCCAGCCTTGCTGAAGCTGGAGGCTTACACAACCTCAAGGATCTGATGTTTTTTCCTCGAGTGTCCATAAGGTGAACCTTGAAAACATCCTTTTCCCCTTCCCCTTTTCCCAACGATTGTGGTTCCTCTTCTGACAGATGCTCTGGCAGCCCTCCTGTGGCTCCACTGCTGGGCAGCCACGTCACACCACATAAACAAACCACATGGTTCTGTACAAAATCAGGAGAATTTTTATTTACAACAGCAAGAGGCAAAGGGAGGCTTCACTCCAGGCAGCAGCACTCACATTCCTGCTCCCATCCACCACTGATGGGCACACAGGAGCCAACTCCTGTCTCAGGGACAAGGCTGCTGAGGGATCAGGAGTGCCCAGCCCCTGTGGCACTGCCCAAGCAGCCAGAGGGATGTGAGGCACCACCTGTGCTCCCTCAGCTGGGACTTTTCCTCACCAGCTGCCCCATCACCAATCTCTGCCCACGCCAGGGCAGCTGCCAGGATGTTGCTGCTCTGCTGGCACAGCCCCAAAATACAGCCAGGCTCTCCCCTCTTGGGCCTCAAATTATGGGGAAACCTCTGGCATTCCTTTTCAGCTCTTCCCTGGTGAGAGGCAGAGCTCCCTCAGCTCTGTTTCCCAGCACAGCTCAACCAAGGACAAGCAGCAGCATGAGGGAGAGGAGCTGCCATTCCCTGTCCCAAAACCTCTGTGAAGGGAGCCCCGTGCAGCTCTTGGCCCCCACTGCACCCCAGGAAAGGCTCAGGAGTAGCTGAGGGGCATCTTCCTCCACAGCCCCCCACACAGGCAGTTCTTGATCCAGCGCTGCTCCCACTGCTTCACTGCTGTCACCTTGTTGGGTGACTTCAGCATGGTGACACAGCCACACCTGGGGGGGACACGGAGGGTGCTGGGGGGCAGTGCAGAGCCAGCACTGCTGGGGAGCTGCATGGGTCACACAGGGATCTGGGTATCCGTGGGGGAAACCAGCTCCTGTCACCTGCAGGTGACACTTTGAGCACCAAAACCAGCTGAATCCAGCGAGCAACAATCCCGCTGAGGGCTCTGCTGGAGCTGGAGCCTGGCAAGGAACAGCCCCAGCTGCTGTTTATACATGAAACAACTGACAGTCATCTCACAAAAATGATCTGCTACAGAGGCTTTCTATTAAAACCAGTAATTAAAGCTAATTCAATCACATGACTTAGATGGATGTTTGTTCCCTGAGCCATTATCCTGAAATCCAGGCTCTCCCACGAGGGTGGGTGAGTGGAGCAGCACGAAATGCAAGCCTGGTGGAAAGATGACCCCAAAATGGAGCAGGGGCAGGGGGGGATTCCTCCTTCCAGCCCTGCTATGACCACACAGGTGCTTTAATGATCAAACCCACAGAACTGGGCATCACATAAAGGAGCTGCTGTAGGGTCTCCTCCAGGCCAGATTACTTTAAGAGATTTACCTGATCTGTTTGATTTTTAACCCAAGGGCTAGGCTGCAACAATGCCACTTTCTGACAATGATGTGGACATCCCAGGTTGGGGACACCTTAAACACAGCCCCAACCGGCCCCAGAGAGCTCCTGAAGGACTCAGGACAGTCCAAGTCCTGCCCAAGCTCCCCTGCAAGTGTCACTTACCTGGTACAGGACTTGCATTCCTCTGTGGGGTAGGCGCCCAGGTGCAGCCGCCTCAGGTGGTCAATTTTGGGCTGTCCAGGGGCTCTGGGGAGGGAGAACAGGACTTTCCTAGAGTCACTTTTCATAAGCTGCTCCCAGGACAGGGAGCTGCATCTCACTGGCCAACAAGGCAGAGGCTCTGCTTACTTGCCCACCCAATGCCACGAGATTCGTTGTCACAATGACACAATTAATCACATTAATTGATGGAGTTTCCCCCCGCCCCCCATTTGCTATCACTTTTCTTTCAGTGCTTAAAATTCCCAGCCCATCACAAGCTGAGAAATGGATTCGAGCAGAGAGGACAAACTGCTCTTGGGTCACACCAACAAGGAGACAAGCCAAACCTCAGAGTGCCCAGATTCCTTCTCACCACAGCACTGACTCCTTCCAGGGGTTTGTACCTGACAAAAGCATCGAACTGGGAAGAGACAGTGTGGCCAACAAGCCCGGGAGCCTTCCCAAACTGCAGCCTGACCAGCTGCTTGTTCTGCAGCTTGCTGATGATGCCATCGTTGATGGGCAGCCAGTCAATGTTGGGAATGAGCAGCTGGCTGGGCAGGAGGCAGCACTCATCGATCAGGGCATCATCGGGCTCCGTGATGTGATTTTCCTCACGACCTGCATGGGAAAGGAAGGAAAGAACCCTGTGACCTTTACATTTCTCCCTCAGAGCTCCAGAGAGCTGCGTGCAGCCTCCTCCTCCACTGCCAACTCAGCCTGGAGAACAATAACCTTGGCAGCTGCACTTGCCCTTTCTCTACGTGCCAGACCCCCTCGGAGTCATGTCCCACCCCACTGCTGCAGGAATCACGGTTCAGGGAACCGGCCAAACTCACAGCACAGCCAGAGCTTGGTCAGGAGCCGGAAGAGCAGGGACATGCTGTCCTGGGTGTCCGAGGTTGCCGTGTACACGGGCAGGCAGCTGGGCTTGAGCAGCCCCCAGATGCGGATCACCACCATGAGCTCCCGGAACATGGCGAGGGACGCGCCGTCGCGCAGGAAGCTGTGCCCAGGGCGCACCGGGGAGCCCTGCGGGGACAGGGGCGTGGGTGGGGGTCACACCGGCCTGGGAGGGGTCATCCCGGCCTGGGAGGGGTCACACCGGCCTGGCTGGGGGTCACACCAGCCTGGGAGGGGTCACACCAGCCTGGGAGGGGTCACACCAGCCCGGGAGGGGTCACACCAGCCCGGGAGGGGTCACACCAGCCCGGGAGGGGTCACAGCAGCCCGGGAGGGGTCACACCAGCCTGGCTGGGGGTCACACTGGCCCAGGAGTGGTCACACCAGCCCGGGAGGGGTCACACCGGCCCAGGAGGGGTCACACCAGCCCAGGAGGGGTCACACCAGCCCGGGAGGGGTCACACCAGCCTGGGAGGGGTCACACCAGCCCGGGAGGGGTCACACCAGCCTGGCTGGGGGTCACACTGGCCCAGGAGGGGTCACACCAGCCCACGAGGGGTCACACCAGCCCACGAAGGGTCACACCAGCCCCAGCCATCACCATGCTGCACCCAGACAGCTCCTGCTTCCAGCAGCACACACCCTATGGAACCCGCTGCTGGTGATGGTGGAGGGTCACCTGAAGGTGACAGCTCTGCAGAGCTGCAAGAGGAGTGTCCCCAGATCCCCCAGCAGACCCAGATGGGCGTGCATGGGAAGGGACATTCTCTAATTCTGCTGTTCCCTACTCCTCCCCAGTGCCTGTGCTGATGGGGACATGTGGCCCTGTGTGCCCAAAGCTTCCCAGCACTGCCCACGGGTGTTTGCATCCTCTTGAGCACAGGGGTGAGAAGCTGTCTTGGCAGCTTTGAGGTTTGGCTTGTGTCCTTCCCAGCACTCAAGGTCTCACCTGGTTGGGAAGGCTGGCCAGCAAGTAGAGCACAAAATCCCCCACCCACTGGATGAGCTGCTGCAGGGACTGCAGTGTCGTCATCTCCAGCACAAACTCTTCCGTCTTCAGGTTAATCATCACCTTGTCAATGTCTGGAAGAGAAGCAGGACATTGCCTGGCTCAGGAAGATGGATCCAAACCTCACACCCTCCCTGTGGAGGTCACCCTTGTCCTCCCCTCAAATCCAGGAGTTACCATGAGACCGTGACACCACGGGGAACAGCCCAATCCCAAATCCCGGGATGCTGTGAGCAGTCAGTACCTACATCGGTGATCTTGGAGCAGATCTCGGTGAGCCGGTCCCCGGGGCTCTTGTCGGGGGTGTTGAGGAAGTGTGGGCGCAGCAGCGACTTCAGGGTGCAGCTGATGGCGATGAGGAAGAGCTTGGCGTGGTAGTCACACACACGGGCCACCGTGCTGGAGGAGAGCTTGCACAGCGAGGCCTTCATGGCAACGATGCGTGTGGAGAGCACCTGAGCCCCGGGGAAACGCAGCAAAAGGCACAGGGAAAGGCAGGAATTAGCATAAGCTCATTAAAGCTGCTGCTGCTGCTTTATTCTCTGCTGCAGGAGTGACAGGAACAGTGAACGCTGTGCACGTGAGCGCCGTGCTGGGCACGTGCTGCTGCTCCCAGAATCTGACAAAAATAGACTTCACCCTCTCTCCCCAAGTTTCCAACAGGTAGAGACCCCGCTGATGTCAAAGTGAAGGCTGTTGATGTGGAAACCCTTCCCAGCTCCATCACAGCCCGAGCCAGGCACCCAGAGAGCACAGCCAGGCAGAGCCACCAATGTCCTGAGCAGCACTGGCTGCTCCCCACTCCAAGCCCCTGAGCACCCCCTGCCCAGCCTGGGAGCCAGCCCAGAGCTCCCACCTGCTGCAGGGCGGCGTTCTGACGCATGTACTCCTCGTGCAGCTTCTCCACCAGGTTCTGCACCATGCTGGGCTGCACGTGCAGCAGGATGTCCCACCAGTCGTAGCCGGTGACCATGCAGTACTCCAGCAGGAACAGCAAGTGCCGCAGGGACATGTTCATGTCCAGCACGTGGCCCATGGAGGGGGAGATGCGGAGCATGCTCAGCTTGAAGGGAGGAACCAAAGGGAAGCTGGCTTCAGGGATGGGCTTGAAATTGTTCCACAAAGCCACAACACAACACGGGGCCCAATGAAGCTCGGTCCTGAACTAGTGACAGTTTCTGCACTACTGGCATCCATCCCTTTCCAATACACATCTCACAGCTGGGAATCCCAGTATTTTCTGAGCAACCCATCACCCCTGAGAGAGCCTGGGTGAGAAACAACCTCACCACAAGACAGCACCAACCTTGCCATGGCTGTCCACGCCAGCCAGGGCCAGCGATGTCCAGGAGAGCTGCATGGCCTTGAAGTGCACCAGGGGCCCGGCGGTGCGCGGGCGCTTGAGGGCCGGCTCGTCCACGGGGCGCTGCGAGGAGGAGCCGTAGAACACGGCCATCATCTGCAGGGACAGCCGGTGCACGATGTGCACACTGCCATCGTGGAAAGCCAAGGCCAGGCCTGGGGACAGGGGACAAGCAGGGCTGAGCAAGCAGCTCCTCTGCAGTGTAGCAGAGCCCTCAGCTGAAGCAGTGGCCAGCTCTGAGGCCCATGGGGAAGCCAAAGGGCTGCGGGCTCACAGCACGTCACAGCCTCTTCCCACAATGAGAAACACAAGGGGATGGCTGGGAAGACATCCTGTTTGAAAGTTTTCCTTCAGCATTCCACGTGCTTTACTTCAGCTACAGCTCAGGCAGTGAAATTTCGGGCAAAAGCCACAAGTTTAGACAACAGGAACTCCTTACCCAGTCCAGGGAAGAACTTGGTGTCGTTTGCCACCTTCAGGTCGGTGTTGGTCAGGGAGATTGGCAGCTTTGGCAGAGCCACGGCCGACACCCGGTCCAGGTCGTTGGTGGCAGACAGGATCCGCCACTTGAGGATCATGGGCTGCTTGTCTCCCACTTGGGAAAAAAAAAACCAAATGAGTGAGAGTTTTGTCCCAGAAAGATCAGAAAATCTGTGCCCTGTTTCTGCCCACACTCCCTAACCAAGCAGGATCACAGATCAGGCATGGTTATAATTCCCATATATTTCCAGTGTGGTTATAATTCCCATATATTTCCAGTATGTTTCCCTCATATTTCTGTTTTTTTCCTGAATTATACAAACATGTTTTGCTAAATCTCTCTTGATGGGAAGCTCTGCTGCGGGTGATTAAGATCTTTATATACAATAATCCTTTATATTTCCCCAAACAAAGTGCCCCGATTAATTGTGTTCTATCTGAGATCAGGTGGAGCCCAGGCAGCCAGGGCAGGGGATTAATCCAGCTCTGCTGCTCCAGCCTGGTCCTTTGGGAGCCTTTTCTCCACTGCAGGAAGGGCGGCCGTGCAGCAAAACACAGAAAATGTCTTTTATGAAGTGAAAGCAACAACCAAACCCTTTCCTGGAAACAGCAAGTTGCTGCCTATGATGGAAACACACAGAACAGGCTGAGAACACCTGAAAATAAACATGAGATTCTGAAAAATCCCATCTGTGAGATAATGGATGGGAGAAACTGTGCTGATTTTTCCCCCAGACCAAGCTCCTGCTATTGAGAGTCCCCAGGGCAGACACTTACCCACAGGAGAGATCTGCTGGAAGATGTTGTTGACAGGCAGGCCCTCCTTCCTAAGGGACCAGCACTCCACAATGCTGTTGTTTTGGTTGGAAGCACAAAGCAGCACCTGTGGAACAGAGCCCCCCACCACAAACATCACAACAGGGAGGACACTGCCCTGGTCATTCCCACTCTCCATTTCCAGGGTGCTGCTCACACTCAGGTCACGCTCCACCAGCAAAAAGCTCAGGATCAAATCAGTGGGAGGGGATAGCGAGGTCCCTAATTCCAGCTGCACCAGCAGCACTTCCCCAGAAGGGAAACTGAGAATACCAAGAGTATTGCAGGGCGTGCTGGACCCCTCCAGACCCTGTGAGATGCAGCAAAGAGCAGCCACCCACCTGCTCCGACATGTCCCGAGCCAGGAACTTGAGGTGGGTGATGGCAGGGTACTTGTCCTTGCGGGCGGGGTCCGTGGTGCAGCGCATGAAGAGCGAGGGCAGGATCTCGGTGTCGATCTTGCACTTCTCGTTCACCACGCTGACACAGACCTTGTAGAACTGCACGGGGGACGCGCTGCTGCCGTCGGACGTGGCCACCACGATGTTGCCCCCGCCCGTGAAGGCGACATCGGCCAAGGCCACGCGGCAGCGCAGGCGGCACAGGCTCTCGGTGGCCGTCAGCACCTGCCCGTTGGGCTTGAGGAGGGACACGGTGACCAGGCCACTGATGGTGACAGCGATCCAGCCCTCCATGGGCTTCCCGCCGAACAGCGTCAGCGACGGGGAGAATTTCACACGGGAGAACTTCTCGCCGAAGTTCGAGGCTCCAGACTGCAACAGAGGGCAACAAAACCCCAAAATTTGACCCTGTGGAGATCTCCTCGTGGGAGAGGGGCAGGATTTGTGTGGGGCATCCCAGAAGTTAAGAAAGCACGAGCAGGGAACTTGTGTGTGGCAGCTTTGGGTTTTCAGAGTCTGCAGAATCACACACGTTTCCACACGAGGAGCTCAACTCTGTGTCCAAATCCCCAGATCAAACCTCAGCACCCCAAATGCATTTCCTCTGAATTATCACTGGTAAGGAAAGAACTGCTCTGTCTCTGTGTTCCTGCCTAGAACTGAGGTAGCAGACTAAAGGAGACATATATTGAATCACCGAGACAAAAAAGGTTCTAAATCCCCTCAGAATTGAGCAGGAACCAGGAATCTGACTTCTCTTTGACTGGAAAAACACCCCCAAGACCACAAGAGAGCCCAGAGCATGGAACACAGGCAGGATCCTGAGTTCTCTGCCAAGACTTGAGCCAGAGTTCCAGCCCTGATCCCTCACGAAGCTGAGACAAACCTTCTCCACGTGCAGCGCCAGCTTGACGCCGTTGTGCAGCCAGGACAGGGCCACCACCGGGTCCCCCTCCACCACGCTGCCCACCGTGTTCTCCCAGCTGTTGGCCAGGTGATCTGTCATGCCCCAGCACTTGATGTGGCCATCAGCATCTGCCGAGAGCAGCCTGGAGCCTGTGACAGTGACACTGTATGAGAACAGCCAAAACCCCACAGGGAGACACATCCTGTCGCTTTGAGACATGCACAGCGTGGGTGGGACAACAAGGAGGGATCCCAGCCCACCTGACTGATCCCACTCCAGACACGTGATGACTTCAGTGTGGCCCGAGTTCACCGAGTAGACGTCCCAGGGGTGCTCGGTGTCGATGATATGAACCATGTGGGTGAGATCTGCGGGAACACAGAAGTGACTCCCTGTCCCTTGTCACTGTTTCTGAGCCTCAGAGCCTCGGCTGACGCAGGGAAAACATAAAACATTTTATAGAAATGATTTGGGGTAGCGTAGCAACTGTGCTGGGAGCTCAGTGAGGGGCCAGACACCGATGTGGAACTGGTCCTGATTTAGGGGAACCAAACCCACTAAATGAGTGTTAGACACTGCCAGAGGCTACGGGATGGAAGGAACAGGAGGAGCAGCAGCCGGGAGCTGCCAGGGCAGGGCAGAGCTCCGGCCCCGTGGATCCTGGACTTTCCCAAGAGCACCGGGAGCTTCCAGGAGAGATTTCCCGAGGGGCACGCGGTACCTTTCTCCTCCTCATTGCGGAGGTCGGTGGTGAAGGCGATGAGGTTGCGGCAGGACCAGGCGCACACGAGGGGGATGGAGGGGCAGTGGTTGCTCTTGGGTTTCTTCTCCCACTCGCATACGTAGGCCAGGTCCATCCCGCCGGCCCGGCCCGGCCCCGGAGCGGACACGGGACAGCCTCGGCCCGGCCCCGGAGCGGACACGGGACAGCCTCGGTCCTGCCTGGGGGCGACACAAAGCCGGTCACACCGGGAACGGAACGTACGGCCCGGCAGGGACCCCGGCCCCAGGGGCCGTGGGGAGGGCACAGCCCTCAGGACACGGGCGGGGACAGCCCAGCACCGGCACAAACACCGGAGGGAGCGCCCCGCGGGTACCGCCCCTACGGCGGGCGGCAGGGTCCCGGGGATGGGTGCGGGGTGAACACGGGGAGGTGCCGGAGGTTCCCGGGGCTCGCGGGAAGGTCGCAGGAGGGGCCCGGGGCTGCCTCGGGAGGTTTCCCCGGTCGGGCCGCACTCACCGGCGCCCGCCGCCTCCCGCCGCTCCCCAGGACCCCGCGGGCTGCCCGTGCCGCGCCTGCGCCGTGCGCTCAGGCACCGCCGCGGACACCCTCAGAGAACCACCCAGCGGCTTAATTTGCATAACAAACTACCCAGAACCCACCGCGCAGAGCTAATAACCATAATCGGCGGATTTCGGACATTTTTATGGAAATCCAAGGAAAATAAGGGGGTAAAGTGCTGACGAACACTTAGGGGGGCTCATTATGCATTCAATAACGAGCCAATTTGAAGTCGCCCTATAGGGACAATATTTTCTTCCCGAGCCTTTAAATACTGCTGTGGGTGAAACACAGTTCGTGCTCGCTTCGGCAGCACATATACTAAAATTGGAACGATACAGAGAAGATTAGCATGGCCCCTGCGCAAGGATGACACGCAAATTCGTGAAGCGTTCCATATTTTTCGCACCCCTCCGCACCCACCTTTTGCAGCCCGAGCCAAAGCGGCTGCCCCGCGACCCCCACCCAGCCACCGCCCCTTCCCCTTCCCCACAGAGACAGAGCCGGAGCAGGGGAGCACCGTCTTTATTGTTCCTGAACGCGCCCGTTCCCGAGTCACACCAGCAAAAGAGGCGCGAGGGGCACCCCTGGGTCTGGGGGTCCCCGCGGTTAATGGCAGTCGGTGTCGTCATGGGACAGAGCAACCAGCAAAAATCCCCAGGGAACACCCTGCGAGCAACCCTTGGCACATGCCAGGGACACGGGGGGACACAGAGGGAGCTCCAAAATGCCCCATCTGCCCCCCGTGGCAGCTGTGGACAAGCAGAGAGAGCCCCGAATAGGGCTGCACCCCTCCAGCACACATACACACACACACATGTAAATATACACACACGTGATAAAAAACACAAGCTATATTACACTTAAAAACAGCCCCGTGGTGCGGGCAGGGCACAGGGTGTGGGGCAAAAGCACCCGGAGCTCCCCACACCCCGCCCTGCCCGAGGGGGCCGAGCCCCGCTGGACGCTCCGTGGGCACGGGGCTGCGGAACGCGGCAGCCCCCGGGCTCTTCCGCCGGCTCAGCGATTGCTCAGCAGCCGCCAGGAGCTGTTTCACCGCGGAAAAATCTGGACCGAAATCACCCCACGAGCGTCAGCGCCAGAGGGGAGGGGGGTGGCCCCACCTGATTCTTTTTTTTTTTGTTTAAAAACACCTGGGTTATAAATAGACACACAACCAGTTCCAGGAGGGCTGCGCGGGGAGCGGGGCGGGTGGGAGGAGGCACCTGCTCCGTACCAGGGCAGAGCTGCCCGCGCCGGTCCCAGCACAGCAGAGGGCACAGCCACCAGCCCTCGGCTCTGCCCCACCAGCCAGCGGCTGCTGGAGCAGGGGAAGGGCCGAGGGTCCAAGGGCTGCGGGGCCCAGAGAGGCTGCAGCACACGCAGGAGGGGCAGGGCAGCTGTCGGGGGCATCAGCTCATCTGCCCCAGGTAGTCTGAGAGCAGCAGCTCGGGGGGCAGGAACACGCGGTGTTTGTTGCTCACTTTCATCTGACGTTTGCCTTCGATGTCTGAACCTGCGGGGGTGGCATGGAGAGGTCAGCACACCCCTGTTCCCCCCCTTGGGGGTCTCCAACGCGGCGCTCCCAGCCCGGTCACTGCCCTCCCCTCCTCCCCGGGGCTCGTGGTGAGTGCAGGCTCCCCCGTGCTGTCCCCTCTGTCCCCAGCCCTGCCCGCACCACGGGCTCGCTCCCCATCATTAGCGCTCCCAGGGTGTTTGCCACTCCTAATGAAGCGGCTCCTAATGAAACGCTCGGCAGCAGAGCCTCCTCTGGAGGGATGGAGCCTGATGCCTTCCCTGCCTTGGCAACAAAACCTTCTGGGGATGCCCAGGGTAGTGCAAGAGCAGGGCTGCTCCTTGGGAGGAGGAAGCAGCTGCAGGAGAGGGAACCCTGCGAGCATTTTCTTGCTTTGGACCACCCAAATTCCCTGTCAGAGCCGGCTGACCCTCGGGTGTGCGGCCAGTGCTGATGACCACGACCGGGGCTGCCGAGGGAGCCCCGGGCGGGGGTGGGGACCGCGGGGTTATCTGTGAGCCCCAGGGCGAGGTGGGGCCGGGAGGAGGAAAGGGAGGAAAAAAAAGGCTGAGCTGGAGAGGAGAGATAGTGACGGAGGGAAGGGGAAAAACAAAATCAAAATCAAAACTAAAAACAAGCAGGCACAAGGGGCTCTTACTGGCAGAGACGAGATCCATGTATTGGCAGAGCGCGTGGAGCAGGAGCCGCTCAAAGCTGGGGAAGAGGGGACAGGGTTAGAGCCAACGTGTCTCTGACCAGGGTGTCCCACAGGCTGTTCTGCCCTCCTGGGGACCCACAAAACACATGGGGAGCACAAAGTGCCACAAACCCCTCTGCAGGGATCCCCAGGGCCATCCCTCCCCCAGGGGCTCCGTAGGGATCAGACCAGGTAGGTGTACCCAGGTGCAGACCCAGGCCTGGCTGAGGGGAGGCCTCCTGTGCTCCCAAAGCCCCTCTGCAGCCTGGAGCAGCCCTGGGGCACAGGGAACCCCAGGACTCAGAAATGGGGAAATACCTGTTGTCCATCAGTGCCGTGTAGACGGAGTGGGGGGTGACAGAGAAGAAGGCCAGCAGCTCCTCCTCCAGCCCCTCCAGCGTCCCCTGTGAGGACAGGCAGGGACTCAGCGAGGAAGGGGCAGCGGGGACACAGCCCTGGCACAACTGACCTGCCAGGATTTACTGCCAGCACCTCCCGGGCAAGTTCTCTGGATGAGAGACAGCAGGGAGAGAGGAGACATCTCCCATCTCCAGGCCCCGAGGCTGGGAAGGATCCAGCTCCTGCCAACTCCACACTGTGTGTGCCAAGGGCTGGCACCGTCCCTGGTGTTCACAGCAGCCAGGGGAGCTTTGTGCCTCCCGACAGCCAAAGCTCAGTGCTCTGCTGGTCTCCAGAGCACTGTGACCCCGGAGACGAGCAGCACACGCGTCTCATTTTGAAGACAAACAAGGCAGTGGGCAGGAGGAGCCCAGGCTGCATTTAGAGGCTCTAATTAGCACCAGGAAAACAAACAGAGCCCCACAGAGCAGAGGGAGCAGAGAGCCAGCACCCCCAGGGCTGGTAGAGCAAGTGTCTGGGCAGGCAGTGCACCTCTCTGCTTCCTGCTCAGCAGTTGGTGTACTTTTACCCCTTTCAAAATACATTGGAATTTCCCCAAAGAGCTTTGTGTGGGCCACTGTGAAGACCCCAAAGGCTCCAGTGCTCCACCCCAAAGGTCCCCAAGCACAAACATGCCCGGTTTCACCTGTCACCTGCTGCTCATTGCACAGAAACTGGGGAACAACCACGAAAAAAAAGCCCTGTAAGTGCCAGAAAAACCTGAACTGAGCCAGGAAAACCCATCTGCTGGGAACAACCATCTGCCTGTCTGCAACCAGCCACCACTGCGGTGTCACACGAGCACTGGAGCACATTCCCAGGAGCTCCTTTGGAATTTGGCACTGCCCTGCACAAGGCCAGGGCACAGCTCTGGGGACAGGGCTGTGGAGGGACCCCTGCCAGCCCCAGCCCTGCTGTCCCAGGCTCCCAGCTCACCATGGGGATCCGGCCCCGCTTCAGGGTGGCGCGCAGGCGGCGGCTGATGCGCTGGAAGCACTCCTGGGGCGTGTAGGCTGGGAGCTCTGGAGAAGGGAGGAGGGATTCAGACACAGCTCACAGCTCCAGAGCCCACAGTGTCACCTTTCAGGTGGACCCAGTGTCCCCCTCAAGTGCCCTGCAGGGCCCCCTGGCCACCCCCTTCACAGTCACCCCTAAAACAGCAACGCCCTCCCCAGCACAGGAGGTTTGGGGATGCAGAGATTTGGGGGTGTGACATTGGGGGATGGCTGCTGTGCCCGTCTCCACAGCCACTTCTGGCTCCCACAAACCCTCCCTGGTCCATGGTGGAGGTCTGCAGGTAAACCCCCCATTTTGACACCCAGGGGTGGGCTCAGGCCTCCCCTGGCCCCACCATTCACAGGGAGTGGGTGCAGCCCTCAGGGAAGGTCACCCTTCCCACAGTGTACACAAGGAAGGACAGGGAGAGGCTGTCCCCACCCTGTGTCCCCTCCCAGCACCTTTCCACTTGTCCTCATTCTTGACAGGCAGCTTCCTCCTGTGCTTCTTCCTGGCCTCCTCCTCCAGGTAGAGCAGGACCCGCTCCTGCTCTTCTCCCGACCGGTTCATGAAGTCGTTCCAGATCTGACAACAGAGGCCACCAAGCCTCACTGCAGAGGTCTGTGGGGAGCACCCGGCAGTGCACGGGCACCCAGGGGCCCTCCCCACACCCCCTGAGCCCCCTCCTCACCCACTTGTCCCCAGGGATGGCCCTGAGTGTCACACCAGGGAGGGGCCACGTTTCAAAACCCCCGGTTACAGGGCCAGCGTGAGGCAACGGGGGTTTGGCAAGGGGCTTGTGCCAGAGGAAATGCTGCAGCTCACCAGGCACCCGCTGCTCTGCAGGCACAGCTCTCCATGAGAGAATCTGCCAGGAGATTCCCCCACCCCATGGATTGGGAGCCCCAGACCCCATCATCCCATCACACATGGCAGCAGCAGATCCCACAGATCCCAGCCTGACACCAGACCAGGCAGAAGCTGGGGTGCAGCAGCTCAGACCAGGGGGGCAGGGGGATGGAGGAGTGAACTACCAGCATGACATGGCCATGCCAGGGCCCCCCAAAGCCAGTGGTGGCTGTACCCACCTCCACATAGGTCTCATTGTTACAGGCCTCAGTAAAGATGCTGGGGGTGGCCGAGTGGGTGAGCTCTCCCTCGTCGCTCCCACACTCATCCTGCTCCAGAAGTGTCATCAGGTAGCGAGCTGAGGGGAAAAGCAAAGCCTGAGAGGGGAGCAAGCACCTCCAGAGAGGCTCCTTGCCCCCAGTACATCCCTGCTTGCCACGCAGTCCAGGGGAGGTTGTCCCTGCCCTGGTCCTTACTGTTCTCCAGCCTCTGGAGGCTCTTGCGGCCCTTGGCCCTGGGGATGAGGTCGGAGTTGCGGATGGCCTTGTTGATGTAATACTGCTTCCTCTTGGACGGGGAGAACCGCTTGGACGGGGAGTCCTGCAGCAGGGGCAGGCAGTCCTCGATCCTCCTGCGGGGACACACAGGGAGGGATGAGGGATGAGCCCACCCGAGGGGCCTGGGGCAGCTACAGCAGCGGGAGGACGCGGGGGAGACGGGGCATCAGATGGGGAGGGGAAAAAAATCAACCACTCCCTAAAACCAAGGCAAAGGTGGGCTTGGAAAGAATAAATGAGACTCAAGGTATCAAGGCAATGCCCAGAGCATCAGCCCTGTTGTTACTGCAACTGGCACAGCATCCTGCCACGGAGCCTGTCCCCCTCGGGCCACTGCCACCTCCAAGGGCTGGCTCTGCTCAAAGCAGCTGTGTGTCAGCACTGGAAGGGCCAGGTAATTAACCTGGGTAATTAACCTGGGTAATCAATCGTGCCACACACCAAAACGATGGATCCATCCCTGCTGGACCTCCCATTCACCATCGTCCTGATCAGACTGGCAGAGGCCCTGCCACTCCTTATGGAGGGCAGCAGGAACACTGCCCCAGCCACGGCACTGCCAGCTCCTGGGGGCACCCAAAGGTGCTTGGCCTCTGTTCAAAATGTGGTCAGGGCGTTGCTTAGTCACAGGCACAGCTTAGGAATGACCATAAAACTCAGGCATTTTATGGGAAAATGACGCCACAGGACGAGCGAGCAGCTCACTGGGTGCTGAACGCAACTGCCTGGGTTTGAAAGTTTGCTAAACACCAAAGACAGGAAGTTTCACTGCCTTCACTTGAGAAGGAGCTTCCCCTCAGGGTTGTGTGGGTTTCCTTCAGTGCAGCAAAAGGTGGGGCAGAAAATCAACACCCCCAAAACAACCCCTAGGACAAGGAGCTGCAACACAGCTGCCCAGAGCGACCAGAGTTTCCAGTGCCACGGCAGCACCACGACCTTGCTCCATCCACAGGGCCATATCCCCACTGTGTCCCCTCCTTTCCAGCATTCTGGGGCTCATGGGAGCCCCAGTCCTGCAATCAGGTCCTGACAGAGCTGATGTGGGCACAGGGCAGAGCAGGTTGTGCTGTCCGATTGCAGCCTGGGCCAAGAGCCAGTTGCTCGCCCTCGCCAAAACCTTGATTTTTTTTCCCCTTTGCCTGCATGGGGGCAGTGATACAGTCTTGACTGCTGGGGGGGTTAAAAAAACAACCACCCCCTTCCAAGCTGGAGAGAAAACCGAGGTAAAGGTGGGTTTGGAAAGAATAAAAGAGACTCAGGTATCAAGGCAATGCCCAGAGGATGGGTGGGGAGCAGTAACCCAACCTGCCACAGGGAGCAACCAGGGCTGGTGGATCAAGTTGTAATACAAAGATGGTTACAAAAACCTGAATAAACAGAAGGAGTCACCTTACGCTGGCCCCAGCTCGGGGGTTTGAGTACACAGCTGCGAGCCTGGCACTCCCTGGAGCCGGCACAGCCCCGGAAAGAGATGCCAAAACCCAGTGTCAGCAGAGCAGGAGCATCCCCCGGGCAGCCAGGACCCCCAGAGCCCCGTGGCTGGGAGTGGAACAGGCTGAGCCACACTCGATTCTCTTCCTGAAGCCTCCTGGGCTGTTCGTGGCTGCCCTGGCACCTGGCACTGCCACGTCTGCCCTGGCACTGCCACCTCCACCCAGTGCCAGCCTGGAGGTTCACAGGGGACAGTGACCTCGGGCCAGCGGCCGGTGTCGGACAAGCATCGGTGCCCTCTGAGTCAGGGTCCCGTGCCAGGAGAGGTCATTCCTGGGGGACCACAGCAAACCACAACCCCAGGGCAGCGGGCCCGGCAGCTCCAGGGACACCGGAGCACACGGAGATTCCTGACTTCTCCTCCACGTCCCGTTTCCAGGCAGGGAAGGCGCCGGGAAGAGGAACCTGTTCTCTGCCGGGGGATTTCTGACCCGTTCCTGTCATTTACCCTTGGGCAGCAGAACGGGGACCTGCAGAGCGAGGGGACAGCCGGGGCAGCTCCGTCCTGCAGGGTCCCGAGTCCCCGGTACATCCCGGTCCCCAGCCCACCCTCGGCACCACGAGGGACCCCGGCCCGGGTCGCCACCCCGGTGACCGGGAGCACCGTGACCTCGACGAGATAAACACTAATTACAAGGCTCATTATCCCGGTGCCGGGCTCCGCTCTGACACTGCCCCCGGGGCCGGGGAGATGGGGACGGGCTGTCCCGGGAGGCGCCGCCGCCGCTCCCCGCCCGCACTGACAGCCCGGGGGGCTCCTGCCCGGCCCCACCGCCCCACGGCCCGCCCGGCCCCGGACTCACGGGAACGGCTCCTCGGGGCCCGCGCCGCCCCGCAGCACCACCATGGCCCGCTGGGACCGGGATCGGGACCGGGACGGTGACCAGAACCGGGACCGAGACCTCCCTCCGCCTCCTCCACCCCCGGCCCGCACCGGCGGCACCGGGCCCGGTACCGCCCGCGGGAAGTGACGTCACGGGGCGGGGGCACGGGAGCCCCGCCCCGGGCGTCGCGGGAGGTGGGGCACGGGGGATGCTTCGGGGAGCCCCCGGAACCGGGGCTCGACGGCTGCCGGACCCCATTAACCCCGCGTGAATCCCCGTTGTCCCCCGTTACCTCCCCCGTTAATTCCCATGAACCTCCAGTTAACCTCCGTTAGAGCCCCGTTAACCTCCGTTAACCTCCTCCGTTAAACCCCCCGTTGCCGCTGTTAACCGCCCCCTCTCCGCTGCTCTCCCGGGGCCCGTGCCCTGCACGGCGCCGTTCTCCCGCCCCTCCGCCAGGCGGCGCTGCGGCCGCGCCCCCGCCCGGCCCCGCGGCCCCGCCGCGCGGAACATTTGCATGCCGACCAATGGCGGCGAGGGGCGGGGCGCCCCGGCAGCGGCGGGCCAATGACAGAGCGGGGCGGGGAGGGGCGGGGCGCCACGGGGGCGGAGGACCAATGGCGACGCGGGGCGGGGCGGCGAGGGGCGGGGCCGGGCCCCGCCGCCCGCCCGCCGCCCGCCCGCCCGCGGGGAGAGCAGCGCCGCGGGCCCCGCGCGCACCGGCCCCGCCGAGCCCGACCCCGGGCGGCCGCGGCTGCTATGCGGCTTCGCGGCGCACGGCCTGCACCGGGTAAGGGGGACGCGCCGCCGCGCCGGTGCTGTGGATAGGATCGACACCGAGAACGGGACCCCCGCCACGGCCGTGGCCGGGACCGGGAGTCGGGGGCTGGGCGGGACTGGGGCCGGGGATCGGAGCTCAGGACCGGACGCTTCTCCGAGGTGGGCTGGGCGCTCCGCTGCCGGTACTGGGCGGGAGTGCGGCGCCCCCTCCCCCCGCGGCCGGTTACCGGCCGCCTCCCCCACGCGAGACTGGGGTTCCTGCCCCGCGGCCGTTCCCGGCCTTGACTCTCCGTTCTCCCCGGGCGCTGCTGTCCGGGCCGGGCAGAGCCCTGTGGCCCCGCCCTGTCCCCCCCCTAGGCCCGCGGTCTCCCGGGGTCCGGACGGCGGAGGGGCCAGGCCGGGCCGACCCATGCTCGCCTCTCCACGTCGGGGGCGGCCCTTTCCCCCCGTTCGCGGGACCACGGCCCATTCGGGCCCGCCGCCTCCGTGCCCGGTCCGTCTGAGGTCCGCCGGAGCCACGTGCCGCCGGGAGCGGGGCCGGGCTCGGTTTCGGGGCCGGGACTCCTGTCCGCCTGAGGGTCCCTCCCCAGCCCCGTCCGTCCTCGGGGACGGCACCCACCGGGCCCGACTCCCTGTCCTTCTCCTCCTCTTCCTCACTCAGCCTTCACGACACCCCCGGAGCCCTTCCCGGCAGTGCCGGGAGCCCGTCTGGGGGTGTCCGGCCGCGGCCAGCCCAACCCCGGTGTCGGTGGCACAAAGGCCCGTCCGTCACACCCCCGCTGCCTATTTTTAGCCGCTGTGTCGCTCCCGAGCACCTGCCCCGGGGACGCGGGTGACGCCGCCCCGAATCCCTCGCGGGACCCCCGTCACCGCCCCACGGCGGGGACGCACCGGGCCCTGTGGCCCCGAGCGGCCGGAGGGACAAAGGGGCACGGCTCAAGGTCACCGTGGCCGCCGGGCCGGGGTGCCACGGGGCCCTGGCTGTGGCCTCGCCACTCCGGCTTCCCTGTGTGGCAGCGTGGCTCCGGCGCGGCCGCGGCCCGCGGTGCTGGAGGAGGCGGCTCCGCACCCGGTGCTGGCCCCGAGTCTCTTGGGGGAGTCGTGTCCAGGCAGAGCCACGGCGGCGGTGAGGAGCACGTGCCCGGGTCGGTGTCGCTCCGGTTCGCTCGTGGATGGCGCAGGGGACGGGGTTCGGGTGCGGTGCGGGGCAGGAGCGCGGCCGCGGTTGATGCGCGGCCGCTCCGGGGCGCGGAGTGTCCCCGCCGCGACCTCTCCTCCGCGGGGGCGAGACGGCGATGATCGGAGGAGAGGAGAGGAAACTGAGGCACGGGCAGTGCTGGCCCGCTTGTGCCGCGCCTCTGCCGGCTCCCGGTGGAGGCGGTGGCTGAGGTGTCGCGGCGGTGGCGACGTGTCCGTCCATGGCGTGAGCCGAGCCCGGCCGGGGCCGGGAGCGGATGCTGCCACGGCGAGGCGTGGGGGAAGCGGCTCCCGCCCGACCGTCCGCGGCCCCGGCCCGCACTGGCAGCAGGTTCCTCTTTCCAGAATGCGCGGGATGGTGGCGTAGCCGCCGGCCCCTGCACGCCGCCGGCTGTCCTGGCCCCGCAGCCCCCGGCTCCGGCCCCACGGTCAGTCCCTGTGAGGGTCCGGGCGTGTGTGCGCTGCACGGGCCCCCGGGCGGCTGAAACGGGGTTTGCCCGTACACGGTGCTGCGGTGAGCTCCCTCCCTGCCCTCAGTGCAGGCGAGGTCACAGCTGGGAACTGGCCGGCCACAGGGGCTGCTGGCCACACCGGGGCTTGGGAGCTTAATGCTAGCAGGGATCCGGTCCGGGGTGCTGGAGCGTGGGGGTTCCACTGTAATGTGCTGATCCCCTCAGTGTTTTCCAGTGGGGCAAAGCATAGACGAGCTGCTTGCAGCCTCACGTTGCCTCAGAGGGTCCCCAGCCCCCAGGGAAGGGGAGCAAGCGGGCTCTGGGGGCGGTTGGCAGAGCCTGTTTGCCAGGGTTTCGAGGCTCTGCCTGTCCATCCCCTGGGATCTGCCCTGGGGTGCTTTGGGGCCCCTCCAGTGTGCAGTGCAGACCCCAGTGCTGCTCACGCCCCGGTGCCATCACGATGACCCCAGTGCTCCCCACGCTTTGTGTCCCTGGTGGGGATGTGCCTTGTCCCCTGTGGGGGACCCGGTGGACGTCCCTCCCCAGGGCCTGTTATCTGTGGGCGCGGGTCCGCCGGTATCCGCTGCCTGCAGGGCCGGGCAGGGCTATCGGGTCTGGCAGGCCCCTTCCCCCTCCAGCAGCAGGCCCGGCCGCCCTATCTCATTAGCTCGAGATTAATGAGGCTCCTGTGCTGTCTTTAACTCCTTCCTGCTCGCCAGCTCTTGCCCACAGCTCCACTGACCCTCTGCTCTACTCCTCCCACAGGTTTGTGCCGACGCCTGCCGGACACCGACCCAGCTGAGGATTAGGGACAGCGGCCGTGAGCAGGGCACCCTGAGGCTGCCACCCCCAGAAAGTGCCAGGTCTGCAAGGGAAGGGGTGATGCACCGTGCTGCAGCTGCCTGCTGAGCCTGAGGAGGTTTTGGAGCCTGCCTGGGACACTTCCCCTGACAACAGCAGCACCCCAATCCCAACAGACTGCACCAAGACTGCAACACGCTGTAGTCCTCAAGCCAAGGAGACATCGGGCCAAGCCTGAAAGGGATCAAGGGGCACGTCCCTCTTTCCTGACCCGGTGTCATTTCCTGCCCTGACACCCCGACGGCACTGCCCTCACCCCTCGGCAGCCCCCTCCAGGGCTGCCCCTCCTGGCACTGCCCAGCTTTGGCCCCCAGCCCCGCTGGAGCGCGGCAGCCTGCCGGGCGCTGCCCCCCGGGCACTGCCCCCCGGGTGCATCGCCCCCCGGCCCCCCGGGGACCCCCCGCCCGCCGGCAGAGCCATG
Organism: Prinia subflava; assembly: GCF_021018805.1. Classification (NCBI taxonomy): domain Eukaryota; kingdom Metazoa; phylum Chordata; class Aves; order Passeriformes; family Cisticolidae; genus Prinia; species Prinia subflava. Next base: position 14,517,422 of record NC_086254.1, read on the forward strand.
AAGCTGCAGGCGGTGATGGAGAACCTGCAGCGGCAGCAGCGTGCACGGCTGCAGCAGGCGCTGGAAGCGCGGCAGCAGGAGCAGCAGCAGCAGCAGCCACCGCTGCGCTCCACGTCCCCCCCGGCACAGCCCTCGCAGCCCCCGGGGCTGCCCCCTGCCAGCACCCCAGCCCGGGGCCGGGGGCAGGATCCAGCCCCGGCGCCCTCAGAGGAGGGAGCGGAGCCCGAGAGCGCGCACATCCAGCGGGCACAGATGGCCGCCCTGGCTGCCATGCGGGCGGCCGCTGCCGGCCTCAGCCACTCGCCCAGCCCGGGGCTGTCAGATGACAGCCAGGCCTCTGAGGAGGAGGAAGAGGAGGAGCGCGGCGAGGAGGAGGAGGATGGCGGCGGGTACCAGCAGGAGATGGGCTCCGAGGAGGAGGAGGACCTGTGAGTGTACTTGGGCAGTTCTCGTGGGCTTGCGGAAGGGGCAGGGAAGTGGCACAACACTGGTGGGTTTGGGCACAGTGTGCTGGGGAGGCTGCGGGGATCCTGTGGCTTGGGCAGGTTGTGGATTAGAGCTGTTGGGATATTTCAGAGCAGGAGGTGCTGGGAGCTATGGCTGTGATTCCTCGTGCTGGGTTGGCACATCCCATCTCTGCTCAGCAGCCACGTGGGGCTGTGACAGAGGACCCTGGGCTGGCGTTAAATTATGCAGGACCCTTGGCTGCCTCCAGTGTGTATCCTCTCAGGGCAGGGCCAGGCCAGGAGCCATCTGGCAGAGCTCCGTGACTGAGGTGTTCCTGGGATACCAGGACCTGGCCGTGCCCTGCAGAGCTGTCCCTGCCATGGGCTCCCCACAGCCAGGGAGGACGGGCAGGAGAGAGGGATGGGCCTTGGGAACCAGCATGGGACCAAACCTCTCCTCTCCCCCCTGTTCCAGAAAGGGCAAATGGGATGAAGACGACTTCGAAGAGGACCTGGGTGAGGAGGAGGAGGAAGAAGAGGAGGAGGAAGAAGAAGACTATGAGGAAGAAGAAGACATGGGAGAGGAAGGGCTCAGCTCAACAGAGGCGGTGCGGGCGGGTGCGGGATCCCTGCTGCTCCGCAAGCCCCCAGCACCCCAGCACTACCGGGGGGAGCCACCACGGCTGCCAGGGGGACAGGAGCGGCTGCCCCCCGGCCTGGGCCACGCTCAGCCCCCGCCGCCAGCCCCTGACCACGGCGACTGGACCTACGAGGAGCAGTTCAAGCAGGTACGTGCCCGCTGAGACACGCGTGTCCCTGCCCTGCCATCCCTCTCCCTGCTCCTGCGTGTCCTCGTGAGTGTGGGGAGATGCCTCCGGCAGTGCCGCCTCCAGCAGCGTTCTCGGATCCAGCTGCTGTTGTCATTAGGAATGCATGGGATTTCTCCGGGGTTTTAGTGCTGGGCTCAGTCTCGTCCCCTCCCTGGTTGGGTGACTCCGAGTGGATCCTGTGTCTGGGTTGTTCTGGCACAGGCAGGCAGCACGATTGGGTTTGCTGCAGGGATCTGTGAGGATTCTTGCTGAAAATTATGAAAAAATCACCCCAAACTTGCAAATCTGGTGGCTCTCTTGGTTTTCCTCTTCTCCACTCTCCCCAAGCCGTTTTCCATGGGGACCTTTCTGTCTCCCATCGCCATCACTACAGAGGTGATGCCTGGCAGGACAACTTTGGCCCCATTGATGCTTGGTGGGGACAGAGCTGCCCCCCTGCCGCTGCCAAAATGCCACGAAAGCCTGAAACCAGGGAGAAAGCACCTGGCTGCCCCCTTTGTTACCTTCCCCAGGCAACAAGGCCAGCATGTTCCCACTCTCCTGGCGCCAGAGCTGGCTGCAGTCCGCTCTCACTGACAGAAGAAAAAGTGCTGCAGCCGGGGCTCCCCGGGGGCCACCCGGCACCTTTGATGTGTGTTTAAATACAGGGGAGTTCGGGGCTGGGGGAAAGGGGCAGGACAAGCAGCAGCAGATGGGACCCAGATGGAGTGGCCAGGGCGTGGTGGCCTTTCAGGAGGGATGCGACCACCTCTGCCCCTTCACCTTCAGGAGGCTGTCACATCCCTTCCAAAATGGGAGGAGGGGCTGTCGGCATCTGGTGGCACATCTGGATGTGGGCAGGCTCAGAAAAGGGCTGGTGGAGGGAGCACCAGCAAGCACAGGGCATGTGGCCATCCTGGTGCTGCCTGACTGCGGGGATGGAGGGATGCTCCTGTCCAGTGCAGGGATGGAGGGATGCTCCTGTCCAGCTGGAGGGATGGAGGGATGCTCCTGTCCAGTGTAGGGATGGAGGGATGCTCCTGTCCAGTGCAGGGATGGAGGGATGCTCCTGTCCAGTGTAGGGATGGAGGGATGCTCCTGTCCAGTGCAGGGATGGAGGGATGCTCCTGTCCAGTGTAGGGATGGAGGGATGCTCCTGTCCAGTGCAGGGATGGAGGGATGCTCCTGCCCTGCGCATCCCTCGTACTGCTGCACCCAAGCCACCTTCTCTTCTTGTGGTTTCTCTCTCTTGTGCTTCCTGCCGCCGGGGAGCGAGGGGCCGGGGCCGTGAACTCGTAGCTGTGAAAAGGCTTTTCAACACCGCAGCCCTGATCTTCCTGTTTGTCAGCGTGTCAGTGCCGTGGTCCAGGCCGTAGCCTCTGCCAGGTCCCCTATCACAGCCTCAGTCACACCAGCCCCATTCCTGGCACTTCCCCTGCCCCTCAAGCTGTGCCCCCTCTCCCTCCCTGTCGCTTCCTGGGGTCACTGGGCAGAGCCTGGCTCAGTGAATCGTGGAAGCAGCCGGAGGGGGTTGAAAAGCTTCCGTGGGCGGAGGAGCGGAGGCGACGCGCTGGGCCCGGAGAGGCTTTCCCCGGCACGTCAGCCCGCACGACCGCGCTTGGATCGCGGCCGCTGGACCGGGGCCAGGGGGTTGCTGGCGCAGCCGGTGCTGGCCGGGAGCTCCTCCTGGCCGGCCTCCAGCGCGTGCCGCCGGGCTCCGTCCCAGCCCAGCTGGCGCGGCCTGGGAAGGAGCAGCAGGAATGTAAACAGCGAGGGCAGCGCGGGGCAGGGGATGCCGTACCCCCGTCCCAGCTCCTCGCCGGGGCGGAGGCGCCTTAGGGGGAACCCCGGCAGCTCCGGGATGCCGGACCACAGCGGGGCCCCTGCGCGTGGTGCCGTGCGTGGCTGTGCTGGTGTTCTGCTCGCCTTCTCTGTGAGGGATGGGCTCTTTTGTGGTTCTTTTTTTATTTTTGCCAAGGAGTTCCTCCACACCGGCAGCACCCCTGCTGTCCCACCAGCCCTGCTGCTTCCTCGGCTGTCCAGCTCTCCTTGCTGGGAGTTTGGATCCAGTTTGGATTCAGCTCTGGTTGTGCTGGTGCTGCTGGCACCCTTGGCCCGTGGGTCTCTGTGCTTGAGAACACCGTCCTCACCAGGCAGTGCTGCCATCCAAGCCCCCGTGCCTCTCTCCACACCCAAACCGTGGCAGCCAGGGGCTGCCCCCATCCTCCACTGCCAGGTTTTATTGACCCATCTGGGACAGATTCCTGTGAACTGGTGCTCGGCTGAGCCGTGGGGGGCCGGAGGGAGGAGGAGGGGGCCCAGTTCAAGGGAGGAGGAAGGGGAGGGCGTGAGGAAGAGTTATGGAGGTGAGGGAGGTTAGGGAGCTGGCGCGTGGCACCTCCCCGTCCCCAGGGACGGCTACTGCACAGGCAGAGGTCAGCTCAGCCTGACCCGGGCGCTGCCGGCGCGGGCAGCAGAACAAAGGAGCCCCCAGCACAACGGGGAACTCGGGGGCAGCAGTTGCCGAGGGCACCGTGGCTCATTGGGGTCGGGGGGAAAGGGGGAATTATCTGGGTGGGATGAGGCTCCCCATGGGAAATGGCTAAAAATCCAGCAAGCTCCTGCCAGCAAGGGGCTGCTAGGGGTAAAACTGCGCTGAGTTCTGTACCCCAGCACTGTGGGGGCTTTGCTGCTGCCCCCCAAGATCCCCCGTCTGATCTTTCTGTTTCATTGTTGTTATTGCTGCTCCCCGTTAATATCGAGAGTGGGAGCCCCTGGAGCTGGAGTTTTTCAGCCTCTACCTCTTTTGGAGTTTCCTGTGCTGCTGGTGCTCCCTCTGGCACGGGCACCCTGCATGCCAGTACCCCACATCGCAGAAGCTCGAGGAATCCAGCTCCCTGTGCTCATCTGGCTGCAGCAGCCACCACTCCCCCTCTGGGATTCTCCATTTTGGGTGCTCCCTTTGAGGTGTCCTGCAGTGGCTGCCTCAGGCTGATGTTTAACCCTCCATTTCTGCTTCAGGAAGGATTTCAGAAGTGCCAGTGGGAGGCTGTGGCAGCCGGGGGGTTTTGGGGTGTGCTGGTGCTTTAGTGGGGCAAGAGGTTTCTTGTGTTGGGGACATCTGAGCCGTGCTGGTGGCACACGGGCGCAAAAACCTCAGCCCTTATCTCAGGCGGCGCAGCGCACCCCGAGATACGGCGTTTCAAAGTGCAGTGGTGGGGGAAAAATAAACCGAAAGCAACTCTGCGACCTCGGCAGGGCTGCGGGGGTGGGTGAAACCGGACCCCCCCACCCCGCCCAGACCAGCCCCGTGCACATGGCTGCTGGAGCTGGGATTTTCCAGGAGGGTCTGGAGGAGCAGAGAGCTCATACCTCCTCTGAATCCCTAAGAGCTGGTTGAGGCATGGGGGATCCCCTCTGAACCCCTTTCTCCCGTGGATTATTCTCCTTTTCAAAGCCCAAAGCCAGCTGGGGGCGTGGGGCCTGAGCAAGGGGCCCCGTGGCCTCTTAACGAGGGCGGGAGGGTCCATTTACTTTCTTTAAAATATTGATTAGAGCTTTATTGCATTAGCCAGCCGAGTGGATGAGCCGCCCCCGGGGAGGGCGAGGGGGCCCCTGCATGGGGAAGGGGGATCCGGGTGTCATCACAAGCCCAGGGGCCACTGCCCCCCACCCAGAGGCAGTTTGGCTCCCAGATAAGGGGGAGTGCCCTGGGGCCCCCGTTTGGGCGCTGCTGTGTCAGGGAGGTGATTGCGGTGCCTGGCCAGGCCAGCAGCAGATAACACAGGCAAGAGGGGACCTGAGCAGGACAGGACTTTGGGGACAGTGGGGGAGTCACCAGTGGATCCCTCCCTGGAAAAGGGCTGTGTCCTCCCCCCTCGCCCCACACTCAGCCATCGCCCCTCTCACCCTGCATCGCTGCCCGGCCTGCCGAGGGGTGCTCCCAGCCGGGGATCCAGCACAGTAATTGGCTCATAGTGCTCAGGGAGCATTCCCGGGGCTGTAATCCCACCAGATCCCTGGCCAGAGGTCAGGGACTTCTCGGCGAGAGCGGCTTAGCCGCCGAGTGCCTCCCCCAGCCAGACGCCTGGGTGCTCACAGGTGCTGGTCCCGGCATCTGGGCACCCGTGAAAGCCATTTCTCCAAACAAGACCCAGGATGAATAACGAGGTTGAGGGTCAGGGGACACATCCTTACTGCTCCAGGTGCCCAGCCAGTGCCTTCACCCTGCTGTGTGCCCCCAACACCCCTTGTCTCCTGAGCTGGGCTGGCTCCCCACAGCTTGGGCATCACCTGCTTGTGTCCCCCCAAAGCCCCATTTCCCCCATGCCTCGACCCACCCAGAGCTTCATTTCCCCCCACCCCTGGCCCCCCCAGAGCCCTGTTCCCTCCACGCCCCAGCCCCCCGGGCTGACTCAAGGGCTGCGGAGGTGGCGGCCGCCTCCCCTCTCAGCACAGCTGAACTAACAGGGTTTATTTAAAAGGGAAAAAAAAAAAAAAAGAAAAGAGCGGCGCAGGGAGCAGGGCCTTTGTCAGCAGAGCCCCCCGCCCCCACCGCAGCGTTGGGCAAGGGCAGCATTGCTCCATCACCCTATTTCTGGCCAAAACCACAGGAGAAATGGCAGCTGGTCCCAGGGCCCAGCCGGACGTGCTGCAATCAGGGGCCAGGGCGGGGGGTGGTTTGGGGCCAGGAGGGGCCCTGCTCTGAGTCCCTGGGGCAGCCAGACTGAGGGCTCAGGGTGCAGCTCCTGGCCGAGCTTCTGACCCGCTCCCTGACCCTTCCCATCGGTCACTTAATCTGCCTGTGCCTGGGTTCCCTCTCTGGCTGGAGCTCGGGATAATCCACCCCTGCTGAGGCCGGGGCTCACCCCTGGGGAGAGTCCCCTGCTCCGCCTGTGTCCCATGGGGAGGGTGTGGCCGTGTCACTTCTGTGGCAGCAGTCCCTTGGGAAAGGGCTTTGCTGTCCCCCCACAGCTGCTGGCTCGGGGTCTCACCGTGGTAAAGGTGGCAGTGGGAGCAGGTACCAGCCCTAAACCCCTTCAGCAAAGGGCTTCACCTCCTGCCTCCATTTCCCCATCTGCCCACATCCACTGTGGAGCCTCCAGCTTGGGCACCAGTGCCTGATCTTGGAGATTGCAGCACCTGGGACATGCTGTGTCCCACACTGCCACCTGCTCGGGTGCCACAGTGGGATGTGGTCTGTCACTCTGGTGCCATCAGCGTGCCCACCACCACCCCCTCCTCTCAGTGCGAGGAAACCGTGAGGTTTCAGCGGTGCTCGAGCAGCTCAGTGGTGATGGTTCCCGGGGCTGACAGCCCACAGCTGGCTCCTGTCAACCCCATCTGCGGCTGCTGGACCCCTTCCAGCTCCTCCAGCGGCTCTGCTGTGGGGTTCCCAGGCGTTCCGTGCACCCTGGCCCTGCCCACGGGACCCCTGGGACCCCCACCTCGGTGCCGACGGAGGGCAGAGGTGCAGGACCTCGCATTTCAGGAACAGATTTGCAATTAGCCAAATCCCAGCGGGCGGTGGAAGCCCCGGTGACTCATCTGCCGGGGCTTACCGCGATCCCCTTCTAAGACGATCATTTACATATGGTGGAATTTAAACCCCCGTCTTGGCTTCCAGGCCCCGCTGCTGCCGCTGCCACCGCACCCGGGTCAGGTCCTGAATGAGGGTCTTGGCCCTCCAGCCCTTAGGGGCTTCACCCTGGGAGGCTTGGGAGTGACACAGGAGGGACAGTCCAAGCTGGGGGCTCACCGGGTGCCCCAAGATTTCGAGTTTTCACATTTTTCACATTTCCCCAGCTCAGTGCTGCATAGCTCGTTCTCAGCTGCCCTCCCTGGGTCTGCCTGGTGGCAGGAGCTAGCCTGGTGTCCTTCACTGAACGAGCTTTCCCAACAGCGCCTGACTCCGCTGGATTAATATTTGTACAAGGTCCGGTGTGATAGCAAGCATGTGTCAAGGGCATGCACCAGCATGCACACAGCAAGGGCCAGGAGAGCTGCTGGGCTGGCTCCCATCCAGCCAGCGGCTTGGCCCAGCCGAGGGAGCAGCCCCAGCACCCCAGTTCCCCTCCGTGACCCCTCACCAGCCTGTGCCACCCACATTCAGATTGCATTCGGACACGGAACCGGTTCTGATTCCAGCCAGAGCCTGGCACGCTGCCGCCCGGCAGCGAACTGCCATTGGAAACGCCACGGCAGCAGGAATCGCTTCCTCCTCCTCCTCTGCGGGAAGGGAACCAACAGCAGCGGCACAGCCATGTCCAGGAGCCGGTGGTGTCCTGGGAGCCGGTGTTGTCCCGGGAGCCAGTGTTGTCCTGGGAGCCAGTGGTGTCCCGGGAGCCGGTGTTGTCCCGGGAGCCGGTGTTGTCCCAGGAGCCAGTGGTGTCCCGGGAGCTGGTGGTGTCCTCGGAGTCAATGTTGTCCCGGGAGTCGGTGTGCCAGGAGCCGGTGTTGTCCCGGGAGCTGGTGTTGTCCCGAGAGCCGGTGTTGTCCCGGGAGCCGGTATCCCCGGAGCCAACGCCAGCCCGGCCCGGGGCAGGGACACGGATGCCGGGAGCTGCCGGCTGGCTGGGCACAGCGGCCCGTGCCGCGGTGGGGAGGGCGGCCGGCAGCGCCCGGACAATGGGGGGGTCACGGAGGTTAAACGGTGACTAATTCGCCCATTCAGCATCCCCTGCGCCGCTCGGGGGACACCCGCCGTGCCGTGACACCCGCCGTGCCGTGACACCGCCCGTGTACCCCCAGGGTCACCCACATGACTCCTTCCCCCAGCCTGGGTGGGGCGGAGGTGGGCACCGGGGGCTCGGGTGGTCTCAGGGTCCCCCGGACTGGCGGGACTGGGTTTGTCACTGAGCCACGGGAGCACCGATGATGGATCCATTACCCACCGGCTCCCCCAGCCCGAGGAGTGCAAAGAGGCACCTGCGGTGGGGCCGTGTCCCCCGCGGAGGGGACAATGCTGGGAACTGCTGGGAACAATGGTGCCGACGGGAAGCTCCCGGGCCCCCTCCCCAGCTGCCCCCGCGGAAGCGGCCCCCAGCCCGGCCATGCTCCGGCGGCAGGAATCCCGCCGGGCCGGTCAGTGGAGTCACCGCCGGCCCCGGCCATGTGGGCGAGGCTCCCGCCAGCACATCCCCCACGAACAAGGTGTTGGGAGATTTTGGGCAGGGGGCACAAAACGCCCCTACCCTCAGCAACCCCTTCCCACGGGGGGCTGTGCCCTGGGGGGCTTGCAGGGGATTAGGGATGGGGACAGGCAGGGGTGACCTAAAACCAAGCGCTTTATCTGCATAGGAATCTGCTCTGCTGCTCGCTCCCTTTGCCCTTCACCGGGAGGGATCGCTGCAGCAAACCCTGCACCCCCCCCAAGGGGGGGGCCGGTCTCGGGCACCCCAAACCCTGAGTCAGCCTTACTGGAAATCACATCCCCAGCGCCTCCGAAACGCCGCGGCCCGGGGCCCTCGCCAATCCTTGGCTCTGGTTTTTACAAATTACTTTCTTTTTTTGAATAAGTGCCCTCTCCGACCCCACTGCGGGTCCCGGCGTGCCAGAGGCCGGGGGCTGTGTACGGGGCTGGGAGTGGGACGGGAAACGCGCCATAAATGTGTTTATTCTTCGTTAAAGAACTCGTTAATGTGCGAGGGCTCTTCCCCAGCCCGGCGCGGCCCCTCGGCTGTCCGGGACAAAGGGATGCATCCCCGGGGGCTGCCACAGGAAGGAAGGAAAGAAAAGGAGAGAAGTAGCCCCTCAGCGTGTCACCGCTGGCCCTGCTACCTGCCGAGACTGGGTGGGCTCTCCCCGCCGCTGCCTGCGTGGTATTTTTTCCTTAGATACAGGAATTTGGGGGAGTTTTAGTCCCTGGAAGGTGGAGGCTGCCACTAGCCCCCATCCCTGCTGTGCTGGCCCTTGGTCCCGGCTCACGTCACGGTGTGCACGTCCCAAACCGGTTTTGGAGAGAAGGAGGAAAACCGAGAGTGGTTGCCACTTCCTGGCCGTGGAAAAGAAACTTGAAAATTAATCCCCGAGGCCTGAAAACCCGGAACCGAAAGGGGGGAAGGGGAGGTGTTTTTAACTCGGACGAGGGATGCAGGGACACGGACGACGCCCCGTGGGGCAGACAAGGGACAAGGGACTCCTGCCGAAGGAGGGATTTGCCTGGCACCAGCATGACCCCCGGCATTCCCGGAGCCTTGTGAAATGGCCCTTCCCCTCCTGCTTGTAATTGCCCCCCTTGCCGCAGCTCGAGGGGGAGGTCGGACCCCCGGCACACACCGCGCCCGTGCCGAGGGCTCTCCCGCATTCCTGGCATTGCCAAGGGGCCGCCTCCCGCCCGCCCTTTGAAAGCCATAGGGTTGGGATTTTCCTGTAATCTGGTTTGAAACATTAATCCGGTCATCCACACCAAACGCCGGGCCGGCATCCTGCCGGGGCGCTGGGCCGGGGTCAGGGCCACCCGCCCACCTCCTGCCTAATTCCTCCTCCACTTAATTATAGATCTGCTGGCAACGACCATCTGGCTCCGTGTCCTCAGCCGGCCGGGGGCCGGGGCCGAGGGGGCTGCGCTGTGGCCAGGTGGGCCAGACATGGTGGCCAGAGCCAGCCGTGCCGCTGGCATCAAGCCTTCACCCTGGGGTGGGTCGGCACTGGGAGCACTGGGTGTATGGAGTCAGATCCCCCAGCCCAGGGGACTCTCAGAGGGGTGGGGGGCACCTCCCGCTGCCCCCAGCCAGGCTGGGGTGGCGGTGCCACAGCGTCCCCTGGCACCGCACCCTGCCGTGGGGACCCCGTGGTAAGAGGATATTCCTGGGGCAGCTGCGTTATGGATTAAGTCGTTTCCACTTCCCTAATTACGAAACATAAATGTATTGACTCAGCGGCACAGGGTGGCCTTGCCTGTGGCTCCTGCCCGCCGGTACCTTTGCACCGAGACGCTGATTTTCCCTGCGAGGAACTGGCTTTGAGCTGAGCAGAAACCAGCATTGAGAGCAGGAGGCAGGGCATGGGCACGGGGCAGGGATCAGCACCAAGCAGACACAAAGACTCAGCACCTGCTGATTTCGGTGCCAGCCTGTGCCAAGCTCAGCTGCGCGCTGGGTTTTGCATGCTTCCGAAACCAGGACGTTTCTGTTCCTCAATTTGCATTCTGAGCCCCGCAGTCCCAGCTGTCCTGCGCTGCCGTTGGGGCTCACGGGGCTGCTTTGCCGTTGGCTGCGAATGGCGTCAATGCAAGGAAATCCTGCACGGGGCTGCTGGCAGTCACTCGTCTCTGTCCCCTTCCATGTCCTGCCTGTGCTCGGGGGCAAGGGAGAGCAGGGGTGGTGAGGGAGGACAGGAGCAGCGTGGCAAATGCCACTCTGTCACACACCACAGTGTACATGGCACGTCCCAGCCATGGCTGGGCATGTCCTCGCTCTACGGTGCTGCCGGATGAGCACCTTGGGCAGGTGCCCATCTCTGGCAGTTGGTTCTGCTGGCGGTGACAGAGCTAAACCAGGGTTTGAGGGGTCCCAAGGGGATGTGTTTCTCCTCTTGGCACTGCAGTGGTCAGTGAGCAGCTGCCAAGTGCAGCGAACCTGTCGAAGTCTCGCTGGTAACCGTCAGCAGCAGCTTGTGCAACATCCTTTGCCCGGCAGCCGTGGCGGGTGTGCCGGCAGGGCTGTGAGGTCACCGGGCAAGAACGGGGATCCCTCTGCCCACCATCCCTGGGACCCCCATGGCTTCATCCCAGCTGGGCAGGGGTGTTTGCAGCCAGCTGAGCTTGGCGTGGGACCACCGGGGCTGGTGGAAGGCCGGCACACGGGGCAGCCGCCCGCCGCGGCCACTAATCCCCCTGTCTTGGCTGGCCACGCTCTCCTCAGCTGACGGTTAATTTTCTTTCATCCTCTTAAACGCGTCCATTCTCCTCGGGAGTGAGCCCAGGGTGGGGGAGGATCATGACCCCGAGGGTCTTGGCAGTGGATGAACCAGCGTGTTTGGCACTTCCCCAGGGTGGCTCCGCAGGATCGGGCGCCGGGGAAGCCCTTTCTCTGTGTGTGGCTTTCAGAGCCGCCCAAGGAAACGGGGGAGGCTGGATTGGCACCAGCCCAACATCCCTCAGCTGGCACAAGTAGCCCAGTGCAGCTCAGCCCCAAAAATTAACGGCGTTGCTGCTGTGCCGTGGCTTAGTCCCCCTACACCACTCCCACACCAGACCCCGTGCCAGGGCGCTGGGGTGGGAGAGGGGCTTTGAGGGTCTCTGCCCTCAGAAGGGGTGGTGCTGGTGCCTCCTGTCTTTACCCTGGGGGTGTGCAAGGGGCTGATCGAGCCTGCCGAGTTTCCCAGGGGAACTGGGGGGTTTTATGGCCCCGCTTATCATGCGGCCCCATTGATCCCTTTGATCGGCGCCGGCGGGCGAGTCCAGCCCTGCGAGATCCGGATCCTCCCTGCGGGGCCGCAGGAGGAGGGGGCTCAATCCCCTCACTTACACAGCCAGGACAATGCCCACCCATCCACCTGCCCACGGTCCTGGTGCCACAAGGAGTACCCACGGAGGGAGTGGGCACCTTGGTGACCCAGTGACCGGCAGCAGTGGCCCTGCAGGGCGTGCCTGGCATATCACAGGGGGATATTTATAGGCCCCTCCTGGCCCCGCTGGCAGTTGTTCAGAGTTGTCATTGAGAAAAGCGGAGCTGTGGCAGCCACCCCTGTTTTTGTGTCTGTCCCCACAGCCCCTGCTCCAACACCCTTCCCGGGATGGGAGGGGGATTATCCGCCAGCCTCCAGGCAGAAACAGCACTGGGCTCCAGCGTGGCGTGGTGTGTGCCTGCGGCGTGCCGTGCGCTCCAACCGGCCCATCCTGCGCCATAAATCAGGCAGGAATGTGCCGGGCTGGGGGGTCCAGGCTGGAGATGCCCCAATCTGAGCTGGTGATTGAGGTGCAGCGTGTCAGAGCCCGGCCCAGCTCTGCCTTCCCCAGTGCAGGACACGTCCCTGCAGGTCTGTGGCACACAAGCTTGTGTCAAGCCACATGAGGCTCCCACTGCTGTCTCCTGGCTCTCTGTGGCACCCAGAGCGTGGAGGGACCATGCTGAAGCGTTGCTGTGCTGAGCAGGCAGTGGATGCTAAAAATAACCGGGATCAGCATTCCCGGGAGGAGCCGGGGCCGAGCACGGTGTTGGCAGCTTGGGAGCCACTCCGGCCGTGATCCCGGCACCGGCACACCGGGGCTGAGCTCCGAGCGGGGCGGGCAGGGAATGGCACAGTGGGGCACAGGCAGAGGTCTGCCCAAGCTGCAGGAACCCCCTGGACCCATGCAGGGTGCCTTTTAAGCCACACAGCTGCTGCAGTGGAAGCTGGGAGTCTCAGGTGGGGGACACAGGGGTTAAGGGGGTTTCTGAGCATCTCTCTCTTCTCCTTATGCAGCTGTACGAGCTGGATGGTGACCCCAGGAGGAAGGAGTTCCTGGACGACCTCTTCAGCTTCATGCAGAAGCGAGGTGAGTCCCCAGCTGCATGCCCACCCTGTGCCCACCCACACCCACCTTGTGCCCCCCACATCCCCCCCAGGGCCGGGGGCTCATTTCCTTGCCCCTCATTAGTGCCCCGAGGTCACAGCTCTGGCTGAGCTGCTGGTTAATCTTTAACCCCTCAGCACAGCGGGGTCAAACCTGCTGGGCTGGATCCAGTGCCTGTGACCCCCCCTCACCCCCCCAGACCTGCAGCCCCTCCCCACACACCACCCCTGGCTGTGCTCCCCCTCTGCCCACGGCCTGGGTCATTGCAGGGGGCAAAGCCCCTCGCTGTGCCCTCTCTCTGCCCAGGGAGAGGCCATGCTGGGGGGCCAGGGGTGGGAAGGGCTGAAAGCCAAGCGTGCTCCTGTTCGAGGGTCTGGTTCCTGCGTGGAAAACAGCCTGGAAGTGCTGACACAGGGCTGGCTCGGGCCCTTTGTCAGACAGCACTGGGAAGGCACGTGTGCCTGTGCAGGGGGGCTGGGGCTGCTGGCTGGGTCCCCCAGGGTTCCCTGGCTGTGTCCCATCCCCTGGCTGTGTCCCATCCCCTGGCTGTGTCCCCTGCATCCCTGGGGTCACCCCCACCTGTGTCCTTTGGGGTCCCCCAGAGCCCCCTCACCACAGGGCTGAGAGGGGAGGGTCCCCAATGAAGGAGCAGGTTCTGCCAGCCCCCTCCTCATGCTGGAGGGACAAGCCCCCTGGCTCACAGGAGACCCTCACAGCCGGATCGTGCTGCCCCCGTTATAAATAACTCGCGTTGCCGAGTGCCGGCTCAGCCCGAGGAACCGGCTCGGCCACGACGGGGCTGTGGCTGGAAACTGCGAGTTTCTGTTTCCTTTGTTCGGGGCTGATCTCAGCGGGAGGGCCCGGGGGGAAGAAGGGGATGGTGGAAGGGGAGGGAGGAGCAGGAGCCCCCCCAGCCCCTCTGCTGTGCCTCAGGGGTCTCGGCAGCTGCGCCCCCACTTCGGGTGAGAAAGCAGCACCCCAGACCCGCTCTCTCCTCCCACCGCTCCCCAGGGACCCCCGTGAACCGGATCCCCATCATGGCCAAGCAGGTGCTGGACCTGTACATGCTGTACACGCTGGTGACCGAGAAGGGGGGTCTGGTGGAGGTCATCAACAAGAAGCTGTGGCGGGAGATCACCAAAGGGCTGAGCCTGCCCACCTCCATCACCAGCGCGGCCTTCACTCTGCGCACCCAGTGAGCGGGGGCTCGGGGGGGAGGGGAGAGGGGAGAGTCCTTGGGGGTCCCTCTGCCCTGTGCAGAGGGCCCAGCACAGTGGGGTGGCACACGGGGAAGGGTGCCCAGCCACAGCGTCACCCTCACCGTCCCCACCTGTGTCCCGTCCGGCCGCAGGTACATGAAGTACCTGTACCCCTACGAGTGTGAGAAGCGTGGGCTGAGCAACCCCAACGAGCTGCAGGCGGCCATCGACAGCAACCGGCGGGAGGGCCGGCGGCAGGGCTTCGGGGGCTCCCTCTTTGCCTACTCGCCCGGCGGCACCCACGGCCTCCTCTCCTCGCCCAAGCTGCCAGTGCCGGCGCTGGGGCTGGCGTCTGCCACCAACGGCGGGGCCATCACGCCGGGCAAGAAGATCAAGAAAGGTAATGGTTGTTCTGGGGTCTGCCTGCTCCGGGGTTCGCCTGCTGCAGGGTTGAGGTGCCATGGGGTCTGGTTGCAAGCTGAGGCCTCTCCTGGCCCTGGGAATAACGGGGACAGCTGGGGGAAGGGGGTAGGGTGGTGATGTTCCTCTCCCCTCCTTGGGCTCCAGCTCTCAGCCCGGGGTACCCTGATTCCAATCACCCATCTCTGACCTTTGGCGGGACAGCAGGGCACCAAACTGTTGTGCCAGGGCTGGGGACACCCTGAGGTGGTGGCACTCACCTACCGCCGTGCCCCCACCTCTGACACCTGCTCCCCCGGCAGAGGAGGACTCTCCCATCCCCATCTCCATGCCAAGCCGGCTCCCGGTCTCGCTGGCCGGGCACCCGGTGGTGGCGGCGCAGGCGGCCGCGGTGCAGGTGGCAGCAGCCGCCCAGGCCGCGGCGCTGGAGCAGCTGCGGGAGAAGCTGGAGTCGGGGGAGCCCCCGGAGAAGAAGCTGGCGCTGGTGACGGACGAGCAGCAGCGGCTGATGCAGCGGGCGCTGCAGCAGAACCTCCTGGCCATGACGGCCCAGCTGCCCATGAGCATCCGCATCAACAGCCAGGGCACGCGCTCGCCAGGTCAGTGCCGGCCCCGGCCGCCCGCCCCGGCCGAGCCCCCGGCCCCGGCGGGCTCCGTAACGCGGCTCTCCCCGGCAGAGAACCGCCCGGACGCCGCTGCCGCCAGCAGCAACGGCACCAACAGCATCAGCATGTCCGTGGAGATCAACGGCATCGTTTACACAGGTGAGGTGCTCCCCTCCAGGTGTGCTGCCGTGGGTGGGGGCTGCCCCGTGCCACGCTGCTGCCGCCCTCCACCCCGCAGCACCCGCGGCTCAGCTTTGCTCTCTCCCCAGGTGTGCTGTTCGCCCAGACGCCCGGCCCTTCCTCCTCCTCTTCCTCCTCCTCCTCCTCTGCCTACAGCAAAGGCAACGGCGGCAGCAGCCGGAGCAGCGGCGGCAGCGGGGCAGGGGGCGGCGGTGGGAACGTGCCCCCTGCCCCGGCCGGCCTGGCCGTGCACCCCAGCTCTACCTCCAACAGCGCCTCGCCTTAACGCCCCGGAGCCTCACCCCGCATGGCACCGGGGACCGGGGGGTCACCGGGGTCTCCTGGGGTCTCGCCGGGGTCTTGCCAGGGTCTCTCTGGGGGTCTCCACAGGAATTCACCGGGATCTCACCAGGGTTTCATTGAGATCTCGCCTGGGTCTCACCAAGGGTCTCGCCCTTCTCTGGACCCCTTCTCCGGGGTCCCATCAGGGTCTTGATGGACTCTGCCCTTCTTCTCGTGTTGTTGGATTTTCCTTTTCCAGGCAGAAAAGCTTTAGCCCGGGGGGGTTTTGCCGGAGCCGCCGGCTGTCCGGCTGCGCCGCTCCGGGACCGTTTACCTCACTCACATCACACTTTGCACTGTACATTTATTATTATTATTATAATTATTATTATTATTTTTTAACTCGTGTTACCTCCAGACAGACGCACGGACGCCTGCTGACGCGAGCTCTAGCGAAACCCCCCCGGAATTCTAAAGGAAAAAACAAACAAACAAACGAAAATCCTGAAAAAAATTGGAAATAGGGAGATATTTTATTCATTTCCATCCTTTTCCCTCCTTTGTTTCGGGAACTCCACTCTCTGCAGGATTTTAAGAGGTTGGTTTTGATTGTTTTGTTGTAAATAGCTTCTATTTTATTCTCTTAAAAAAAACAACAAAAAAAAAGAATCAAACTTTTAACATGCAAATGATATATATTAGTCTTCATCAGGGAAAATGGGAGCTTGGAAAAAAGTTGGAATCTCCTTTCTCCTCTACTTATCGGTGGTTGGGTCCAGCTCTGCTCCTTCCCCCACCGGCAAATCCTAATTTTTATTCCTCCCCTTGCATAAAACTACTGTTAAAAGCCGCTTTGGGCTTATTTCCTCCAAAAACAAGCAGGATCCAGAGGATGGGGATGCTCGGAGCTGCAGGACGCTCCGGAGCTCACGGACAACCCGAAGGACCTGAGCATTTATTTTAAACCTCACAATCTCTGGGGTTTTTTTTTACTATTTCCACCCACCCGGCCCCCCAAAAAAAAATCTTCACCCACATCTGCGTGAGACACAATCCAAGCCGATACCGAAACCCCCTCGCCCCCCTCGGTATCTCCGTTCTCAGGTTCCCACCTGGAGCACAGGGTTTTTCCCCCTTCCCCAGGTGTCCCCGTGGGGTGGTCCAGGCTGGTGGCACCTCCCTCCTCCCCCCATTTTTATTTTTAATTTCACTCGGGGAAGTGGCGATCTCAGGGGATTTGGGGTTTTTCCAGCTGGTTTTTTTTTTATTTTGTTGTTGTTTTCAGATGGGTTTTATTTTTTTTTCCGTGCTGGAATCCCCTTGGTGGCTCCGTGGGGGGGTCTTTGGTGGCTTCATGGACCCTTTTTTGGGGGGGCCTGGGAGGGTCCGTCCAGCTCCTGCTGCTGTTGGGGTCCAGCCCAGCTCCCCATAAGGAGAAATTCCAAGGGGGAATTTTCATGCCCAGGGCGGGCTTAGATTTTCTTAGTGATTTTTTGCATTGTACAGTCACTATTTTGGGTTGTTTTGGGGTTTTTTTTTTATTATTTTCCTTCCCCTCCTTTCCCTGCCCCCCTTTTTTTTTGTTTTTGAGAGCGGGTGACTTTCCACTTTATTTTTCTTTTTTGCATATCGATTTAAAAATAATAAAAAAGAGCCTAAATCAGTTTTTTTTGGGGGGGGATTGGAAAGAAAATTAAACTAAAGGAGTGGCCCCAGCTGCAGCCACCCCCTCCCCCCAGCATTGCATATCTTAACTCAGGTAAAAAAGGAAAATGAGAAAAGAAAAAAACCACAAAAGACAAAAAAAAAGAAAAAAAAGGAATAAAAAAATAAACCACATTCTACCTCTGAGCGCGGCGGCCTCGGGCGCACCCGGGGCCCCGGTGAAAGATTTCAGTTTTGCAAAACATTCAGGTATTGAGACTTTTTGATTATTATTAAAAAAAAAATTTTAAAAATTAAAAAAAAAAGAGAAAATAAACTTAAAAAACACTGAAAGTTTACATTTTATAATAACATTATTATACAGATTGTATTTAAACGTCAGAATATTTAAGACAATTGTAACCCTGTAAAGTGAAGAAATATTAAAAAAAAAAAAAAAAAAGTGTTGTGTGGGGTTTCCATAGGATTTCCTTATGGATTTGGGGTATCCTTATAGGACTGTGGGGTGTCAATGGATTTATGGTGTGATGATAGTATAGTATTATGGGATGTTTCCATAGGGTTTCCATAGGGCTGTGGGGTGCTCATGGGGCTCCCACAAATCTATGGGGTGCCTGTAGGATTGTGGGGTGTCCATGGGGTCCCTGTGGGATTTCCATAGGATCAGGAGGTACCTAGGGCACCCTTAGTTTTTTGGGGTGCTTATGGGGTTCTTAAACAGCTATGGGGTGCTTATAGGATCGTGGGGTGTTGATGGGGTCCCTATAGGGCTGTGGGATTTCCATAGGGTTGGGAGGTACCTGGGGCACCCTTAGTTTTTTGGGGTGCTTATGGGGTTCTTAAACAGCTCTGGGGTGCCTATAGGATTGTGGGGTGTCCATGGGGTCCCTATGGGTCTGTGGGGGGGGTCTATAGGTTTATGGGGTGTCCACACATTGGGACATACGGGGATTGGGACGTCTCCAGGAGCACTCTTAGGTTTGTGGGGTGCTCGTGGGGTTCCCACGAGGCTCTGGGATGTCCCCAGGGTCCCCCCAGGGCTGTGGGGGGTCCATAGGGGTACGCGGTATCCACACGTGCACACGCGGTGTCCCGGGTCACCCATCCAGCGCCGGCCGGGGCGGGCCCTGCTGAGCTTCCTGCCGCGTGCGCACCTCCCGCCCCGCGCGGCCGGGGCGGTGCCGCCGCTGATTGGTCGGCGCCGGGCGGGGGAGGCGGCGCTCTAGGCCGCGGCCGCGCTCTCTGTGGCCCTGGCGGACCGCGAAGATGGCGGCGCCCATGGAGGTGGCGCTGGTGTCGGACGCGGCGGGGCCGCTCTGTAACTGCTCGGTCTGGGAGCTGCACTCGGGCTCGGCCCTGCCCGGGTACCGCGGCGGCAACAGCGGCCCTCGTGGGCTGGCGCTGCTGGGCGGCGAGCACTTGCTGGGGGCCCAGCTCGGCAAGAGCTACATCAACGTCTGGGAGCTCCAGAGGAAGGTACCGGCGCGGCGGGCGGGCCCGGGCGGCCTCGGCTCGGGGGACGCCCCCGGGCCTTGTGGGGGGACTCGGGGCCCCGTGGGGGGTGTGACGGGGCCACTCTCCCTGCCGACCCCTCGCCTCTGTGATGAGGAGCCCCTCCGTCCATAGAGCCCCCCCAAATCCATGGTCAGAGCCCCCCATGGCCCCTCTCTCCACAAAGACCCCCCCGAGGCCGCTCTCCTCAAGGAGCCTCCCCTCAGTGCTCAGACCCCCCTCCATGGCCCAATTCCCTGCAGAGACCTCCCTGTTTCCAGTTAGACCCTCGGGCCCCCCTCCCTCCATTCCCACCCCCATCACCACGGGCGGGTGCCCCCCATCCCTCTCTTCGCAGAGACCCCCACAGAGCTCCCCCTGAGCCCCCACATCAGGGGGACCCTGCTTGGGCCCCTTTCCCCTCTCTGAGCCCTCGCTGTGCTCTCTGTGTGCCAGGACCAGCTGCAGCAGAAGATCATCTGTCCCGGGCCCGTGACCTGCCTGACGGCCTCGCCCAACGGGCTCTACATCCTGGCTGGGGTCGCCGAGAGCATCTACCTGTGGGAGGTACAGAGGGGCTGGGGCCACGCAGAGTCACACCCTGGGCAGTCAGGGAGCGTCCCCATCCCTCAAATGTCTGTAAATCCTCATCCTGGGGTGCCACAGCAGGCAAAGGCCGTGCTGCTCGCAGCCCATGAAGTAAGAGTGGGGGGAATTCTGACAGAGGCTTTACTCTGTCTCCTTCTCCTCTTTCCAAGCATCTCTGATGTCTCAGGGGTCAGGCATTGCTCCTACAAGGCAGCAGGACAGGGCCTGGTTTTCCTTCAGCGCTTCTCCCACATTTCAGCTGTGTGTTTGTGTGTGCTCAGGGTGCCCCTGCTGTGCTCTGGTCATTGTCCTGCTGGTTAATTACTGCTGGATTACTTGAGATTACGCTGCATTCCCAGCACACCACTGAGCAAATGAAAGCAATGGCTTGTCCTGAGCCTGGGATTAAACCCCAGGATGCCTCACCTGGAGAGCTCCCCGTGCCAGGGGAGGTTTGAGCCTCATGGTGTGGGTGGCTCTGCCTGAACCCATCAGGGTTTGTTTGTACCAACGTGCTTCTGGTAGCAGCGCTGGAATAAAATCCCTGAGGCTCAGCCTGCAGTGGGAGCTGCTGCCTGTGATGCTCCAAGCTGGGCCCTGCTCCAGCTCCTGTCACCCCCAGATGTGTTCCAGGGTATGGCACTGTCCCTCTGCCACACTGGACAGGCTCCAGCCCCTAGAGCCCTGGTTTTGTGCTGTCTGTGAAACCCCTTGAACTGAAGTTTGGTTTGATTTTTTTGGTGTAATTCAGACCATGGGAAGAAGTAGACTCCTATTTTATTTGAGGCTTTTTCTCTTCTTGGTTCCCTCCCCATCTGCAGTGTTGCCTTTTAATAAGAAATGCTCCAGGTTTGGGGACTTCCTTGTCCACCCTAAAGCTTCTGCTGGCCCAGGACCACAAGCCAACCCTGGGGTGTCCTCTCATAACCCCACTGCCACCTCCTGAGGACCTGTGGGAGGAGGGAAGAAGCCACCAAAATGATATGAGTATTATGAGTGAACAAGAAATCTTTACTGCACACTTGTGGCTTGACCAGAGGAGCAGCTCTGGGATCACTGGGTTCCAGAGTTAATGTGCCAGGACCTCTTCCACTGCTGTGTGCCCAATTTCCCTGTGGTCCTGAGTGCAGCCTGTTGTTCCAGCTGTACCTCAGGGGTGCCAGTCACTGTCCCAGGGTGCCAACAGCCCCGTGTGGGCAACAGACCCCACCCTTCTGCCCTCGCTGCACCCAGGGGAGGGCACCACATGATCCCAAGACATCCCTGACACCCCCTGCCCTTCCCCTCGCTCCAGGTGTCCAACGGGAACCTCCTCGCCATCCTGAACCGACACTACCAGGACCTCACGTGCCTCTGCTTCACTGATGACAGCAGCCACTTCCTCTCAGGGGCCAAGGACTGCCTGGCCCTGGTGTGGAACCTCTACAAGTAAGGGGGGTTTAGGGGAACAGGGATTTTGGAGCAGGAGATCCCTCTAAGCCCAGAGTTGTGGGCTCCGTGTGGGCAGGGAGCCTTTCCTTGGGGTCTCACCCGGGCTTCTTGGCAACAGGCATATGGCTCTGACTTCTTTCCCTGGGTGACACTGAGGGGATTGTGCCCTTGACTGAGGGTCTTCGTCCCTTTGGGATGGGACAGCCCAGCCCCTCAGCCTCGGTATCTGTGTGCCATGGCTGCCAGCAGCTCCCGTGTCCAACTCGGTCCCTGCAGCCAGGAGAGGCGTTCCCAGTGGGAGCAGAGCCTGGCCCAGCTCCCCCCTGGGGCTCTGTCCTTGGCTGACCCGGCTGTCTCTGCTCTGCCCACAGCGTGTTGCAGGCAGAGCCCTCCCAGATCCCTGACCCCCGGCACGTCTGGTCCCGGCACAGCCTCCCCATCACCGACCTGTGCTGCGGCTTCGGAGGGCCCCTGGCACGGGCTGCCACCGCCTCCCTCGACCAGACAGCCAAGGTGAGGCTCATTTCAGAGGTGCCAGACCCTGTGGGGTCAAAGCCAGGCTCCTGCCAGGCAGCAGGAAGCTGTCCCTGTCCCCAAGCTGGCCCGAAGCTTTGCCGAGTTGCAGTGGCTTAATTTCTTGGCTGTCTCTGCAATGACTCAGAGCTGCCAGACCTGGGCTCTGCCTCTACAACAGCAGTTTCTCTGCACCTGCCCCCAGGCTGGACTGCTGCAGTCCCTGTTGTACTGGCAATGTCGGGGTCAGCTCCTCTGTTTCCCATTGCTGATGTCCACAGGGAGCAGGGCAGGCTGGAGCCTGTGGGGCAGGGGGATGCCCTGGGGGCAGGATGGCCACAGAGAGGGTTCAGAGCTGCTTTGAAGCTGCCTGGGAAACTTCTCTCCTGCTCATAGAGAGTCTGATCCTGAGTTCTGCCTTGGACTCAGTTTCCCAGCCACAGCCAGGAGGGGATGTGGGGTGAAATGCCGGGGTGGGATGCCAGGATGTCAGTGTTCCTCCAGTCCTGCCATTAACATCCTCACCCCTGATTCTCCTGTCCCCTCTCACTCCAGCTCTGGGAAATCTCGTCTGGGGAGCTCCTGCTTTCCGTGCTCTTCGACGTGGGGATCATGGCTGTGACCCTGGACCTCTCTGAGTACCACATGTTCTGCGGGGGCATGGACGGCTCCATCTTCCAGGTCGACCTCTGCGCCTGGGTGAGTGTGTGGGGCTGCAGGTGTGCCCTGTCACCTCTGTCACACCACTGTCACACCACTGTCACCTCCCCGCTGGGACTGGTGTGACCTGCCAGGGCACAGGAGTGCCTGGTTCCCCTGTGTCTCCTCTGCCCCCTCCAGACACGGTGATGAACCTGTTGGATTTGGCCTGCCTGAATTTTAACCCCTTTCCCTCCCTTCCTTTCTGCAGCCGGTTCAGAGAGACCGGACCTTCCAGACAGAGCGGGAGAACGGGAAGGTCTTTAAAGGGCACAGGTGAGGAACCAGCCATACCTGCCAGCCACCATCTGCCCAGCTCACCAGCTCCTGGGGTCATCCTGAGTTTAAACATCCTTTCCCCATTCCAGGAACCAGGTGACGTGTCTGTCAGTCTCCACAGACGGCAGCCTCCTGCTCTCGGGCTCTCACGACGAAACTGTCCGGCTGTGGGACATCCAGAGCAAGCAGTGCCTGAAGACGATGAATCACAAAGGTAGGAATGTCCTTATCTCCACGATCCTCACTGCCACAGGGTGCTGCTGGCTCACCTGTGCTGCCCTGGGCACTCCAGGTGTGTTTCTGCCCCTTGCTTCATGCCCTGGGAAGGGCAGAGGCGTTGGAGGGAGCCTGGGCTGTCTGGAGCGGTGCCGTGACCTTGTCCCCGGTGCTAACAACCCCCTGTGCACTGTCGGGAGTGAGTCATGGGTTTCACCCTGTCGCTGAGGCCACACGGGATCCTCCTGCTTGTTTTCCCAGGGGAGCAGTCACCCCACATGCACCCCAGCTGTGTCTGGAGGGGAGACAGGTCTGACCCGGCAGTGAGCTCATGGGGCCTGAAGTGAATCCCGTATGAGCAGCCGTCTGGGATTTCAGTCTGATGGCTCCAGTAAATTGCAGGAGCAGCAGTTGGGTGCCTCAGCTACCTCAGAGCAGTGGGGGATTTACCCCTGCTGTTGCTGTGTTCCTCCCCTGGCTGGTTTCTGGCTCCTGGTGCCGCAGTGACTGCTGGAGCTGCCTTGGGCATCGTCCAAGCCCCTCCCAAAGGTGATGGTGGGGAAAGCCAGACCCTGTTCCTCTGTGGTGGTTGAGCTGCTGCCTCAGGGCAGCCTCTGGAAGCCAGGCTGCCTGCAGACCCTTTTCCTCCTCCCTTTGGCTGCCAAGGACCATCCCTAATTGGGACCCACTGCAGTGCCCATCCAGCCTGGCGCCGCTGGCACTAGAGGGTGAAAACAGACCAAATGGAGCTGTGACTCATCCGAGGAGGGGGGGCTGGGCTTTGGCTGTGAGCCGGGCATTGGAGTCCTCCTGAGGCTGCAGGGAAGAATGGATGGACCAGGCTCTTCCCAGGAGGAGCAGGACCAGGCTGACCCCGAGCTGTGGGTACTCTGCAGCCTCCCTGCTGCCTGTGGGCAGGGATTTGGTTTCCCTGGCAGCCTTGGCACTGGCATGACTGCGCTGTGCTGTGTGTGCTCAGGAATGGGCTAGGAGCCCCGAGCTGTGCCCTGGGTCTGGAGTGTCCCCACGGGGCCCTGCAGTCTCCCAGGTGGGAGAATCTGCTGCCCTAACCCAGCCCCCTCTCTGTGGATCCCTGTCCCCCCTTGGCCTCTCCAAGCAGTGGCGTGAGCCCCACAGCAAGGTCTGTCCCTGCTGCCCCTCCAGTGTGTGCTGCTCCCTCCTCAAGGCAGAGGTGACAGGGCTCTGACGTGGTGATGTGACAGCAGCCTCTGGCCCAGTGTCCTCAGGACAGCGCTGTCCCTCTGCTTGCCGGGCACGGGGGTGGCTGGGGGCACACAGGACCCACTGCCCTCCCCTCAACACTGCTGCAAATAAACCCAAGGAGGTGAAGTGTGGCTCAGGGCCAGGCACAGGGGGCTGTGTCACCAAGGGTGGCTCGTCCTTGGTGGGGGCAGAGCAGGTGGACTTTGAGAGGTCAGGCTGCTGCTCTCGGGTAATGAGCTGTGGCAGTGCTGGTGAGGCAGGGCTGCTCCAGGTCACTCCAGGGGGAAGCAGGAGACCTGTGGGATGAGACTGGGAGCCAGTGCTGCCCCCAAATCCCTCCCGGCCTCAATTCCCATCCTGTCACACAAGCTCCATCCTTGTCTCTGCAAACACAACGTGGCACAGACCACTGAGACCCAGCTAAGCCTAGTCCCTGTGCCCAGGCTGGCCCAGGGTCACCCACTGCCTGCTGCCCCAGGCATTGGGGCAGGGTGATCTGGTACAGGATTGCATCTGCACTGGGGGCCCAGAGGGGCTGTGGGGGCTGTGACCAGGTTTGGGGAACTCTGGGTTCATTCCCAAGATTTTCTCCTCTCCATTTCTCTCTTGAACTCCTCCACGAGCTGCCAGTGCAGTGGGAATCTCACTGATGGGCACTTGCTTCAGGAGCACAAACATCTGGTCTTTAAGGAGGGAATGAAACCATCAGAGTTGGCCAGGAGCAGCCTTGGGGCCAGGCACTCAGCAGAGCTGCTGCTCTGCTGGTGGGACCCAAGCTTGGATCCTGGGAGGATCAGATTTAGGAGCAGGCTCTGGAGGGTACATGGTGGTGACAGAGCCCTCGTCCATGCCAGAGCTGCTTGTGTCTGTCTGCTCTGCAGAGACCAAAATCCTCCAGCAGCCTCCCTAGGCCCTGCCAGGTGCCCTCCCTCACCTTGCACCCTTCTCCACGGCACTGGCAGCCCCCTCTCAGGTGCATGTGGACCATCTACACCTTTGCCTTTTGTGGGCCTGATATTTTTTGGGCCTGAGAGATTTTAGCTTACTAACTCCTTTCCTAAGGGAAAATTTAGCCTACTAACTCCTTTCCTACTGCTAACTCCTTTCCTAAGGGAAAAGTTTCTTAGGAGAGCTTCTTTTCAAAACAATCTCGACAAAACAACTATCCTTTCCCAAAACAATCTTTCTCCAGGTGGTGTTTGGCCTTTCTGGTTCTAAGAGAAAAACATTTTGGCTGTTTCTCTAGTTTAACCCATGGGATTGGGGAGGTGTCATTCCCGTTCACCAATCATGTTGGGTCTGTGTCGGGACACCTTGTAAAAGGTGGTAAGATGTAAACAATAAAATCTCTCAGGCCCAAAAAATATCATGCCCAAAGCCTTTGGCCAGGGGAAATGGAATGATCAGGCTGTGGTAGAGGTGGCCGAGCTGCTCTGCCCGCTGGAGGGGGCTGGGGGCTGCTGTGCCTGACAGGGCGTGGGGTGGGAGCTCACAGCGAGGAGGAGCTGGGAGGGGGCGGCAGCAGCCGCGGGTAAATGCCGTAATTAACGCGCTCATCAGCTCTGCCATTGAGAGCGTGTGATGGATCGTGGCAGCACGGAGCTGCTGATGGATGGCGGCTCAGGGCGGGCTCTGCTCCCCGGGGCTGCCAATCGGCCCGGGGAGCTGCAGCCCCGGGCAGGGAGAGCTGCTGGGGAGGATGGAGATCCTGGCCAGGGTCACACTCGCTGTTCTCGGGGCTGCCTGAGGCCACTCAAACCCAGCGGGGTCCAGCCTGACCTGTCCCCTCTGTCCCGACACAGGTCCGGTGACAAAGCCTGACCTGTCCCCTCTGTCCCCACACAGGTCCGGTGACAAATGCCTTCATCGTGCTGGCCCCTGCCAACATGTTCAACCCTGACGGGAAGCCCAGCGTGCCCCTGCCCAAGTTCAGCAGGCACCTGCACGGCACCGAGAGCAGCGACGAGCCGGGCACCGAGGGGGTGACGCTGCGCCTGGGGCTGCACCAGCAGGTACTGGGGGAGTGGGGAGGGGAACAGACAAACGGGAGGGGCTGTGCAGGAGCAAAGCTTCTCCTCCAGCTGGTGAAACCCGTTCCTGCTCCTTCCTGCTTCCTCCCCATCGTGGCTGCTGCAGTCATTTGTCCTCCCAGCCCCGTGCTGCAGCGTGGGCTGGCTCTGCTGTCCCACCATTTCCGTGGGAGGGAGGGTCACACACCATCGGTGTCCCACCCATCCCAGCCTCTCTGCTGGTGGTCCCAGAGCTGCTCTCCTCTGCCAGCGTGTGCCTCTGGGCAAGTGACAGTGACAGTCCTGCCAGAGCTGATGGATAAGCTCCCTGTTGGCTTTGTGGCTGTTAGCCTGGCAGAGGGGACAGCAGGATCACCCAGGGTCCCTCCCATGGGAAACCCAGTCCAGGGCATGGGGAGAGGGTCTGTGTCTCCTCTGCCAACCCCTCCATTCTGGTCCCTGCAGGAGCCTGGGCAGAGCTACCTGGAGAAGGCAGAGAGGATGTACTCACAGATGTACTCAACGAGGGAAAAGGTGAGAGCTGCTCCCAGGCTGGGAATTGGGTACAGACCCCTTGAGGGGGATCCTTGTCAGCTGATCTGATTCAGAGACCCCAGACAAGTTGGGAACAGGGAGAAGAGCCCTGAAATCTGCTGGTGACATGGGCAGGAGGGGCTGCACTTTGAGGAGGAGGAGGGAGGGGACCAAAAGGTTTTGGGTTTGC
This sequence comes from Prinia subflava, assembly GCF_021018805.1. Classification (NCBI taxonomy): domain Eukaryota; kingdom Metazoa; phylum Chordata; class Aves; order Passeriformes; family Cisticolidae; genus Prinia; species Prinia subflava. Next base: position 14,543,699 of record NC_086254.1, read on the forward strand.
TGCTGGGGAAAGAGCAGCAACCTGTGCCTGTCAGAGCTGAGCCCTGACACTCATCTGTTGCATTTTTGTGTCACAGAACCTGGTGGGAGACCAGGAGCACCTGACGATCCAGGTGAGCGAGCTGGAGGAGGAGGTGAGCAACCTCCGCAAAATCAACAAGGACCTCTTTGACTTCTCCACTCGCATCATCACCAAACCAGCCCAGTGAAGAGGCTCCCCCCGCCCTCGCACCCCTCCGCCTCTCCCTGTCCGGCTCCTGGGGAAGAACCCGCCCACCCTCGGGCACCGCCCAGGCGGCTGCGAGCACCCGGCTCACCTTCCCCGGACTCGGAACACGCCGCCGCCTTCGCCTGCTCCGCGACACGGCACCGAGACCGGCGCGGGGACCGCCAGGGGACAGCACAGGGACCGTGTCCACCCCGATTCGGGGCCGGGGGGCACTCGGGCGGCCGCTGCAGGAGGAGCGTCGCCGGCTCCTGGGAGGGCTCAGGATGCAGCTCCTGCTCATTCCCCATGTCTTCCCCTGCCCCTTTTTTTTTTTTTTTCGTTTCTTTTGTTACTTGACCCTGCAGTGCAGACAGAAAAGTGTATTTCTCTCAATACCAGTTTGAGATTGGATTTTGGAGACCCCCCCTTCTGCCCACCCTGTCCTGGGGATTGCTGCTCAGTGCCACTGGACCCCACGCTCTGCACAGCAGGGCCTGAGCAGCTCCTGCTCTGGGGGTGCAGTGGAGGGGCTGCTGCAACAGGGGAGGGGTCCCTGGCTACCAGGGCTGGAGATGGGGCTCCTGCTCCATCTGGCAGGCAGGGCTGGGGGTGTCCCTGGGCTTGTGGTGTTGGTTTTGGGGCGCAGGGTCACTCTGGGGATGGGCAGGGGGGGCCAGCAAGGTGCTATTTCCAATCTCTCGTCAGTCAACAATTTATATATATTTGGATCCAACGACTCTGTTTTCACGGTGTTTGGGGACTCGGCCTTTTGTATTGTCACAGCATGGCAGCGGGGGTTGTGGGTTTTGTTTAGGTTTATTTTTTACATAAAAGATTTGTTTTTTATAGTGAAAGATGCCGGCGTTGGTTTCTTTAACAACTCTTGCATTACCACAGACCTTGACCACCTGTCACTGCATCCACTGGGAGTGGGAAAGTGCTTTTTATCCCCAAACTGCCCAGTTTCCTTCACCCTAAGGGTCTCTCCCTCTCCCTACAGGTGTCGAGGTGTCCCCTGGCCATCCCTCTGTGTTGTCCACCCTCCCCCATTCAATACACCAAGTGCAGATGCTTTAAAGTGCATTTTAAAGCCAGAGCATCCGAGCATCCCCAGCTCCCGCCAGGTCGAGATGCTTTTAGCTTAATCACTGGAGTCTGTTCCTTTCCCTTCCTCGCCTGCTCCTCCTCTTCCTCCCAAGGCTTTGGATCAGCTCTCATGGGCTGCAGCAGGGACTGTCACCTGGAGCCAGGGGCTGCTGTGGGGCCCTCTGAGACCCCCGGGATGCAGCCCCCAGCCAAGCCCAGACCTCCCTCCCACCTTCCCAGTCCTCCCAGTGTGGTTCCTGTTGGGGTGCTGCACTTAGAGCAGAAGGGAGGATGGGGCTTCCCAGAGAGCCCCCCCAATGCTGTGCCTGGTGTTTGGGGGGGCTTTTTCATCCCAAGATCCCTCCTGTGTGGACAGTGGGGGCTGTCCTGTGTTTATCCCTGTGGGAAGGAGCTGCCAGGGGCCCCGTGCTCAGGGTCCTGCTCGGGGGAGAGCAGCACCCCATGACCCTCCATGCTCTGGCAGGATTTGTGCTGCCCTCCTGCAGGTCCAGCTCCGCAGGGGAATTCATTAGCTGTGACTCATTACATTTATTGATATTACATGAATCGATACTTTATGCCAGATGGATTTTGGCTCCATCCTTCATTTTTCCTTATTAATTTAGCGTGGCTCCAGCCCCGGTTGCTGGTGTTTGTGTGCCGGTGGCGGGGACCCTTGGGCTGGGTTGAGCCTCAGTTTCCCTGGTGAGGATGAGGAGGGTGACCCCAGCTCCCCTCCCTCAGCAGAGGAAGGCTGCACCGCTGCTGCTCCTCACCCCTTCCCCATGCAGCAGGAGGAGCCTCCCGGCCTCGGGACCCCCTGAGATTGAAGCTGCACCTTCTCAGATTGTGGAGGGGTGGAGGGATCGGGGTGGGGGCTTTTACCGGGATGGAGGCGGCACTTCAGGCTCGGGGACCGACACGAGGGGCTTTCGTCGGGGGCCGGAGGAAGAGGAGGAAGAGGAGGAAGAACCCAGTCCAGAGGTAGCCGGGACCACCCTGGGATTAGCGGGGGTCTCTGTGCCGGGGCCCCCCACGGTCGCAGCCCTCGGGCGGCAGCACCGCGCGGGTGGGGGCCCCCTTTGCCGCGGGGTGCGGGGAGGGGGGGACCCGCGCCGTGCGTGGGCGTGGACGGGGCGGCTGCGGGCGGGTCCGGCGCTGCGTGGGCCGGGTCCGGCGTGACCCACCGCGCTCCGGGGGCTGCGGGGCCTCGGCGCTACCTGGGGAGGGGGGGCCCCGGCGGGACCCGGCCGGCGGTCCCTGCCCGTAGCCGGAGCGCAGAGCGGCGGGGCCGGTGCGGGGCCGGTGCGGGGTGCATGGCGGGGCTGCGGGCGCTCTGGTTGCTGGCGGCGGCGCTGGGGGCGGCGGGGGGACACCCGCATCCCTGCCGCGTCCCGGCCGCCCCCGGCCCCGGCCTCGGTCCCGGCCCCGGACCCACCGTACGCCTCGGGGCGCTGCTGCCGCCCGCGCCCGCCCGCGCCCGGCTCCGCGCCGCGCTGGCCCGAGCCGCCGGTACCGGCCCCGGGGGCAGCCCCGGGGAGGTGACGCTGCCCCACAACCTCAGCCTGGAGGTGGTGGGGGGCGGCCCGGCGGCGCGGGACCCCGGCTCGCTGGCGCGGTGGCTGTGCGGGGCGCTGGCGGGGCGCGGCGTGGCCGCCGTCCTGGCGCTGCCCCGCTCCCGCCGGGAGCTGCTCCAGCTCGACTTCCTCGCCGCCGCCCTCCGGGTCCCCTTCGTCAGCATCCTGGACACCCGCTGGCCGCTGCCTTTCCGAGCGCAGGTGAGACCCGCAGCGCCGGCACTGCACGGGGACGCAGCTCCCGTCCCCGCTCCCGTCCCTGCTCGCCGGCTCCGTCCTTGCTCCCGTCCCGGCTCCGTCCGTGCTCCTGTCCCGATCCCCGTCCCGGATCCATACCGGCTCTATTCCGCGGGTCCTCCTGCCTCCGATACCGATCCCGACTTGATTCCAGCTCGAATTCCGAATTCCAGCCACTCATCCTTGCTGCATCCTGACTACCTCTGGGTTCCACCCGGCTCTGTTCTCCCTCTGTCTTCTCTCCCACCCCGGCCCCATCCCATCCTCATTCCCACTTCCATCCTGCCTCTACCCCAGCCTCATCCTGTGCCCCATCCTGGCTCTGTCTCCCATCACAGCTCTATTCCAGCCCCCTCCTGGCCCTCATTCCAGCCCTATCCTGGCTCTATCCCAGCTCCCATCTCAGCTCTCTCCTGGCCCCTTGCCCAGCTCTATCCCAGACCCAATTCCAGCTTTCACTCCAAGGTAAGTTCCCTGGCTCCTCTGGAAGTTCTGCAGCCCTCAGCCCCAGTCCCCACTCCATTCTGTCCCCAGAAGAGCTCTGGGACGTGTCCTGGCAGTGGATCCCAGACTGGGCAGGGGATGGGCAGGGAGTGTGGGATGACCTCAGGGCAGTGGGTCCATGTCTGGCACTGCCTGTGGGCCGTTCCCGTGGGCAGGGGCACAGCCATGACCCTTGTGTGTTGGCAGAGCCCCTTCCACTTCCACATGGACCGGCAAAGCTCCCCGGAGATGCTGGTGGATGTGCTGGTGAGCGTCCTGCAGGCCAACGACTGGCAGGAGACCAGCCTGGTGCTCTGCCACCCCTGGGACATCGACAGCTTCCTCGACCTCTGGGCCCAACGTTCCCAGCTCTTCCTCCGCACTGTCCTGGACCTGGGCTACCTGGATGAGCCCAGGGCCACCCGCTACCTGCGGCAGCACGGTGACCGTGTCAGGACCCTCTCCAGCCCCGTGCTGATGCTGGGCTGTGACCTGCACCGTGCTCGACTCGTCTTCCAGGCAGCCGAGGAGTTGGGGCTGCCACCGCAGGAATTCCAATGGATGCTGGGCTTCCCACTCAGCACCAGTGAGCTGCAGACGGAGGGGCTGCCCCCAGGGCTGCTGGCCTTTGGGGAGGTCAGCCGGCCACCGCTGGAGCTCTTGGTGCAGGACATGGTGGGACTGGTGTCCCAGGCCATCGCCCACGCTGCCCGCAGCCGCCCCGACCCCGCAGAGCTGCAGACCACGGGCAACTGCAATGAGAGGCACCGGGCAGGCGCCGAGTCCCCGGGGCTCCTCCTTGCCCGGTAAGGGGGTGCTGGGGGCTCCTCTTTTTCCCCATCAGGGCTCTGTAGTATTGGGGTGCACGGGAGGGTTCTGCCCGAGACCCAGGATGGGGTAAGGGGGGAGCCGGGGACCCCTGGGCTCAGTGCAGCGCTGTCTGTGGTGTGTGCAGCCACCACCATGGGGCTCAGCCCCCCAGGACACGGCTAGCGCTGCACAGGGGGGGGATGTCACTTCAGATCTCCTTAACACTGCCCCAGCACGGTCACTCTATAAATATTAATAACACTTGGCCCCAGCAGCACAGCGAGCTGCGGGGCACCGCAGCGGGGCCAGATCCTGCTGCTCCTCCTTGATCTTGTCCCTGCCCGGGTTGGGCACATCCCACTCCCAGCTCCCAGCCTCATCCCTCAGTCCCAGCTGACCCGGAACACTGGAGCAGTGAAACCTTTTCCTTGGCAGGTTCCTGGCCAACACGTCCTTCCACGGCCACACGGGGCTGGTGCGCGCGGAGAACACGGCATTGGTGAGGCCGGAGCAGCAGTTCCGTGTCTGGAGCCTGCGTAGAGACTTGGAGGGGGTCCCCACCTGGATGACAGTGGGCACCTGGAGCCACGGCAAGCTGGAGCTGGAAGAAGGCGTGTGGCAGAGCCAGCGGCAGCGCAAGAGCCCCAGCGAGGCGGCCGAGGGGGCCCGCACACGGCTGCGGGTGGTGACGTTGGTGGAGCACCCCTTTGTCTTCACCAGGGAGGTGGATGAGGAAGGGAACTGCCCGGCCGGGCAGCTCTGCCTGGACCCCGGCACAAACGACTCGGCCGTGCTGGATGCCCTCTTTGAGAAGATGGGCAACGGCTCAGTGCCACGGGAGTACAAGAAATGCTGCTATGGGTACTGCATCGACCTTCTGGAGAAGCTGGCTGAGGACATGGCCTTTGATTTTGAGCTCTACATCGTGGGTGACGGGAAATACGGGGCCTGGAAGAACGGGCGCTGGACGGGACTGGTGGGGGACCTGCTCAGTGGCACGGCCCACATGGCCGTCACCTCCTTCAGCATCAACTCGGTGCGGAGCAAAGTCATCGACTTCACCAGCCCCTTCTTCTCCACCAGCCTGGGCATCCTGGTGAGGACCAAGGACACGGCGTCGCCCATCGGGGCTTTCATGTGGCCCCTGCACTGGACCATGTGGGTGGGCATCTTCGTGGCGCTGCACATGACCGCACTCTTCCTCACCCTCTACGAGTGGAAGAGCCCCTACGGAATGACCCCCCACGGCCGCAACCGCATGAAGATCTTCTCCTACTCCTCAGCCCTCAACCTCTGCTACGCCATCCTCTTTGGGCGCACCGTGTCCAGCAAGACGCCCAAGTGCTGCACCGGCCGCTTCCTCATGAACCTCTGGGCCATCTTCTGCCTCCTGGTGCTCTCCAGCTACACGGCCAACCTGGCAGCTGTCATGGTGGGCGACAAGACCTTCGAGGAGCTCTCAGGCATCCATGACCCAAAGGTGGGCGAGTGTCCAGCTGCTTCAGATGGGCTGGGAGAGGGCTGAAGGGCAGGGTAGGGGCTGAGGGGGGGTCCTGTCATTCCTTCCACACCTTCCTCCTTCTCTCCAGTCCCAGTCCTGCTTGTTGGCCCTTCCTAAGGGTGCAGATCTTTCTTTGTGTGTGTATCCCACGGGGTTTTAATTCCAGCCTCAGCTCCAGGGCAGGGGGAAGTGGGCTGAGTTCGTGCTGAGGCTGCTCTTGGGGAAGCTCTTTCCCAGACACACCTAAGAGCTGCTGCACCTCTGGGGCTGCTCAGACACCCTGCCTGGGATTCAGGGCTGGGGACACATCCTCAGTGAGTGGGGACACATTCCTGGGGACAGGGCTGCTGATGCTCTGGTGCCTCCTTCCAGCTCCATCACCCCTCACAGGGCTTCCGCTTTGGCACAGTGTGGGAGAGCAGTGCTGAGGAGTACATCAAGAAGAGCTTCCCCGAGATGCACGAGTACATGCGGCGCTACAACGTCCCCACCACCCCCGATGGCGTCACCATGCTCAAGTGAGGGGCAGGGAGAGCATGAGGGGGTCCTCGGCACCTTTTACCCCTCCCAGGGCATCTTTTGCCCAAGCCCTGGAGCCTGTGCAACGCCCCCTCCATGCACACGAGCCCCCCACCTCTGGGAGGGGTGTCAGGGTGGGGAGACGCCAGGCAAGGGGGGAGCAGCCCCTCCCTGAGCATCCCCCCGTGCTGGTACAGGACAGAGCCCGCCAAGCTCAACGCCTTCATCATGGACAAGTCTCTGCTGGATTATGAAGTCTCCATCGACTCTGACTGCAAACTGCTCACTGTGGGCAAACCCTTTGCCATCGAAGGTTTGAGGGGGCTGTGGTGGGAAGGGAGTTCTGCTCTGTGTGTGTGACCAGGCTGGGGTCGTGCCCTGCCACAATCACGCTGGGTGGGGAGGTGCCCCCTCCGTGGTGGGCACTGGGGGCTGCACCCCCCGTCCCAGCAGTGCCCCTCTCTCCCCACTTCACCGGGGCCAGGCTACGGCATCGGCCTCCCCCAGAACTCACCGCTGACCTCCAACGTGTCCGAGTTCATCAGCCGCTACAAGTCCTCGGGGTTCATCGACCTCCTGCACGACAAGTGGTACAAAATGGTGCCCTGCGGCAAACGCGTCTTCGCCGTCACGGAGGTGCGGCGGCGCCTCGGGGCGGAGCGGGGCGGGCCGTGGGGTGTGACAGCCCCGCAGCCCAGCTCACAGCCCCTGCTGCCCGCAGACCCTGCAGATGGGCATCTACCACTTCTCGGGGCTGTTCGTGCTGCTGTGCATCGGGCTGAGCGGCTCCCTCCTCACCTCGCTGGGCGAGCACGTCTTCTACCGCCTCGTCCTGCCCCGCATCCGGCGCAAGAAGAAATTCAACTACTGGCTGCACACGAGCCAGGTGAGGCCGGGAGAAGGGGCTCACACAGTGCCCCGAAGACCCCTAACCCCATGTCACTGCTCCCTCTTTAACTGCACCACCTCTGCCCTTCTCCAAGCCCTGGACCACCAACCCCCATTTAACCCCTGAACCAACACCTCCAGCCCATCACCCTCCAATTAATCCCCGGCCTGTTAACCTCCAGACCACCACCCCCAACTCACTCTTGCCATGTTCCCCACAGAAAATCCATCGGGCTCTGAATATGGGCACGGAGGAACGGAAGAGCCAGCAGCTGAAGCTGGAGCAGAGGTACAGCTGCGACTGGGAGCCTGCCCACCCTCCTCCTCCTCCTTGTGGACAGCCGGAGTTCTGGGGGGCTGCAGAGGGATCCCTCAGCAGCCGGATCCCAATTCAGCCCTCCTCACACAGGAGCGAGCCCCAGGCGAGGTCGGCGCCGGCGGCAGCCCAGCCCTGGAACGCCCTGCGGAAGGAGGCACGGCGGGTGCGCTTCCAGCTGGACAAAGCCCGCCCCGAGGCCGAGGGGTCCCCGCGGCGCCCCGGGAACGGGCGGCCCCCGCAGCCCCTGGACAGAGCGGCCGGGGAGAACGAGCTCCGGGAGCTGGAGGAGAAGATCCAGGAGATGCGGGAGCAGCTGCGCGCCGCGCTGCTGAGGAAGAGCGAGCTGGTGTCCGTGCTGGGCACCGCCAGAGGCGGCCGGCCACTGCCCGCCCCGCTGGCCACCGAGGAAGACCGGGAGGAGAGGTGAGGTGGGAGGCAGGGACCCCCAAAACATCCCCGGACAGGCTGCTCTGCCGGGGCAGGGCAGGCCACCCGCTCCTCTGGCTCAGAGAGGGAGGAAAAAAAGGTAAAGGGGATGTCCTGGGGCTGCCCCACCTCCGGGGCCTTTGTCTCTTCCCCCCTGTCCCTTCTGCTGGCAGTGGAGGGTTTGAAGGGCCGGGAGGTTCTTCTGGGGTGAGAGATCCCCGCAGTGCCTGGACAAAGCTCAGCCCCGCTGTTTTTACACCATATAAATAAAGATGAGAAGGAAGACACAAGTCTGCTTTTGCTCTTCCCCAAACGCAGCCAGGGCTGGTTGAGAGTAACCCTTCCCCTTCCCCTCCTCCCTCCGCAGGCCCAGCTCAGCCCCGCCGCAGGACGGCCGTGATTAGGAGGAGGCAGAAGAAGCTCCCACACGGATGAGGCAGCTCCAAGGCGGCAGAACCGGGCTGATCCCAGAGCCACCGCAAAGCAGAACCGGAGCCTCCCTCGGTGAGGGATGGAGACGCTGCAGGGGAGCGGACACGCTGCGGCTCGGGGCTCTGCCCGCCCCTGAGGACAAGGAAGAGCTCCCCATCCCACTGCAGGCGGCTGTGGAAGGAGCCGGAGCCCTGCAGCCCCTCCCCTGGCACGGAGGCAGCCGAGCATGGCTGGGACAGGGTTTGTGGTCGGCCCTCTGCCCTGCCACCGCCCCTGCACACTGCGAGGGGACAGATGGTGACACCCCAGGACGGCAGGAGGAGACACCCCCAGGACTGAGCATTCACCTCGCTGCCCCCGGGACTCCCACACATCAGCCCAGCACAGCCATGGGCAGGGCATGGGGCAGCGCTGCAGGAGCTGTTAAGAGATAATATTTATTATTATATACAAACACATTTTGTACATTAATTAAATAGAATGAACTCTACTCTTCATTCATCAAATCATTTGGTTTGGTGTCCCCCCTTCCCCTCCCACCCACTCCTCTGAAAAGCCTCGGGTCATTGCTGGCACTCCAGAGGCTGGGAGCCAGTTGGCCACAAGGCGCCTCCTCAGGAGTGCTGGCAGCAGCAAGATTTGACCTGCTGGTCACAGAAGGATCGCCCCTGCCCTGGGGCAGCACTACAGCTGCTCCAGGTAAAAAAGTAAAAACAAAAAGGGGGCACCCAGGTGGGAAAGGCAGAGGGGTGAAGAGGGGGCTCTGAGCCCCCCCGTGTTGAGAAGGTAACACTGAAATGGAGCCCTCCGAGAGAGATGGACTCCAGACACTGCTCAGCCATAAGGGGACAATACTGAACTCGGGGACATCTGTGCAGGGACCCAGCTGTCCCCAAGAGCAAAGTGCCCACATGTCCCTGCCCTGTCCCACCATGGTTCTCCCAGAGCTTCAACCCGCCTCGCTCTGCTCCAGCTCCCTGCACAAACCCTCCTAGCACATCCTGGCATGGCTCTGGCCCTTCTGCAGGGGTCCACAGGCAGCCCCCCAGCTCAGCCTCTGCCAGGGAAACACGGGAAAACCAGCTGAAATGTCTTGGCTTTAGTATTTTGGTTTTTTGCTAAACCAGCTCATGCAACAGACCAGGCATGAGGAGCCACTCTCTCCTCTGGGATGGGGCTGATCCTAAACACAGACGTGTCCCACGGGAGGGACAAGGCACTGGAAAGCAGCTGCCTCACCCAGAGCAGAGCTGTGCAGGACAGAGCTGCTGCCCTCACCCCACACCTCTCCAGACACCCACTGCAGCTCTCTAAGCATCACTCCTGGGATGGCAGCTCCCACCTGGACACAGCACCTTCCACCTGCCAAGCCACCCACCAAGGGAAGTTTAAGGACAGAAAAAAGGGGGCTGAACTGCAGCTTTCTGCTTTGGTTGTGCCCTGGCCTGGGCAGACTGTGCCTGGGGAAGGTACAAGCTCCTCCTCCCTCAGGAGCAGGAAAGGCGACCAGGATTCACCTCTGTGGCTCTCCCACAGGGGCTGGACACTCTCTGCCTGTTCTATCCACTCCTACTCTAACCACAAAGCTGCCACCCCTCTGGCCTGTCCCAGGTCAGCTCCCACCTGGAATCAGCACCTGGACTGCAAACACAGCTGCAGGGGCAAAGCTGGGGACAAGGAAAAGGCAGAAAACAAGCAGGGCAGGTGGGAACAGGTGGCTGGCTCACCTGTGGCCTCAGAGGAGTCCTGGAGCCGTGTGGGCCAGGGGACCAAACCCCACCATCCTTCCCACAGCCCCCCGTGCCTTTCCTAGGGGAGAGAGGTCACTGCAGCCCTGCTCTGTCCCAGTTGCTCCAGCTCTGCTCAGAGGGATCCACGGGTTAAGGATGATGGTGAAGTGAGAAATAGTAACAAACAAAATCCAAATGCCTTCCCAGCAGTCCAGAGTGACAGCAACGGGGCTCAGGACAGGTTCCTGGAGCTCGGCTCTGAGCTGGGCGTTCTCTCTGCTGGTGCTGGGCAGGGGCTGCTCTGTGCCCGGTCCTCCAAACCTCTGTCCTGGTCACTGTCCCCCCCCGAGGCTGGCAGGGGCTCTGCCACGCTGCTGCTGCTGCTGCCCGTGCAGTTTTTGCCGCTGGGTTTTGCTCGGCTCTCTGAGCCCTCGAGGGCCTCAGTCTGCTTGGGAAGGGAGGGGCTGGGGGCCGCCCCCTCCTGCAGTGGAGCCAGGGGTGCAGGCCCAGCAGCAGGGGCAGCATCCGCTGCAGCCACCACGGACGTCGAGGTGACCTCGATGGTGATGGAGCCCACGGCCGTCTCCGGGTGGTCGCTGCTGACCCTGATGCGGGCCACCAACCCCGAGGCTGCGGCCGCCTCTGGAGGGCTCCCGTTGGCCACGGCTTCGTGCACCACGGTGGGCTCCAGGAGGGAGGTGCTCAGGTCAGACAGGAACGAGGCCTCTGTCACGATAGCGGCCGTCTCGGCCACCCAGTTCAGGTCGCTGCCCACGGAGGCGGCGGCGGCGGCGATGACACTGGAGGCCTCGCCGGGGGTCAGGGCGGCCGGGGCGCCGCCCTCGCCGGGGGCCCCGGGGGCCAGCGGGGCTCGGCGGGCCCCGGCCTCCACCGGGGCGGCCGTGGTGTTGTTGTTGAGGTTGTCCTGCAGCGTGGTCTGGGTGCCCTGCCCGACCTGCTGGTTCTGCAGCAGCATCTCCTGGATCCGGATCTGCTGTAGGATGGCTGGCAGCTCGTAGTGGTGGAAGAAGTAAATCATTGAGTGCTGGTGGAGGAAAGGGAAAGGTGTCACCCTGGGCCTGGGTCACAGCCCACCACATCCCGAGAAAACCAAACGCCTTCTCCTGAAGAATCCAGCAGCAAGTTTGGAAAGATTTATCCCTTCCACTATGACTACTGCAAACTGCTTTAGAGTTTCTCTCTGAAGGCAAGAGAGTACAGTCCCTCTTCACTTTCAAAGACTGGGAAAAGAAGGATGACAGCATTCCTCTGGCCCATCCTCTACTCCCTGTCCCCACCCTGCAGCAGGTCAACAAGCAAAGACACCCAACAGGTATGCTTGATCCAGGATATCAGCTTGGAGCTGGTCCTGCCAGCACCCTCACTGCACAGCTCCTCTGCAAGGCAGACCCTTCCCAGGATTTATTCCAGAAAAACAGGACAGAAATCCTTCCCAACACCCATGTGGCATCAGGTTATTGTCACTCCCATGGCTGGACTGGAGGCAGCAATCCAAACATCCCCTCTTCCACAGCCTCATTCTGCTGCTCCATTTCCAAACCAGCCTTAATTCCATCTTTTACAGAAATAAGGATCCCTCCTCCAACCCGGCTTGAGAGGAAGTTTGACAAAGCCCCCCAAGGTGCAGCAGCCCTGCAGGGACTCACCTGGATGAAGAGCCAGGAGGTGACAAGTGCCAGGCTGCTGTACTGCCCGTTGAAGCGGTAGTGGTAGGCGTAGAAGGCAAAGTGGTACAAGTAGAAGAATCTGGACAGGAAGGCAAGAAAAATCAGGAAAAATGTGAGCTCCTTTCTCCTCCCAACACCAGCCTGAGCTGGGGCACTTCACATAGGGTGACAGACTCATCAACAGATAATTACAGTTGCCTGTCTACGAACAGGAAAAAAACAAGAAGCTGGGGAAGATCAAGGTCATTCCCAGATCCAGGCCCAAACCCAAAGTGGAGAAATTGCACTTTGGAGCCTGTGATATGTGGGGCAGCTCCCAAGCAGCCACACAGATAACACCCTTAGGAGTGGAGGCTGCTGTGCCTGGGGGTGCTGGGGAGGACTCAGGGAGGACACGCAGGGGGAGTGTGGCCACAGCCAGCCCTCACCTGAGCCAGTGCCTCTTGCTGGTGTTGGTGTGGCAGCAGATGGCGTCGTACTGGTCCGCCAGCCACACGATGAGGATGATGTAGAACGCGGTGGTGGTGTCATTGAAGAACTCAGACATTATGGCCTCCATACCTGGGGACAGAGGGGACATCAGCAGGTGGCAGGGCATGGGAAAGGGTCTCTGTCACCTCAGAGCAGGGCTGTGACTGCACCTGCCCAGGGCAGGTAACTGGGCTCTGCTTATGGCAGCAGCTACGGCCAAGAATGCTCTGCCTGTCATGTCCCATGGGTCTGCTGCATCCCACAGCACCAATTCTGGGAGGTTTTGCTATTTTTAAATTAAAATTGTACAAATGCAACGTGGCCACCAAATGCCAGTCTGCAACGAGCTCCAGGGACAGGCAAAGCTTTGGATTCTGTGATTTCCCAGCAAACTACTGCTTTTCCAGAGGACCCAGAAGGACAATGGAGTTCACTGTGCCATCAAATTCCAGAGCCTTCTGCCTTGTGATGAGCAGCCACAGTAACCACCTGCCGTGGCCAGCTTGGAACAGGGAATTAGACTTCCCACAGATCCCAGAGGGACGTGCTGCAGACACAAGCAGTGAGGCAAGTCCTTACCGACCAGAGCCAGGATTACAGTGAGGAGTGGAGCAGCAGGGAATGCAATGGTCATGTTCATCTCCAGCATCTGTAACAGGTCAACTGCAAGAGGGAAAACACACATGGAGAGGATGGAGGGCAACAGAACACTCCACCCCACAGCTCTGCCTGCTCAGTGCAGCCACATCATCTGTCCCTAGCCAATACTCCTCAGGACAGAGAACAGCTCTGGCAAGTGCAGTGACTGGGAGCAGGAGGATGTATTTATTCCCTGTCCACCTACAGGTAGGACCCTCCTAAATTGGAGCTAATGATCCTCAAGGTCGTTCCAATCCAAACCTGCTGTGACTCTACAGTGCCCAGCACAACCCCAACCCCTCAGCCCGTCCTTACCAATGAAGACAAAGATCTGGTGGTGTGAGTAGCGCAGCAGCATCGAGACAGAGAGAGTCTGGAACAGGACAGAGAAGGGGAGGCAGGTTAGAGCCCCACGGGTGCAGGGAGTCGCTTGGAATCGCAGTGCGGCAGAGGCCCGGGCGAGCCTGGGCTTGCACATCCCACATTCATTAACAGGAGCTGTGCAGAGCCATTTCCCAAAGAGTAATTAGAGCTTCAAAAAGAAAGCAATTAATCTCTGTGCTGCTGCAGGGGAACAGACAGTAAGGGATTTGTTTGTAAAGGGACCAATCCTGGATGTTTGCACTGGGGCCACACCAACCCGCAGAGCTGGGAGCAGGGATTCTCCCGCTCTCCACCCCGCTCTGTTCCTCCTCAGTGCCCACACTGTGACTGTGCACGGACCTGCCCCATGGGTGGGACAGCCACACACAAAGAGACAGTCACCCACATCCACCCAGGACAACAAACACGGGGTAGGTATGGCTTGGGATCTTGTCTGATGTGTATCTGAGAACGCCTCGTCTCAGACATCATCGCTTGGTTTTATCTTGATCGCTCCTGGCAAATCAGTCTGGGCTGTTCTTAAAAGTCTCAGAGGACAAATGTCTGCAGCCTGTACTGACAGCTGGAGTATTTTAAGGACACTTAGAAATTAGCAGCAGCTCCCTTTTGACAACAAAAACAACACTGCATTTTAGGTCAGCTCTTCTGTTCCTTTCACTGGTGGACTTTAGAAACTTAAAAAAGAAACAACCCAAACAAACAAAAACATGCCTCATCCTCCACCAAGTACACTCTAAAAGCAGATGAGAGCTCTGCTGTAACCCCAACACTCACTGGCCAGCCCACAGTGACTTACGAAGATGACCATGATGACGAAGGCTGCCAGGTAGGACGTCCTGGCCATCCACATGCTGACAAAGCGATAATGCTCCCCAGACACCACGTTACGAAGGAAACCTGGAGAAAAAGCACAAGCACAAGCTCAGTGTGATTAAGGCACAGGCTAAGAACCAAGCTCCAGTGCCTGCTAAAGGAACAGGATTTGGAGCAAATCCTCAGGGCAGCACTCATTGTCATGCAGGGCAGTGAGGCGGGAGGAAATCACGTTTCCAGACACCTCTCCCCTCCTGCCTCTCCCATTTTGTCCTTGACAATAACACAGGGAGCTGCTCCCTGCATCACAGATTAATCAATAGTCAGAAGATGATAGTCAGGCATCCACAGAACAAACACCCACTGCTCCAAGCAGCTGCTGCTGAGACTCCTCCAGGCCTTACCTTTGTTCTCCTCGTTTTCAGCTAAAGCTTTGACGCTCGACATCAGGATGTCATCGTAGCCCAGGAACTCGTCCAGCAGCAGGCGGCTGAACCTGTCCCCAAAGCACTGATCCCTGGTAGGATCTAGAGAGAACAAAAAACCCTTTCACATTGTTCACATCTGGAGCCACAAAGGCACAGGGTGTGAGATACTTGTGCCAGCAGAGCTGCATCTGCAGGTGGATCTGGGGCAGTAAAACCAAACTTGGGAGGATTGGGAGGAAAAATCTCACCCCCTGACAGATGCAGCCACACTAAAGTGCAAATGGCAGTCAGGCCTTAAGGATTCTCAGGGATGTCACACTCTGTGCTGGCACAGACACAAAGGGAATTCGCCCTCTAGGCTTGGCCTATCTCCAGGGCTCACCCTGATTGCCCATTACTGCACAGGAAAGCTGCTTAACCCTCATCCGAGCTCTGCTTCAGCTTGAGTGGGAGGAAGTGACAAGCTCCTCTGATTGCTGCAGTAACAGATACAGAGGTTCACAGGCACGAGAACATCTGAGGCTGTGTTCCTGCCTGACCTGGACAGGTTCTAAGGCAGCAAATGCCAGGAGAAGAGAATGCTGCTGAAGGAAATGACCTGCTGGTGCTCACAAGGGCACAGCAGCACACACAGTGTGACAGATCTGTGTCTGTCCCCAACATCTGCACAGCTGCTCTGGCCACCAGGCTCTAACCCTGCTGCTCCACACTGAGCCTTCAGCTAGGGAGAGAGCTCTTCCCTGCTCCATGTGGGAAAACTGTGCTGGGCATGACATCAGGGCTCAAACCAGGCTCCACCATTTCAGAAAACTCCTCCTGAAAAGCTGTGACCTACTAAAGGCAGGCAGGCTGCACACAGCAGCTCTCCTGTGTGGGAGGTGAGCACAATGAGCTCCAGGAAGAGTTCCCAGAGATGGGGTGGAGGTCTCTGCACCCACCCCTGAGCCCCCCGCCCTGCTCCCACTCACCCAGGGTCACCACCATGACGGGGATGCTGAGGCGCTGCCGCGTGCTCTGGGACAGGCGCAGGAAGCCGTATTCCAGGGAATATTCCACGATGTACTCCTCCTGTGGCCACACTGGGAGAGAGACACAGACACAGGGACACTCAACACACACATCTGCAAACAGCCAGCACGAAGAAACAGCCCCTCTGGGTCCCCTCCCTCCAGTCGTGTTCTTGAGAAGGGAACTGGTTGCAAACGTGGGCTCCAGGCTTCCCTCAACTAATTAAACATAAATCAATATAAACTCTTTGGAATTACAGCCCATTCTCTTGACATTAGTCCTTAATGTGGGACTTCTGGGAAAGCTTCAGGGCAGCAGTTCCAAGCTCTGCCCAGAACCTGCTCACATCTTTGCCTGGCAAGCCCAGAGCCACTTGTTCGTGCTCTGTTCAATTCCTGCTTCCCAGGTTGTTTGGGAACCAGCAGGAAAATCCACTTTACACCTGCTGAACACCAAGTAAATGCTCCAGAGGCAAGAGCCCTGCACTTCCCAGGGGACTGAGGTCACTGCTGCAATTACATGTCAGAACTGAAGGCAGCAGCAATTACAGCTTTCCCAAAAACTGGTGGTGCCTGAAGTTTCTCCAGTTTGGTTTTTTTTTTCTTTTTTCCAAGAAAAGTTCCAGAGATGCTTTTTTGCTACATCATCTCTGAAAGGACAAAACCTCCCGCTAAGCCAGAGCCAAGCAATTTAATCCCTGCTCTTTCAGACTGCCAGGGTGTATCTCCAGGAGGGGGGAGGCAGCTGTCAGGCAGCTCCCAGCTCCACAGTGACAGTTAAAGTGACACAAGAACTGAGCAGAGACACACCTGACCCAGCCCTGACAGAGATCCCCTCATCCCCTTATTGGGCAGCAAACACAGGCTGGGCTGTTGGGTTTGTCTTTTGTTTCCATTATAAACAGTTTTAAGCTCAAAAGGAAATCAAGGGTTTAAATATCAACAATTGCTTCCTTTGTATAACAAAGTGGGTTTTTTTGTGGTAAAATATTCTGACTAAACATAAAATTTGGTGCACTGAGAAGACAGAAAACCTGGAAAAAACAATTAAAATCAGGTATTTGGGGCTGAACTAAAGATGTGAATTTTGTAACTAATCTGGGAAACAGCCTGTTCTCTTCCTCTCCTTTTCTGGATCGTTTCCAACCAGGCATTCAGCAAAACAAGGGACTTCCCACCAGTGCCTCAGCCCAGCACAACGTGACTCTTCTCAGAACCCAGGCACCAGCAATAAAGGTCCTGCACCAAAAACATTTACTGCTCTCTGGACCTTTAATTCAGGACTAATGAGCTCTGGACGAGCATCAAGCAAATCCACTGCAAGGCCAAGGAACAGGAGGACAATGTCCAGTCTCATCCTCCTCCACAGCTACAACCCCAGTGTGTCTGCAGGGCAAAGAATTCCAGCTTTCAGAGGGAAAAGTGTGGTGAAAGAGTCAAACTTCTTGCAAATTTTGTGAGGAAAAAAAACCCAACAAAGAATCCAAGTCCATGTCTCTACTTTAAGATAAATATTCCTTAGTGGATTTTTTACCTTAACCACTAGAAACAGAAATTTTTCCACACTGGAATTCCATTTTAAATAATACAAAGCTACTAAATCTCCCTCTGCAGTTTACAAGGCCTGAGCAGCTTAGGTCAGGCAGGAAAAGGGTGGGATAAGGCCAGGGAACATCCGAGTGGAACAGCAGTTCTGTATTGCAATCCACCAAAACCCGCTGGGTGGCTTTTGGGATTAATTAATTGTAGCAAATTGGCTGCTCCAAGTGCTGGTGTTGGCTCAGCACCCAGAGCACTGCCCAAACCCTGCTCATGCTAGAAGGAATGTTGCTGTCAGGAGATCCCTGTGGATTGCAGGGCACAGGGAATGGATCAGAACAGGGGGTTCACGCTCACCTGAGATACCTGACACCGATCACCACAGAAACCTGCCAGGCCAAGAGCCTTCATTCACCTGTGGTTAATCTGAAGCCTCTTGGCTGGCAAATTCTCTAACCCAGCCTCCCCACAACCCCCAGCCTCGTCCCAGCCTCAGGGCAGGGCTCGCCGTGGGTCTGCTGTTAGCACTGACAGGATTATCCCCAGGTAAACACATTGGGAAGACATTTAAGGTGCAGGTGGTCCAAGGAGCCAGGATGGGATGTGTGGGGAGGATGGTGACGGGAGGAAGGAGGAGCACAGGTAGCAGTGAAGGTGTGATTACCTGCTCGGGCTAGCATCTCAAACTCGGACACAGTCTCCCGCAGAGGCTGCATACCTTTAGTGGCTGCGTCACTAAACGAGAACTCCTGGCTGTCGTTGTGGGGCAGCTCAATGCTGCTCACCCGGGATGGGAACACCTTGGGCTCGATATCCAGCTCAAACTGTTGGAAAACCAGAGTAGGGAAAGCCACATCAGCAGCCTCTTCACCTCTCACCTGCCATGCTCTCTTTATCCCCACAAAAGCCTCCCACTCCCCAAAGGACATTTTCTCTCTGTGTTAAACCATCAGAGGCCAATGTGGGGACTCAGGAGCAGCCAAGGGACAGGCTTTGTTTCCAGGAGACCAATGGATCACACAGGGACTTCACTTCCAACCAAGACTTCTCCCCAGCCCATCACCCCGGCTCCCCTCTCCAGCATACGCAGGAAGCACATCCTCACCTTGATGGAGCTGTTTTCAAACATATCCACAGTCATTTCCTCCTCTTCCTCCTCCTCTTCCTCAGCCGTGGACTCAACCACCATTCCTGGGAACTTCTCCACGCCGCAGAACTGCAGGAAGATGGGGGCCCGGCTGGAGTTGCGCTGGATTTCCACGCGCAGGATGCCATCACGGGGCCACTTGTCCCGCACGTGCTCCAGGCAGTTGATGGGAGAGCGCGAGAAGGCGATGTGGATGTAGGCCAGGATGAAGAGCACAAAGAGAGCCTGAAAGGCAGGAGACAAGGCAGAGACTGTCAGACCCCCTGGTTATCACCAGCTCTTCTCTGCCTGTGAAACATCAGGGTAATTTGGGTGAGTGGACTGGCAAGCGAGCAAGAGCTTTGAAGCTTCTCTGCATCAACAAGGCAGCAGCCAGAGCTTGGCAGTCCCAGCAGGGAAGGCACCAAAGGCACCAGGAACCAGCTGTTCCTGCTCGTGAGAGGTGACAGGAACAGGCTTCTGAAAGCACATCCAACAGTGTCCCCAAAACTGAGCACACAGAGCATCAGTGTGGGATGAGGCCACGAGGCACAGTGAAGGAAATGGAAACACGTCCGTGCCTCCCAACCCTTCCCTCCTCAGCACAAAGAGCTTCCTGCTGAAACCTAGAGAAGCCTGTCCAGCTTTGTAAAGGCAGAATAAAGTGAACTCTAAGCCAAGCCAACCCACCCCTGGGCAGGATGACCCAAACCCACATCAGATCCGTTGTCCTGCCTCGGGGAGGTTGAGCTGGCCCCTGAGACTGAGTGCACAAAACACCACAGCTCCCCGCCCTGCCTCCATCCCAGGAACAGCCATAAACCACAGCAAAGCAGGGTGGACTTTAAAAAACTCATTCCCTGGAGTGAGGAGAGCTGTCCAAAGTTCAGAGCTCTGAGCACAGCTGGCACAGCGAGCGGCACTGCTGAGCTCAGGCTCCCTCCCAGCCGCCCTGCGCCGCTCTGTCCTCACCAGCCCCGCCGTCCTGACCTATTTGTGCCGAACAAACAGCCTGGTAAACATCACTGCAGAGCAGCTGCACAGGGAGAAGTCAGGGAAGGCAAGGCACAGCCACCTCCCTGGCTGCAGGAGCCACACAAGAGCCAGGGGCAGTTCCAAGGCTCGGGATGGAAATGTGGGCTCCCATTTCCCTCCTGCCAGCAGCTGGAGGAGAGCAGGGAGCAGGCTGCTGGCCTCTGACCCTGCAGGCTGCTCTCCACAGAGCCCTGAGGAAGTTTTGACTTCTCTGGGAGGAGCTGTGGTCAGAGGCAGAAGCAAGATAAACTGCTCCAGCCACTGTGCCTGACCACCGCACCGTTAGCACCATCCCTGTCCTTGCCAGGATGCAGATACACAGCTGGGAGAGGGAAAAGGGATGTGAAAAACCCAAACGTCTCCTGAGAGGGTGGAAAACCTATCTGTGCAGCATGAGACAAGCTGTGCTGAGGGTTTTCTTGCTGAATTGTAGAAACCTAGAGAAGAGTGCTGCTGTTGCCTGGTAAACAAAGCCCTTCCCCTTTGTTTAATTTCCCATCCTGGACGTCATGGAGCAGGATTTTACCAAGGGCAGTCACCCCTGGACACTGCCAGGGCTCTCTGGGAGGGTCCCCATCACCCAGCAGACAGCTGGGGTCGCCCCAGAGCAGAGTGACACACTCCTGAAATAAACGGGGTTAGAACGGGGCTGTGCCTTTACTGCTTCCAGAAAAGACAAGACTCCAGCAAAACTCCAAACAACCCAGTAGATCATGTGGGAAATGTATCCAAAAAGTGCGATCGCTAGGAAACAGAAACTGAAACTTCTCCTGCCTTGCACCGGCCTATCTGCCCAGCGAGCTGGCTCAGCAATTTCTTTTTGATTTACAGATCTGGAAGAGCTCCAGAGTGCAGGGAACACCGGGACCACCATGGAGACTGATGTCTCCCTCACAGGAGAGGACAGCTCAGCGTGCGTGGGCCAAACACACGGAGGAGGCACGGCTTTTTGTGCTCCTAATAAAATCCCTGCCCTCAGCCCGGACGCGGGCTGGCAGGAGGAGCTGCCCCTCACCTTGAGAAGAACGAAGAACTCGAAGACGCGGCGGAAGGAGGGAGGGAAGAGGCGCGCGTAGGTCACTGCCATCTTGAAGAACAGCGCGTGGAAGAGGCGGTCGCGCACGTTGATCAGGGGGTTCTGGTTGAGGTTGGGGTTGCGGACGCCCCGGTTGTTGCCGCCGGCGGCCCCGGCGTTGTTGGCCGGGTGGTGGTTGTTGGCGTTCGGCTGGTTCTCGGACATCCTGACGGCGGGGATGGGGAGGGCTGGGCCAGAAAAGGCTGCTGCTCCTCCGTGGGCCGGGCTGGGGCCGGGCGGGCGCTGCCTCCGTTCCCCTCCCGGCCCCTGCCCGGCGCAGACGCCTCGGGGCGGCGGCGGGTCAGGCCCAACGGGTCAGGCCTGGGCACTCAGCGGGGCCCGGGAGCTGCGCGGCCGGAGAAGACGCAACAGGGACGCGGGTGGCGGGATGTCCCCGCGGCCATGGGGGTCCCTCAGCGGGGCGGAGCGGTGCGGCGCGGCCCGCGGGCGGCGAACGGCTCAGCTGTCCCGGCGCGCTCCTGTCCCGTCCCTCAGCGCTCCGCCGCCATTTTCCTCCGCCGGCCACGGCGGCTCACGCGCGTGCGCGCGCACGCGCTCCCGGGGCACGACGGGACGGTGGAGGACACGCTCCGGCCCGGCCCCGCCTCCATGCAAATGTTAAGATATCCCGGCATGCTCCGCGCGCAGCCGGCACCTCCGAGCGGCCGTTTGGCAAGAAAA
Organism: Prinia subflava; assembly: GCF_021018805.1. Taxonomy (NCBI): domain Eukaryota; kingdom Metazoa; phylum Chordata; class Aves; order Passeriformes; family Cisticolidae; genus Prinia; species Prinia subflava. The sequence continues at coordinate 14,564,800 of NC_086254.1, forward strand.
AGGCGAAAAATTTCAATAAAGTGGAGATTTAGAATCAAAAATCAGCACTCGTCGCTTAGGAGAGTGATTATGTGAGGAAAGGTGTGGGAGTCCGGAACAGTGTACTCGCACTGAGGTAAAAATTGCCAAGTCGGGAAGGTTTAAATACCGCTGCGGGGATAGCTCAGTTCGTGCTCGCTTCGGCAGCACATATACTAAAATTGGAACGATACAGAGAAGATTAGCATGGCCCCTGCGCAAGGATGACACGCAAATTCGTGAAGCGTTCCATATTTTTTCCTCTGCACTGTCTCAAAGCCCCTCCCCGGGACGATCTTTTCTGTCCCCCTGGGACGCGGCACGGGCACGGCGAGGTCGGCGGATCCCCTGTGAGTTGATGTTCGCCTGTGTCAGGGGAACTCTGCTGTCCCGCTGTGCCCCTGCCCTGTCCTTTACTGCGGTCGCGTTGTGGTGAGTGCAATCGAGGCCCCCCGGCAGTACCGTGTTTTTTATTGAATTGCTCTGTTACAGCAAGCTCGGCTCCGGTGGGGAGCAGCAGGGTCCCAAGGCCAGCCCCAGAGCCCTCATCCAGCTCAGCCCCCCACAGCGCATCAACCCCACCGCAGGGAGCCGGGGCCAGCCCTGTCCCGACACTCTGACTCTCCTCTGGGATGGTGGCACCAGGATGTGCCCAGACCTCTTCTGTGCAGCCATGGGGGTCTGAAGTACCCCAAAGCCCTGTGACCCTGGCTCGTGCTGCGGTGACAACCAGGGAGGGGTCTGTGAGGGTCCATGGGACACCATGGCCCACTCAGACGGCGCTCTCCTGATAGCTGTCATCCTCCAGGAATTTGCTCAGCCTCCTCCCAGGGCTGGGGTCCACATCCTGTCCTGAGGCTGTGACCTCCCCGGCATCCCCATCACTCTGCTCCTGAGCAAAGTGCACGAAGACCTGCAGGAATGTCATGATGAGAGACAGCACCATGGGACAGGGCCACCACACCCTCACCCTTGCCTCCCCTGTCACCTGGTCCAGCGTGGTCTGGGACACTGAGTAGTCCTCTATGTGGCAGGGACCCCGGTTGGCGGCCAGAAGGCTGAAGACGGTGGCCAGGGAGGTGACACGGGCGGGCAGGTGGTACTGCAGCAGCCCCCCGTGCTGCTCCCGCAGCACGATGCCGGGGAAGTGCTGCTGCAGCAGGGTCTGCACCGCCGCTGGGCCAGGGCCCCCCGCCCGCACCACCACCGTGTACCCATCCCCAAACCTGCGGGGAGAGGGGACACTGCTGTCAGGACTGGCCATGGCCACCACCCTCAGGAGCACCCCTTAGCCCCCAAACCTGTACCCCCTTAGCCCTGGTACCTGTTTTTGAGGTGCTGGACGCTGCCCAGGCAGCGGAACCGGCCGTTGACCATGATGGCCATCCTGGTGCAGAGCGCCTCACACTCCTCCATGCTGGGGGGGCACGTGTGAGCCCCCCAGGGCAGAGGGACACTCCTGTCCAGGGGGTTCCAGAGGTGCTCTGTGGGGGCTGCGGGCCCCAGGTGGGGACTCACCTGTGGGACGTGAGCACCACGGACCGGCCGTCCCGGATGACGCCGAGGATGCGCTCCCACAGGAACCTCCGCGCTTGTGGATCCATCCCCGTTGTGGGCTCATCCTGCAATGGCCCCAGCCCTGGGTCAGCCTGGGCAGGACCCTGCTGCTGCTCTGGGGCCTCCCAATGCCCCCCTCACCAGGAAGACGACAGGGGGGCAGCCCAGGAGGGCGATGGCCGTGGAGAGCTTGCGCTTGTTGCCCCCGCTGTACTTGCCCGCCGGCCGGTCTGCGTGCGGGCCCAGCCCCAGAGCAGTGATGCCCCACTGAGCCACCTGCGAGAGACACAGGGGGTGAGGCTGGGGGCTCCCCGTGGGCTGGGGAGGACGGGGTGCAGGCCCTACCCTGGGGGTCTCCTCCTCCGGGACCCCACGCAGGCGGCTGTAGAACTCCAGGTGCTCCCGCCCTGTCAGCAGGTCCGTGATGGCGTCAAACTGGGGGCAGTAACCCATGTGCTGGTGGACAGACTGGAGGTCGCTGAGCACACTGCAGGATGGGGACAGGTGAGGATGGGACAGGGAGAGGTGAGCACGCTGCAGGATGGGGACAGGTGACATGGGACAGCGACAGGTGAGCACGCTGCAGGATGGGGAAAGGTGAGCATGGGACGGGGAGAGGTGAGCACACTGCGGGATGGGGACAGGTGAGGATGGGACAGGGAGAGGTGAGCACGCTGCAGGATGGGGACAGGTGAGGATGGGACAGGGAGAGGTGAGCACGCTGCGGGATGGGGACAGGTGAGCATGGGACAGGGAGAGGTGAGCACACTGCGGGATGGGGACAGGTGAGGATGGGACAGGGAGAGGTGCGCACACTGCGGGATGGGGACAGGTGAGGATGGGACAGGGAGAGATGAGCACGCTGCAGGATGGGGACAGGTGAGCATGGGACGGGGAGAGGTGAGCACACTGCAGGATGGGGACAAGTGAGCATGGGATGGGGAGAGGTGAGCACGCTGCAGGATGGGGACAGGTGAGCATGGGATGGGGAGAGGTGAGCACGCTGCAGGATGAGGAAGTGTGCCAGGGATACTGTGGGAATAGGGACAAGCGGCTGCAGGGATGAGGATGAGGATGAAGATGAAGCAGGCTGCAGGACAAGGGGCCAGGAAGAGCACAGGGTGGGGACAGAGATGATGGCCTAGATGCTGTGGAGACATGGAGAGGATTCCAAGCCGTGGAGTCCCTGTGTTCACCCACCTGTGCCCCTTCAGCCAGGCCTCTCCCAGCGTCACCTCTGTGTCCCCCGTCAGCATCTTGAAGGTGGATGTTTTCCCAGCACCGTTCACCCCCAGGAGGCCAAAGCACTGTGGGGGCAGAGCAGGGTCACTGGCAGCCCTGGCCCTGCCCACAGAGCTGTCTGTCTGTCTGTCTGTCTGTCCATCTGTCTCTCACCTCCCCAGGGGGGATGGCCACACAGAGCCGGTCCACGGCCGGAGCCTTCCTGTGCCGGTACACCTGCATGGAGGAGAGGTGGCACTGGTGGCACCCTCCTGTCCCTGCCACTGGGGCCAGGGCCTCTGGGTGGGCTGGAGCTCACAGCAGGGTCCAGCTCCACGCACCCACCTTGGTCAGGTCCTTCAGCAGAAGGAGGTGGCCGTGCGGGGGGATGCTGCCCACCCTCGCCCGCTCCCTGGCCACGTCCCTGTCCTCATCCCCCAGCGAGGGCAGCTCCAGAGCTCGTGGCCTGTGGAAACAGTGGCAAGGGCACATCCAGGACTGTCCATCCCCCTGAGCACTCCCAGGGTGCTGTGTCCAGTTCTGTCTCCTCAGTTTAGGAAGGACATTGGGTACTGTGTCCAGTTCTGTCCCCTCAGTTTAGGAAGGACACTGGATGCTGTGTCCCGTTCTGGGCCCCTCAGTTTAGGAAGGACCTTGGGACATTTAAACATGTCCAAAGGAGTGCAGCAAGGCTGGTGAGGGGCTTGGAACACAAGCCCTGTGAGGGAGCTGGGGTTGTTTATCCTGGAGAAAAGGAGACTCAGGGGTGACCTTATCACTCTCTACAACTCCCTGAAAGGTGTTTGTGGTCAGGTGGGGGTTGGTCTCTTTTTCCAGGCAACAACTGACAGAACAAGAGGACACAGCCTTAAGCTGCACCAAGGGAAATATAGGTTAGATATTAGGAAAAAGTTTTTTACTGAAAAGGTGATAAAGTACTGGAATCATCTACCCGGGGAGGTGGTGGAGTCACCATCCCTGGATGTGTTTAAAGAAAGATTGGATGTGGCACTTGGTGCCATGGTTTAGTTGAGGTGTTAGGGCTGGGTTGGACTCAGTGATCTCAAAGGTCTCTTCTAACCCAGTGATTCTGTGATCCTGTGATTCTGTGATTCTGTGATCCTGTGATTCTGTGATTCTGTGATTCTGTGATTCTGTGATTCTGTCCCCCTGGCCCGTGCTCACCCCAGGCGCAGGAAGAGGCGGTGGTACTGCAGCAGGAGGGTGAAGAGGAAGAAGACGATGCCCTCGATGGCCATGGCAAACATGTTCTTCCCTGCCAGGTCCCAGGACAGGGGGGACACGAAGCGCTTGTCCCCTGCAGGCAGCGAGAGAGGGCGTAGGAATAGGGGACCCCCGTGCTGGGCTTTGGGGAGGGGGAGCAGCCCTGACACCCCCAGACTCACCGAACCTCTCAAAGGCATCGGCCATTGCCTGGTTCTTCACCATGTCAATGAGGCCTCGGCCCAAGCAGAAGTGGGGGAAGATGAGGAAAACCTTCTTCAGGACGCGGTTGATGTCATTGAGGTTCTGATGGGGCAGCAAGGAGACGGGTGGAGGAGCTGGCACTGGCCCTGCAGGGAAGGGATGGGGGGTCCAGGGCACCCCAAGGCTCACCTGGTCCACAAAGAGCTCCAGCACAAAGGTGGCCACGCTGCCGTTGATGCCGATGAAGAGGTTGATGCAGGTCAGGGCCACGTAGGCGGTGCTGGGGATGCTGAAGAGGAAGGAGGCTGGATACATCAGGGGGGTGATGGACCATCTGCAGGAGGGAGAGGCAGAGGCTGGCTGAGGTGTACCCCCCAACCTGGGGGGCTTGAGACAGCACCCACCCTCCCAAGCACCACAACCCCCTCACCCCAGCTGCCCCCAGCCCCACAACCCCTCGCCCCTGCTGGGCTCTGCTGCCCCGTCACCCGTAGAGCAGCAGCAGCAGCACCAGGGAGGGCAGGTTGGCCGAGGACACGTAGGATTCCTGCTGGAAGCAGAGGAAGATGAGGATCACCAGCAGCGCGGGGACCAGGTAGTTGCACTGTGGGGATGGAAAAACCAGGAAAGGGGTCAGGGGTGGGACCAGACCCCTTGGAACTGCTCCTTGTCCCCATCCCCATCCCCACCATGTCCCAGGCAAAGTTGCCCAGCCAGTAGGTGATGGGCTTCATCCCGCTGACGAACTGAAGGTGCTTGGCCTTGCTGACCCGCTCCTCAATGAGGAAGACCACGAAGCTGGCTGGGATGAAGGACATGGCGAAGATCACGCAGATGGAGACCAGCACGTCCACAGAGGTGGCCATCCTGCCGAGGAGGGGAGAGCTCAGCAGGGGCCAGAGGGGGCTGCGGGACCCCCTCCCCAGCACTCACAGGGCGGCCTCGGAGAGCTGCTCCTTGGTGAGGTTGAGGGGGTGGTTGGTGGCCGTGATGCCGAAGCGCGCGGGGTCAGTGCCGGGGGGCAGCCGGGCTCGCAGTAGCCCATTGCTGGCCACGTTGAGGAATGAGACCATGGCGTGCCAGCCCTTGTTGTTGAACCAGACCTGCAGCATGGGGAGGGCCGGGCGGCTCAGAGCCCCCCACCCAACCTGGCAGCACCCAGTCCCACCAGGAGCATCCCCCACCCAATCTGGCAGCACCCAGTCCCACCAGGAGCATCCCCCACTCCCCGCCGGGCAGCTCAGAGCCCCCCACCCAACCTGGCAGCACCCAGTCCCACCAGGAGCATCCCCCACTCCCTGCCGGGCTCCCGCTCTCCTCCAGCCCCAGCCACTCTCAGTCCTTCTTGGGCTGCTCCAGCCCTTGAGGGGACACCACTGTCACATCCCTGCTGCCCCCCAGCTCTCTCCCCTGAGGGACCCCCAGCCCTGGGCACACCTTGATATTCCTGCGGGCATCCAAACCCTCGATGAAGCGGCTGAGGTTGGCCAGGAGCCGGTCGGAGGGGCCGCCCTGGGTGCAGGAACACCGAGTGAGGAGGGGTCTCCCGGCACTGGGACCCCAGAGCTGAGCCAGGGGCTGAGTCCAGCTGTACCGGGGTGATGTTGAGCAGCACACGGAGCTCCAGTGCTGCCTGATCCACCTCCGCTGCTGAGGGCAGGGCCTGGGAGCTGCCGGCACCCAGGGAGAAGCCGCCGTACCTGCGGGAGAAACGGGGCTCCCAAACTTGTTGGAGAGGCTCCCACTGCCAGCGTGCCAGGAACTGGGCTTGAGGATCCACGTGGGTCCTTCCACCCCACGAGATTTTACAATCCTACAATTCTATGAAAGCTGCCACCCATTCCCCACTGCCACCCTTGTGCAAACTCAACCCTCCACTCGCTCAGATGCCAGAGGAAGGGACACAGCAGAGGGCTGAAGGTACACCTGGATGATGGCTCTGCCCGGGGCCCACTCAGGCTCTTCCCAAACCCACCAGGGATCTCCTTTCTCCCTCCACCCCTGGCTGTGCCAGGCCCCAGAGTCTGCCCAGCTCACCTCTGCTCATTCACCCACTTCTTGTTCCTCAGCCTGAAAGAAACGAGGTGGGGGGAGACAGAGGAGAGAGAAACCCCCCAAGGGGACATTAGGGCAGCACCTGCTCACCCAGCCACATGTCCCCAGCAGTGTCCCCTTCCCCCAGGTGTCCCTGGGGTGTTCCCTTGGTGTCCCCACAGTGCCCCTGCAGTGTCCCTGGTGTTCCAGCCCCAGCACTCACTCCTGACGGATGATCTGGGGATAGGTCTTCACCAGGTAGTCAGAGATGTTCCTGCCCGTCAGGTTCTGAAGGATGTCTCCTGTGCCCCTCTGCACCTGTGGGATGGACAGACGGGCTGGATGGACACCCAGCCCTGTGGCATCCCTGGAGCATCCCCTGCCCCCACAGCCAGCACTGACGGAGCCCTGAGGCTGCCCCTGCTAGGCTGGGGGTTACCTGGGGTGGTGGGAGCCCCCCGGCCCCCTCAGGACACTCAGGCAGCATCCTGTGTGCCCCTGGCCCGCTGCACTGGCAGGGGGGGGACGGCTGGGCCTGTGTCCAGTTCCCACGCCGCAGCGCTTCCAGCAGGGCTGGGGGGGCTGCAGGGGTCGAGAAGCCGTCGGGGTGGGAAGCTGGGGGGCACAGCCCTGTCCTGGGCACCCGGGGAGAGATGAGAGACCCCCGTTACCAGCCTGGTGTGAGCCAGGGGCGCCGGGGAGTGTCAGAGGTGCCACAGCATCACACCAGGTGGCAGAGCTGCTCCGCGGGCAGGTGGGCACTGAGGTGGGGGCCAAGCCCCGGCTGCCCCCCGCAGCCCCCGCGGACACTCACGCCTTCCCCTCCTCCTTCATGCACTTGGTGCCGAAGCCGGGCTCAGCCAGGAGCGCGTCCAGCAGCCGGGCTGTGTCGGGGTCTCCCGGGGCGTCGTTGCTGCCGGGAGACGCAGCAGTGAGCTGGTGGCAGTGGGGGACGAGGGACACGGCGGGCAGAGGGCTGGGGACACACCTGAAAAAGGTGAACTGCTGCCCGTACATCCAGGGCTGGAGCTGCAGCGGCGGGTACTTCCCGAAGGGCGGCACGATGAGGCTGAAGAGCAGCGCGATGCACACGAACACGGCGGGGAGGACGATCTGAGGAGGCCGGGGAGGGGTGAGGGATCAGGGTTGGCTCTGCCCCACCCTGCCCCGTGCCCTGCCCCGTGCCCTGCCCCGTGCCCTGCCCCGTGCCCTGCCCCGTGCCCTGCCCCGTGCCCTGCCCCGTGCCCTGCCGCATCCCCACCTGCGCGAAGAAGCCGCGGGTGCTGCGCCGAGCGTGGAGCATCCTCTTGGTGAAGAGAGCGCGGAGCTGGCGGCCGGTGAGCGCCCAGCCCCTCACCCTGCCGCAGGCCTGCCCCGCCGCCCCCCGCAGCAGGTCCGTCTCCCGGGGCTCCTCCGCTGCCGGGGCACAGAGGGGTGTGACAAGGGGCCGGTGCCAGGCGCGGCGCGGGGGGACAGGGAGCTGGCAGGGATATCCCTCCACCCCAGCAGGGATGGGATGCTGCATGCAGGAGCCCCCAGCCCCCCAAACAGCCCCCAGCTCCTACCTCGCCGGGCTCCTTTGGCTCAATGTAAAGGAGAGGAGAGAGGGGTTACGGCCGCGCAGGGATCAGCACCCACCCGGGGCAGAGCTGGTGCCCCAAACCATCACAGCCCCCCCAGACCCCCGTGGCTGCCCCACGCCAGTTCTCCCTCCAGGATATGCTGGCTGTGCCCCCTGGGATTCCATGTCCCATCCTGCACAGAGCTGGGCTCCTCCAAACCCATCCTCATCCCAGATCTTTGCTCTGGGGACGCCCCAAAACTGGGGGACAGCTATGCTGCACAAGGGTCCCTGAGTGTCCCCCTCCTTGAAGGAACACGTGCCTGAAGGAATGGACAGCTGCCCAGATGGACAGATGGACTTGTGCCATCTCCCCAGCCCAGGGGCTGGAGGTGGAGAGCACTCAGCAGCAGCTCAGGACTCCCACCTCCCCCATCCTTACCCAACTCTCCATCGGCCACATCTCCATCCCCTGTCTCGCCAGGGACTGCTCCTTTCACGGTGCCTGACAAAATGAGAACAAGATGCCAGGGCAGGACCAATACTACAGGTTGTGACACCTCTCTGCATCCACAGGTGCTCCCAGCAGGGACCCCAGCCCTGGCAGGGACACACAGGGTGCTGGGGGCACCCCACCCCTCTGCTCTGGACTGCTGAGCACCTCTCCAGCCCCCCCTGTACCCCAGAGCTCAGATCCACAGTTTTTACCTGTGGTGTCAGTGTCCAGGGCGGTGTCCTCGGCCACCTTCAGGAAGATCTGGGGGTGTGGCAGGGCTGGTGTGAAACACACTCCAGCACCCACAGCCCAGTGAGGGGAGCCCCCTGGTCACGGGCACCCCGGGAGCCCCTTGACCACAGCCCCCCTGGGTACCTCTTCCAGGGTGGTATCAGAGATGCCATAGCTGGAGATCCCCAGCTCCCCCAGGTGTGCGTCCAGCTCGCGGAACAGCTCCCCGAAGGCCCCGTCCCTGGCCCCGCTGTAGGGCAGGACAAAGAGCACCTCGTGCCCGATGTCCTCCACCAGCCGGGAGCCAGGGACCAGCTTCTGGATCAGCGCCGACAGCTGGGCCACATCTGGAGGGATGGGGAGGGCTGGAAACCTGGGGCAGGAGCTGCTGGCTGGCACAGCTGGCCACAGCTCCACGTGCCCAGCATTCCAGCCTGAGGGTCCCCAGGGGAGGTGGAGGGGATGAAGATCCCCTTCTGCACCTCCAGTGAAAGGGAGAGGGGCCAGATGCAGGGCTGTGCACCCCCAGTCTCCCTGGCTGAGGGGGAACAGCTGGGGGTGACACTGCGAGGAGTGTCACCAAGGGTGACAATGCTCACCCACGGCGCTGGCGTCACTGCCCCGCTCGCTGCCCAGGCCCGTGTCACTGCTGTGCTCTGAGTCACTGCCATCCTGCAGGAAAGGGTGGCTGGGAGCCTGGCACCCCACAGCAGGAGCTGGCCCCCAGTGCCCCCAGTACCCTGGAGACACCGGCTACCATTTGAGGGATGACCATCAGGGCAGAGGGACACACCTTTTTGGTGACACCGGGGACAGTGCCAGTGCTGCCGCCTGTCCCGCTCCTCTCCCGCTTCACCAGGGTGAGGTGGTAGCCGGTGCCAAGCCTGGCCTTGAGGAACAGGGGGGACCCGCAGCAGCAGAGCCGGCCCTGTGAGATGATGGCGGTGCGGTCCCCCAGCAGCTCCGCCTCGTCCATGTAGTGGGTGGACAGGATGATGGTGCGGCCTGAGGACAGGAACGGGCATGACCCCAGACCCCCTTGTCACACCCCCCCATTGCAGGCTCTCCCCACCAGCACATCCCCCCTGCTCTCTCCAGGCTGGGGGGGCTCGCAGGGTGCCCCCAGCCCTGACCTTTGCGGTATTTGAGCAGCAGCTCCCAGATGCTGCGGCGGGAGAAGGGGTCGACTCCGGCCGTGGGCTCGTCCAGGATGACCACCCGGGAGCCACCCACGAAGGCGATGGCCACCGAGAGCTTGCGCTGCATCCCGCCTGCAGAGGGACAGCTCCGGGAGGCTCGGGGCCACCAAATCCCTCTGAGGCGCCCAGCCTGACCCCACATGTGTAGAATTGCATTTTATTGAAATGGTTTGCTCTGGCTCACCCCTAGAAAGTGTATGGTCTGTTACCTCCCTGCAGAATTGTGTATTTGTAACTCTATTGGCTGAAGAATCTATCCGTGCTCGTTTTGAATCTCCCTGATAAGAGTGCAAGGAGAAGTAGGCTCTCCCTCTTTGCCCTGGAGGCCTCCAGAGGCTCTGCTCCTCTCCCTTTCCCTCTCCCCTTCCCCCTCTCCTTCCTCCTTCCCCCTCTCCCTCAGTGACCATGTTGCCTTCCTAGGGTCGAACTCCAAATAAATCCTCATCTCATCAGCATCTCACCAACTGTGAAAAAGTCATATTGTGTGGCTCTATGCAGATATTTACTATATGTAATATGCTAGGTCGAAAAGTTATGCTGTATTAACATTTGAATAATATAGTGAATGTAGTTTTTGTAATTAACAATAAGTTGTACAATAGAAGATGTATATGTGTGTGATATTTTTTTTTGCTCAAGAAGAAAAATTCCTCAGCACAGAGATAACTTTCACAGGGGCCCCTAAACCTTCTAGTGAAGAAGAATTTATGGCCTCTTATCCACAGATCCTAACTTTCTCAAGGACGTATACTGTCATGCATTTTTTTTTTAATTAACAGAAAGCTTTTGTGACAAGAAACTGCTGAAGATTACTTGTTTTATGTAAGATATGAATAGTCATAAACCGAAGGCTTAAAAAGGAAAACTTCTCTTTGTTCTGGGCCCTTCTCCTTCCTAGCCTTTGTCTGGAAGGGAGGGGGGACAGTAGTCCCAGGCTACCTTCTTTGCTCTTATTGTCTCATTATTTGTCCTGTCTCTGAAAACTTTTTGAACTTTTATTATTGTATTAATTTTTTTGTAACCAATTTTTATTCTTTAATAAATTTTCATAAATTTCAAAAAGCGAGTTATTGGCGTTTATTACACCAACAATCTAGAGTCTCCTTGCCTACCTGCATGCAAATAACAATGAACCTAGAGCCTGGGGGTCTCCCGGGGAACCCTCCCTGGGGACACCCCCTAAATCTAAATTCCAACACGCACGCACCTGAGAGGTTCCTGGTCTGCTCCCGGCGTTTGTGCAGCAGCCCCGTGTCCTGGAGCAGCTGCTCCATCTCCTCCTGCACCTGCTGCTCCGAGAGCCCCTTCAGCCGCCCGTAGAACCAGATGTGCTCCTCCACCGTCAGGCTGTGGGGACAGGGGGAAAGGCAGCGTGAGGGGCACAGGGAGGGAGGGGGGCAGCTCTGAGCTGCTCCCTGCTCCTCCCCAGCCCTGCGTACATGTCGAAGAGCACGTTGTGCTGGGGGCACATCCCCATGGATTTGCGGATGCTGTCGATATCGGAGCGGATGTCCCAGCCCAGGATATAGGCAGTGCCCGAGGTGGGGGGCAGGAGGCCGGTCAGGATGGACCTGGAAGTGGTGAGGAAAATGGGTAGTGGAGCACAGGAGCAGCAGGGCTTGGGGCCAGGGTACCCTGTCCTATGTGGGGCTCAGGTGGGGACAGGGTCAGGCTCAGCTCCTGTCCCCAGCCATGGCCATGCAGCCCCTCTGTGGCTCACATGGTGGTGGTCTTTCCAGCGCCGTTGTGGCCCAGGAAGGACGTGATCTGCCCCTCGTAGAAGTCCAGGCTCAGCCCATTGACAGCCACACGGCCGCTGCTGCCATAGACCTTCACCAGGTTGCGGATGGAGACACCGGGCTGGAGTTCGGCAGGCGGCTCCTCCACCAGCACTGGAAGCCACCAAGGGGTCACATCCCCGGCCAGGACCCCTTGCTGGGGGCAGGACCCCTCCCCATGGGGTGCAGAGCCCTCCACGGGGGAGCAAGGGCTGGGCTGGGGGGCTCCAGCCCTGCTCCACGGCCACTGCCCTCAGCCACAGAGCTCCAGGGTGGGCAGGCACTCACCCTGGGGTGCAGTGTGGGGTGCAGCATGGTACAGGGAGTGTCCAGATGAGGATGACTCTCCAAACCAGTAGCTCTTCAGGAAGGGGAAATTCCAGGGCTTGGGAATCCCATACTGACCTGCAGCAGAAGGGGCAGAGTGGGGCTGGGGCTGAGTGGCAGCTGGGGGGGTCAGGGGAGCTGCACTCACCTGGGAAGACGCCCTCGAGGTACCAGGTGGCCAGGCCATAGAGGACAGCGTCCAGCAGCAGCAGCCCCATGGCTGCAGCAAAGCTGTACGGGTCACCTGGCACAGGGCTGGCAGCCAGGTTGTACCACTGGATGCCCACGCCCTGCTCCTCATAGAGGGAGAAGTAATCACAGCCGAAGCCGAAGGCCACGGGGGACAGCAGGCTCTGAGGGCAGTGAGAATGGCAGTGTGGGCAAAGATTGGCCTGAGGGGTGCAGCCCAAAGCCCCCCGCCCCAGGGGCGTTGCAGAGGGGCAGCTCCGGGCGCTCACCACAAGGACACGGATGGGGAAGGTGATGTAGTCGCGCCAGGCGACGCACAGCACGTAGGGCAGGTACAGCGAGAAGTAAATGATGCCACCGCACGCCGAGGCCAGGTTGGCACGGGGGAAGAAGGTGCTGATGAGGAAGCACTGGCTGATGGTGGCCACCGAGAAGGTGCCGAGGAAGAGGAAGATGACTGCTGGGTCACTGTAGGGCAGGATGTTTCCCAGCTGTGGATGGAGGCAGATTGGAGCCTGTGGAGCCCCCCACGCTGGCTCCCAGCCCTGATGTTCCCTGTGTCACCCAAGCTGTCCCCTGAGACCTGCAACCTGCCTTCAGGATGAGGACAAGGAGGGCGGAGCTGAGGAGGAAGGGGATGAAGCTGCTGAGGAACCAGCTGAGCCAGAGGATCCCGCTGCTCAGCCCCATGGTCTTCATGGTCTCCTTGAGACGCGTCTCCTTCTCGTGCACCACCCCCTTGATGATCATGGCCACGGAGTAGATCCAGGCCAGCGTCATGAAGAGAGGCAGCGAGCGATTCAAGACCCTCAGGAACCTGGGGAGATACCACCAGACATTCCACCCTTAGCTCAACACTTCTGGGCCACTGTTGGGCCAGGGACACCAGGGCATGACCAGCCCTGTGCCTCCTCCACTGCAGGATGCTTGGATGTGTCCCCCATGGCAGCAGGGGGGTCACTCAACAGTCCCAGGGTCCAGGGCTGCCCCTGCCCACTTACACATCGTCCACATAGCAGGGGTAGGGCATCTGCTGGACGTAGACCCCAGTCTGTGGGGCAGCCCCAGTCTGTACTCGCACCACCGCCTGCTCCACCAGGTCCTGAATGTAGACGAAGCCCCCCCAGACGTAGCGCAAGTCACTGAAGGGATCAGCTGCAGGGCCTGGGTCCCAAAACCTGGGGGCAGAGCACGGTGCTGGGACCAGGGATCTCCTGGCAGTGAGCACAGGCTGCTTGGCTGCCATGGAGACAGGCAAGGTGGGCATCCCCCAACCTGTCCTTGATCTTGTTGGTCCTCGTGACATCGTCGATGTCCATGCGGATCTTGTAGCGGACGTGGGGTGGCAGTCCGGGGGCCGTGGCGTTGATGGGGGGCTGGAAGACCACTGCTGCCCAAAACTGCTGCTCCTCCAGCAGCTCCAGGGCCCGGGCTACCAGCTGGTCCTCAGTGGCCACTGCCTCGATCTTGTCCAGGCAGACACACTGTGGGAGGGCAGGTAGGGCTCAGCGGGCACGGGTGTGCAAGGGGCCAGCCTGTCCCCAACGGGGTGACACACACCTCCATGAACTGTGACAGCGTCCTCAGGACTGCGTCCACATCAGCATACACCTGGTGCCAGGTAAGGCCTGGTCCCCCCACTGGCCCGGCCAGGAATGTGGCCAGCTCTGGCAGCTTCCAGGAGGTGCCATTGAGGAACCCATCCAGGAGCTGGGCTGTGCTTGGGGCCAGCAGCAGGTCCTGCAAAGCACCAGGATGTGGGAGGCTGTGCAGCCCACCCTGCCCCAGCTGAATCCCACCCCAGCTGCCCCCTGGCACATCCACCTTGCACCCCACAGCAACCCCGTTCCCAATGGGTGGAGCCTGGAGTGACACACCTGGAGCACCTGCATCTCCAGGCTGCTGTTGAGGATGGTGTAAATTCGGGGTCCCAGCTCCTGCCAGGCACCCCCCAGTTCCCCCAGCACTGCCAGCTCCCGGAAGGTCCGATTCACCTGTGTGAGGGAGGTGAGGCAGGTCTGGGACCTCCCCCAAACCCCCCCAAGCCCCCCGCAGCCCTCACTCACCTCAGCCATGACCCTGTCAGGGCCAGGCCCGGGTGGTGTGTACAGGATCTTCCCCACAAAGAGGGGCTTGATTCCCCGCCAGAAGATCTGTGAGAGGGGGCTGGACTCCAGGCTGAGGAGCAGCTCCCGGCAGAAGGGACCTGGGGGTGCAGAGCTGAGCCCTCACCACCAGCCCCACACCACCGGCCCCCACTGCTGCCCCCCACAGCCCCCGGCTGAGCCCCCCACAGCCCCCCACTCACTGGTGCTGCCTGAGGCCACAGGTCTCTGCTCAGAGCTGTTGCGGTCCAGGAAGGCTTTGACGTCGTTGTCCTCGTACCAGTTGAGGGAGGGGATCCTGAGCCCCCCGCCCTCGGGGTGGCCGCAGGCGATGCGTGACAGCGCGGTGAAGGCACCCGTGCTGGTGTTGGGGGCCCTCAGCCCCACAAGCTCCTGACGCAGCTCGGCCAGGCTGGTCATGGAGGAGACCTGGGGAGAGTGGGGTGAGAGTGGAGAGGGGCAGTGGGGGCCAGGGGCACTCAGGGACACAGTGGGGATGGGTAGGGGAGTGAGGGGTGTACCTCCTCCATCAGGGATGCTGCATCCCGCAGGAAGCTGCCCAAAGCTTCCACGGTGCCAGTGATTCCGCCCAAGTCTGAGCTCAGCTGCTCCTGCAAGGGGACATGAGAAGGGGGTCACGGCCCTGCTGGGAGGGCCAGGGGTCTCTGCCTCGGTGCTTTCCAGAATCCAACCGCGCTGGGGGCTCACCGTCAGGAGTCGTGGGAAGTCCATCTGGGAGAGGAAGGAGCCCTCCATGGCACGGAGCTGGGAGCTGGGTAGTGCGCAGAGCCCTTGCTGCAGGCTCTGGGTGGAGCCGGCGTCGCCGCCCACCAGGAAACCCCCCAGGACCGAGGCGTTGCAGACCAGGGTCTTTAGCGGGAGGCGAATGCTCTCCAGGGAGAACTGGAGGGAGAGGGCAGTCATGATGCGGGCACCGGGAGTGGGCACCGGGAGCGGGCACCGCGCCGACACTCACGATACGGGGGCTGAGCCGAGCCCCCATCAGCTCATCCACCAGCTCCGGGGGCAGAGATGTGTTGGTCCGAAGGAACTGGGAGAAAGTCTCGTCCTCTCTCAAGTATTCCCTCACCGGCAGAGCTGGAGGAGCAGGGGTCAGACACGGGGTCTCGCTCCCCCTGCACCCCCCGCCCCCGGTGCTCACCCCTCCGCTGATTCCCGCTGTCCCGGAGCCGGCGCAGGGCGGGCAGGAGACGGGCGAAGCTGCGCAGGAGGCGCTGCCCGTGGCCGCGGAGCAGGACCTGCCGGGCTTCGCTCAGGAGGCGGGAGAGGCTGCGACACGGGACACGGGGTGGGCCATGAGACCCCGGCCCAGCCCCGCTCTGCCCCGCAGCTCCCCGGCCCCGCCGCTCACATGGAGCCGTCGAAGTTGCCCACCACGCCGGGCGCCTCTCCCGCCGTGGGGTGCCGGAAGCAGGGGTTGTTCATGTTGCAGATGATGCCCTGCAGCCAGGGCAGGGTCCCCGCCGACGGCAGCGCCTTGTTGGGAAAGTGGCCTGCGGGGGAGGCAGGCAGGTTCAGGGGGGCAGTGCGGGACCCCCGGGACCCCACACACACCTGAGCAGGGAGATGCCAGCGAGCCCCCACCCTGTGACCACCTCCCGTGTTTGTCCCCGCGGTGTCACCCCGAAGGGCTCGCGTAGAGGGGCACACAGAGGGGTCTCAGCTGGCTCAGAGGGTCCTGCGGGGGACACTCACACTCGTGCTGCTTGAAGGGTGGGTGGGATCGCCGCACTGAGATCAGGATAAGGAAGAGGAAGAGGGGCCACAGGATCTCGATAGCCAGCTGGATCTGGGGGAGACGCAAGGTTGGTGGGGGCCCCGCTCTCCATCAGTGTCCAGGGTTCTGCCTGCCCCTTTGCCAAGAACCAGCGGCTCTGGGTAGCCCCATCCCAATCGCCCACTCACCCGCTGCCGCCGGCGGTAGGTGAAGTTCTTCCAGAGCAGCAGCCCCAGCTGGGTGCCCACGGCCATCGCGGGGGTCGCGGGCCCCGCTCAGCTCCGGCTGCGGGTGAGAGCAGGGGGGACAGCCCCAAGCTGAGGGCGACGGCTGGGCTCTCACTTCCCTCGGCTTCGGAGCTTATCACACCCTGGGCACGGTGCCGGGCACAGGGCTGAGCTCCGGGGCCGGCAGGAGCCGGCCGGCATTCCTGCAGCAAAGCTCCTTTCCGGAGCTAAAGGCTCAAATCACATTCTTTCCTAAACCAAAAGCACCAGAGTTGGGCACGAGCTCTGTCCAGGAGCCAGGAGCACGATTCGCACCCACCCCGGGCACAGGGAGCACTGCAGGAGTAGCTCCGGGCGAGCTGGGCAGCCCGGGGTAGGCTGAGACCTGCCCGTGCCTCAGTTTCCCCGAGAGAGGGATGTGGGTGGGGCTCTCATCAGCTCGGGAGCGGAATTGCTCCGGTGCAGTGGGCTCGAGGCGCGACCTCCGACACCCGGACCCCGCGGTGAATTCCTGGGAATTCACCCACTCGTGGAGCGGGGCCAGCCGCTCCGGGGCCCGGCAGCAAAGCTCCGCCAAGGCTGCTCAGTGACGAGCCCAGCGGCACGACCCAGCCCGCCGCGTTCCGCCCTGTGCACCCACCCGCGCCCCGGGAGAACCGAGCTCCGGGGCGGTTCCCCGGTCACCGCGAACCTACGACACCCCCACCCCCGACTTGCCCCCCGTTTTTCCCCCTGGGCCGAGGGAGCAGAGCACTCACCCGCCGACCCGCGCTCGCCGCCACCCGCCCGCGCCTGGGGCTAAGCCGGGTCCCGGGCGCAGCCGGGATAAGCGGGCACGGGGCAGCGGGATTAGGAAATCCGCCTAATCGGCCTGCGGGGCCGGACACGAGTGGGTCCGGGGCCAGGATTCCTCCGGGGATGCACCGGGGTCGGATGGGGTGACACGGAGAGAAAGAAGCAGCTGCCGGGGTGGGGGTGACAGAGGTGTCTGTCCGCATCCGCTGGAACCGGAGGGTGCTGCGGAACTGTCAGTCAGGGGGAGCCCCAGCCCGGCGGGGGCGGCGGCTCCTTTCGGGACAAAACAACCACAGAATCCCTGGATCCTCCCGGGGGACTCGCGTGGGAATCTGCTCACTCATCTCACGTGGACAAACACACCGCATCGCTGCAAGCGGGAGCTCGGCGGACCCCGCGACTCCGGCAACCGCCGGACCAGCTGCAGCTCCCGGCCCCGGTGCCCTTCAACCCCGTGCCCCCCAGCCCGGTTCGGCCGCACGGAGCCCCTCTCTGGGCGGGGTGCGGAGTCACCGGGAGGCGGACGGGCCGGGAATACGTGAGGGCAACCCAGAGGAGACACCAACAACCCAGGAGGACCATGGGGACAGCTCGAAGGGACGATGAGGACAGTCCAGAGGGGACATGGGACAGTTCAGGGCTATGATGGGGACACGGGGATAACTCCGGGGGGGCGGGGAGGCACGAAGAGCTTCAGGGGGACTCTGGGCGGCCGCATCCGGCCGAGACCAGCAGCCGGGACACAGCCTCCTCTCTCCCCCCTCGCAGCCCCCGGCCCGGGACCCCCGTTACCTGATGCCGGGGTGCGGCCTCTTTAAGAGACCCCGCGGCTCCGCCGGGCGCGCGCAGGCCCCGCCCCCTCCCCGCGCTACAAAGTAGCCGTGGGCGTGACGTCATGGGAACCGGCTCTTAAAGGGACAGGTACGGCGGGGGGGGGGGGGGGGGGAGGAGTCCCGCCCCCGCCCCACCCCATCCCACCCCACCCCACCCTTGGGATCCCCCGCCTCGCCCACCCCACCCTTGGGAGCCCCACGAAGCAGCGCGGCTCTTCGAAAAGCAGCATTTCGCCCCAAAAGGTGGATCCCTTCTCGGACAGGCACGTCCCGTCCTGTCCCGTTGGCACTGTTAATCACTCATCTATCAACCGCGCATCTTTAACCCCGCAGCCCGTTCCCGGCTCCCCTCCTCCCCCTGGGACACGCAGCGTCCCGCCCCACACTCTGGCACTCCGGGGGTCTCACCCAGCTCTGCAGCCCCCGAGGCACAGAGAGACCCGCCCGAGCCCTGACGGGGCGCCTGCAGCAGAGATCAGCTCCTGTTTATGTTGAAAGGGTGTTGTTTTTTTTCTTTTTAATAACAGGTTTCAGTCTGAGAGCACCTGCATTAAAAACCGCACGGGAGGGGAGATGTGGGAGGGAGGAGGAGATGTCGATGGGCACCAGCTGCACTCGGACACCGCCCTGGTGCAGGATGCAGCTCTTGGAGCCAGCCTTGGCTCCAGCCTGCGCGATCACGTTGCTGCAGCACTGGGTGTGCCGGCTGTGCCAGGCATGCCGGCTGTGCCAGGTGTGCCAGCTCCCGGCCCAGCCCTGCAGCCATCACCTTGAAAACTTGGTCCCTACAAGTTCTGCAAAATGGGCATTTCCAGCGTTTAGAGATCGCACCAGAGCGTAAACCTGTGCGCACACACATTCACTCCCAAATGCATACTCACAACCCTGAGGCCACGCAGTCCCTCCCAGATGTGCTTCCCCTGTGTTCCCCCCAGTCCCTCTCCTCCACAGGGCTGAGGAGGGTCCTGCCAGCACAGGGACGAGCAGCAGCACCAGGGGCAGCCACTCCTGCTCCTTGCTGAGGGATCCAGGGGCATCACAGGGGTGTGTGGTGGGCGCTGGGTGCGTCAGAGGTGACAGTGTCCACTCCCAGGTGCTGCAACATCTGCCACCTTCCTGCTGCCTCAGGCTCTTGGGGCTCCTAGAGGAACCATCTGGGCTCCTCTCTAGAAACAGGGTCTTTATTTCCTTGCTCAGAAAAATAGATTCATTACCAAAGTTAAAAAAAAAAGAGTTTTAAAAGAGGGAATGATGGAAGTAGAGGCTGGAATGTGGCTGGCAGTGGGGCTGTACATGAGATGGCGCGGGTGGGGCCGAGCTGTCCCACTCAGTAGCTCTCCTCCTCCTCACGGTAGTAGTGGTACCCGGGGGGGTCCCCGCTCTGGTCACCGGCGGCGTTGGCCACCTCGCCCTGGCTGCCCTGTGGGCAGTACTTGGGGTCGTAGATCTGGCGGCCGAGGCCAAAGACCTGCCCGCTCTGGTTGGCGCCCTGGTTGGAGCCCATCTGCAGCGACATGGAGGAGTTGTCACACTTCTCTGTCCCCATCTTGGCATCGTAGATGTGCCTCCTGGTGCCAGGAGCCGTCATGCCCACCTGGAAGGAAGGACAGCATGGAGCAGGGCTCAGCTGTGGTCCCCCCATCCCTCCCCAGCCCGGCGTGGGGGCTCACCTGACTGGCACACTTGTTGGTGCCCATCTGGAGGCTGATGGTGGAGTGGTCCATGGGTGGCAGGATCTGATTTTTGGGGTCATAGAGGTGCCTCCGGGTGCCATAGGCCGTCATGCCAGACTGGCTGGCACACTTGTTTGTGCCCATCTGACAAAAGGGGTGTGGTGAGGAGTGTGTGCTGCCCCACCTGTGCCCCTTCTCCCCCTGTCCCAGTCCCTCCCAGCCTGGGGGGCACAGCCAGTGCTCCCTAACCCATCCCAGGCTCCCAGTCAGTGAGTGCTGGACACAGAACCAAGATGTTCCCAGACCCCAAGGACACTTGAGGCACCCCATGCCTCACGTCCCTCCAGCAATGCGAAGAATTTGATAGAACTGGGCACCCGGACCCCCACCCCTGGGACCCTGTGGCCCACCTGCAGCCCGATCACACACTGCCCAGCCTTCATCTTGGCCTCGTCAAAATTCCTCTGCTGCTTCTCCGAGTACTTCACGCCGATATCCACTCCGCTCTGCAGCCCCTTCGTCTTGGCCTGCCAGGAGAGGCTGTGAGGAAGGACGGGGGTCCCAAACCCCCCCCCCACTCCCTGCACAGGGGGAGCTGTGGGGTCCCATAGGCACCACCCCAAACTGGGGGTCCTCATGGGGCTGCAGCCCCTCCCAAGCTGCTCTTCCCCACGTGCTCACCATTCCCGCCAGTGCCAGCAGTGACACCTGCACCTGCGTCAGGTTCCCGCTCTCAAAAAGGTCATTGGCTTCAAAGAGGTCCACGGGGTTCATGCCATAGCTGGCCATGGCCTTGATGAAGTTGGAGAGGTTCTCAAGCTGTGGAGAAGCAGAGGGGTGAGCCCTGGTGGGTGCCAGCAGGAGGACACAGGAACAGCAGGAGGGTGGCAGCAGAGCTGCACTTACCTGGTGCCAGTTCTGAGCCGAGCGGTTGATCTTCCTCACCGAGTTGGGCTGCAGCTTGTTCATGAGCCTGGAGGGAGGAACGGGGGCATGAGGCTGTGGCAGGAAGAAATCTCAAGGGGCTGCAGGGCATGGGTTCCTTTCAGGAAGGTTGGGAGCCCAGGCCTCCCCCATGTGAGGCAAATCTCCCCCCCAGGTCCCTGTTTGTCCTCAGGGCTCTCCCCAGATGCAGAACCTTGGGGGTGACTCTGGCAGATCCCACTGACAAGGATTCAGCCCACCCTTCCCAAGGGCTGGTGAGGGTCCCCTGCAGGTTTGGTGTCCCCCATCTCCACCCAGCTGGAGCAGGGGCCAGGGCCATGCTCAGGACTGCCCCGGGACTCACTCGCAGAGGATCACCCCATCCTTCAGCCCCTTCTGGAAGTCGGGTCCGATCTGTTTTCCTGTGACGCTCTCGATCCACGTCCGCAGCTCGGCCTCCTTCTGTGGGTCATACTTCTGGGCCAGCTGGGGGGGCAGTGGGGGCACAGCTCAGGCAGGGCCCCAGCGTGCACCCCAAACCCCTCACGGGGACAGATCCCCCCTCCCTGGGAGGGGAACGGGGACAGGAGCAAGAGGATGACGTTGCCAGCAGACGCAGCAGCTTCTGAACCATTCCAAAAGTATGAGAAGGAACTGCCCATGGGGTTAGAGGGAAGTGCCCCCCCGGATTTGGTCCCTCTCTGTCGTCTGGAGCCCGTGGGAGCTCAGCTCTGAGCCCCGGGGGTCCTGGCCACTCGATGCTCTCCCTTTCCCTTCCAGCTCCGCCACAGATTCCTCGGTCACCGCGGCTATGCCAGGAATGTGGACGCCTCCTCCCAAATGGAGACCAGCTGCCAGGGCCGGCAGCATCTCCGGCAGCGTCGCCTCGGCCCCGGCCCGCAAGGGAAGGGAAAGTTCTCCTGGCCTGGGGAGGGAAGGGCCTGGAAACCCCCAGTGCTGTCCTGCCCAGCACCCTCTGATGCTCAGCTGGCACCCGAGGGTGGCCACAGGGCAGCCACCAAACCTCTCACCCATCCTGTCCCTTCCTGGTCCCGTTATGTGCTGAGGCCATGAGGCATCCTGGACACAGGGAGACAGTGGGACAGGCACAGTCCAGCCCCGCTTTGTGATGGGGAGACACTCCAGCCCCAAATGGAAGCTCGACTGATGCAGGACACAGATCATCCTCAGGCCACCACGTGTGTCCTGGCTGGGGGATTCTGCAGTCCCACCAGCTGATTTTCTGGAGTGTGAGCAGCTGAAGCCAGTTCCTCTTTCCTCCCCACGGCCAGCTCGAGGATTTCCCAGGGCATGGGGGGAGCACAGTGAACAAGCCCCAGAGAGATCCCACCAGAGCCCAGTCTGCAAGCGCTTGCACAGACTGGGAGCGTGTCACTGGTTTAACTGGTTCCCAGTGGGTGATGTCACCTTCCCCAGACACACCGGGGTAGTCGGACTGGCTCGTGTCTTGCTGAATCAACGCGAAGCACCAAGAGCACGCAGCGGCCAGGCCCTGGCGCGTGTCACCCTCTCAACTGGGGCAGCCCAGCCCCGGGCAGGCCAGGGCCCGTCTGCTCCCCGTTACGAAATGCAAATCCCCTGTGAGGCCAGGTAAGGAGTGCCTGGCCACGGCCACCACATCGTGCCACCACGGCCACCACATCGTGCCACCACATCGTGCCACCACAGCCACCACATCGTGCCACCACGGCCATGGCAGCCACGTGCCTGTCACCACTTGTCCCTTCTGCTGCCTGCCCTGGCCCCGTCCAGGTGTCCCCGGGCAGAACACACTCAAATCACCGCACACCTGCCCCGGGGTGAGCACGGCTCGATCTCTGCTCACTGGAGCTGGGCACAGCACGACCACCCGGGGCTGCTGTGTCCCCTTCACCCCCCTGGCCCGGCAGGACGTCCGTGCGCTGTTGAGGGGGCAGGAGGGTGCCGGCAGTTGCCTGCACCCCGCGGCACCCGGATCCCTCCTAGGGGTGCAAACAGCTCAGCCGGAGGCTCCTCTCCTTCCTTCCCCTTCTGGCCCTTCGGCGGGAGAGTCACCGGGGCCCCAAGCCGCATCCCCAGCCGGCCGCGGGGACGCTGCCAGGCCGGAGCATCCCGCAGAGCGATGTGGAGCCGCGGGGAAGTAGAAAGTGGAGACGCTTCGTGGAGCTGGTGTGAAGGGAAGGGTCCTCTGCGGCTTGCCAGGGGCAGGAGGAGCCACAGCGGCCACCGCACAGGAGACACTCAGCCCCGGTCCCCCAGGACACCTCCCTGGGACCCTTTAAGCAGGTTCAGGGCACCCCGAGACTGGGAGAGCAGCTTCGGCATCCCCAGCCCTCAGAGACCTCGGTGCACTGGGTCCTTCAGTTCCGCATCCTCCCGGGAAGCCCCGGGTTTCCACCTTCCCGGAATCCCCCAACTTCTCCACTCTTGGCCGGCTTTGCATTCCTGGGGCATACCGGAAAAACCTCCGCCTCTCCAGAACGCGGGATGCAACCGGGACGCCCCAGCAGCACCGGGATGCTCGGCTCTCCCGGGCCTCCAGGAGCACCGGCAGCCACAGCGCCCGGTGGCCCCGGTATCCCCCAGCCCTCTCTTCACCCCCGTCCGGTGGTCCCGGTACCGCCCGGCCCCCGCCGCGGCTCACCCGGTTCTTGACTTCGGCGGAGAGGCCGTAGGACGGGCCCTTGTTGAACTGGCAGCTGCTCATGGCGGGGAACGGAGCCGGTACCGGAGCGGGCAGCGGGCAACGGGGCCGGTACCGGAGCGGGCTCGGGCGGGGCGGAGACGGGCTCGGGCCCGGCCCCCCCGCGTTGATTGGACGGGGCGAAATGTCCAAATAAGGGCAGGAGCGGCCGGATCGAGGGGAGGGTCCCGAACCCCGACACTGGGACCCGGGGAGCACCGGGAGGCACCGGGAGGCACCGGGAGTCGGGGGAGCCCGGGGGCGGGACTGGAGCCGTCCCGGGCACACGGGCACAGGGCACACACACGGGCACAGGGCGCACGCACAGACGGGCACACGCGTGTGCATCCCTGTACATGGGTGTGGGCAGCCCGGCGCACGGGCACGCGTTGTGCACACACACACACAACACACACAACACACACAACACACACAACACACACAACACACACAACACACACACGCACCCCCGACCCACGGGCGCGACCCTGCACACGCACACACTCTCACATTCACTCACTCACACACTCACATTCACCGCACCCACGGGCGTGCACCCACGCAGGGCACGCGTACGCCTTCCCTCATCCCTGCACCTCACGGACCTCCGCCCAACCATCCCCGACCCCGTCCCGCTCCCCTCGCCTCCCGCCGTGCCCGTGTCCCCACGGGGCCGGTGTAAGCTCCACGCGAGACGGCCCGGCCTGGCCCCGCGGGGAGGTCCCGGGATGGAGCGAGGGGGACACCATCACCCCCCGACCGCCCTCCGGGGCTGGCAGCCGGCCCGAGCAGCCCGTGGGCAGCGGCTGGGGGTCCCCACGCAGCACCCGGCCCAGCCCGGCCCTCACCAGGGCTTTATCCGACATCCCCCAGATACTCCCGGTGCGAGGTCGCGATGCCCCGTGGGTGGGAGAGTCACGGGCGGGACTGTGGGGGGACGTGGGGGACACGGGACAGGGCTGTGACCCCAAAGGGCCGGTCCTGGCACCAACACTGAGCCCACGGAAGGGCAGAGGCAGGAGCACCCCACGAGTGGGAGCCCAGAGCCCCCCATCACACTCACCCCCACACCTGGGGCCACCCTGGACGTACGGACACCCCCAAACAGGGTGAACTCCCGAGGGTGGGAGTCCCACTGGGGACAGCACCGGTCCCACAGAGCGGGGCTCAGCCCCCCACCCCTCTGTAAACCCCGGGCTGCAGCACTGACACCCTCCAAACATCCCCACGAGTGCCGGGCCCCCGCTGCCCCCCGTGACCCCGCAGGGCAGCCAGGGTGCCCCCGGCCCCGGCCCCGCGCCTGGGTGCGCGTTCGGCTTTTCCTGTTTCAGGTCTCGCTGCGAAGCCGATTGAGGAAACGAGGCGGCGTCACACGCGCCCTCCTGACACTGCGCCCCGCGAATGTGACCGGCGTGAGGAGCCGCGGCCGGGCCGAGCGAGCGGCTGAGGGCAGCGGCTCGGCCCCCTGGGAACGATGTTCTCACGGAAGAAGCGAGAGCTGATAAAAACCCCCTCCATCTCCAAGAAGAGCCGGGCGGGAAGCCCCGTCCCACAGACCCTGCCGGTGAGTGTCCCCCCGCCCTCCCCGGATCCCCGGCACGATGAGGGGGTTGTAGGGGTAACAGCACCCACGGAACTGCTGGGTGAGAGCCACAGCGTGGCTGTGGGGCCCTGGATACGTCCAGGAGGTCTTTTAACAGAAGGGAAATGAGAAATAACCCTGCTCATGGGGCTGGGACGGGAGGGGGTAGGGGAAATTTTGTTCAGATGAAGGGAACGGAGCAGCCGCCGGGGGTGGCGGGAGGGCAGGAAGGGACCAAGAGGAAATGGGGGGGCCGTGCCCGAGGGTTTGGGAAGGACAGAGACTCGCAAACGTCCCTGGGGGCCGGGATGGGAAAGAGGCGACCACATGCTCGGCCAACCCCCGTGCCTCGGCTCTGCCAGATATTTATTTATTGACGTGCGGAACCCCCGCTGCCAGAGTGGCCAGGAGGAAACGCCACCGGCCGGGGGCCCCCGGCGCACCCCGCACTGCCCGCCCCGCCCCTGCGCCCCACTCCCGCTGCGTGGGGCGACACCGGGCTGGCACCATGAGCCTGGCGGCGACCCGGAGCCCACCCGCGGCTCCTTAGCAGGGGACACCCATCCCCATCCCCGTCCCGACTCCCCGGGAGAGGGGCCTATGAGTGGCGGCCAGCGGGATGCTTGGCCGGGCTGCGGGTAAGAAAAGCTACAGCCCCTCGGCGGCGGCGGGCAGAGCCCACCGGCCCCAGCGCTCCCTGGACTCGCTGCCCCGCATGCCCGCCGTGAGGCTGACGGTACGGCCGGGGGCACCCCGGGGCGCCGGAGGGAGGGACGGGGGGCGCCGGGGCCGCTGCAAGCCGGGAGGACAGAGACAGGGCTGGGGTGGCCCCAGGCGTTTTGGGGTGGAGGCTTTTGTGCCTCCTCGCAGCCCCATGGTGGTCTGGCCCCCCGAGGGGACGGGCTTCCCCCGTTCGCCCTCGCCCGCGGAAGCCTCGTGCTCTCGGCGCTTTCGGTGCCAAAAACATTTCCGGCAGCGCCCGGCCAGGGATGCTCGGACCCCGCGCGTTCGTGGCTCTCCCCGTGCCGGGGGTCACTGGTGGGAGCTGCTGGGGGGCTGAAGGGCTGCAGAGCCCCCTCCCCATGCACAAGGGCTCCCGCTGGATGTGTGGCTCTCAAGCCATGCACAGCTCTGAACAGTGCTGGTACCAGCCCCTCCCTCAGTGCAGTTTTACCCCTAGAAATCTGGAGCTTCCTCCATCTGTAAAATACCTGCAAGGCCCCCAACAACAGCCTGGGAGGCGTCCCTGTCTCTGCCTCTCCCCCAGAGAGAGAGGAGGAAAAAGAGGAAGAGATGTGCAGGCCAGATCCTGCTGCCATTTTGCTGTGTTGTGGTCCCCAGCCCCCTGGGATGGGCAGCCCCATCATGGTGGGTGCTGGGGTGGGCGAGCAGTGTCACCCACACCGTCACTGTGTGCTCCTCATGACAAACACAGACCCAGAAGAGCTGGCAGGGACTGGTAGAGAGACTGTTCAGACCCTGCTCACTCTCCCAAGACAGTCCCCAAAGGGCATCTCTGCCTGGGGAAACTGAGGCACAACACAGGGTCTGGCACCAGCTCCCCAAAGCAACAGCTTATTCCCCAAAATGGTGGCATAGGGGGTCCTGGAGTGCTTCTCTCCCTTCCATGCTGGCTGCACCCTCACTCTCCCCCTTGCTCCCCCAGGACCTCTCCCGCAAGGATTGCCTGGAGGCCTCGGGCCCCGGCGTGGGGGAGCTGCCCCCCGCCAGCGCCAAGCTCAGCAGCAGCCCCAGCGCCGCGGGCACCCTGAAGCGCCCCACCACCCTGAGCCGCCATGCCAGCGCCGCCGGCTTCTCCCTGCCCGCCGCCCCCCGCGCCCTGCCCAAGGGCCACAAGACCCCCACGGCCTACAGCCCCATGGAGGGGGGGGACGGTCCCTTCATCGACCCCGAGGACATCTCCCAGCTGCTGGCGGACGTCGCCCGCTTCGCCGACGCCCTGGAGAAGCTGCGGGACATGGTGCTGCGTGATGGTGAGTGCCCACCCTGTGCCAGACACATCGTGGCACGCCGGGACAGACCCGCCCGTGGGTGGGGGTCTCTGCCTGGGCCAGAGGACACCAGGACCCCCCGTGGGACTGTGCAGCCACAGTCAGAGGTGGTGGGTGAGTGGTGGGTGAGTGGAGCTCAGAGCCAGGATAATGTGGCTTCCTGCCCGAGCTATTTTCATCCGCGCGCTTTCCTGTTTACAGCACGGCATTGCCAGCCGCCTGCCAGGGCCCCCCGATGCCCACGGGGTGCCGGGCACGGCCCCCCAGCCCACCAGGGCGGCCAGCAGGAGGGGCTGGGTGGTCTGCAGGCTCTCGAGCAGCTCTCCTTGCCCCAGGGGACACAGGGAATAGTGCATCGGTCCCGTGGTCTGGGGGCGTGTGACACCACGTTGTCAGTCCTGGTGTTGCAGAAACCCCTTCCCAACCCTGAGCTGGGGGCTGGGATGGGGAGGAGGCTTTGCCTGGCTGGGCAGTGGGTGCTGATCCCCCATCCCAGTGCTTCCCTAAGGGAAGTTCCTCAGTTCCTAACCAGGCTGTCAGTCCCCAGCTCTAGCCCTGCACTGTGGGGTCCTGGCCAGACCCCTGGGCTGGAGCCCACAGGAGGGAGGGTCCCGGGGAAAACCTGTGGGATGCAGCAAGCCTGGCTGGACCAGGCCCATCCCTCCTGGCTGGGAGCGTCCATCCGGCAGGAGGGAGGGAAGGAAGTGGAGGAAATTCCCAAACTGCTTTCAAGGGAAAAAGTTACTACGGAGGAAAAAATGCCTCAAAGGTCAAACTGCCCCCTGGCCAACACCAGGCTGGGCACGAGACACCATGGCTGTGAGGGGGTGCTGGACAAGCAGGATGTGGCCATGCCAGTCCTGGGAAGCCCCGAGGCCAGGGGGATTTGCTGTGTGGTCTGGGAGATGGCAGATCCCTGCCTGGGACGTGGCTGGCAGGGGGTGGCTGGGAGGTAAACACCGGAGGGACACAGGACAGGGATGCAGAGCAGAGACACAGGGCAGGGATGTGGGACAAGGATGCTGCATCTCAGCCCCCCTCTCTTGCAGACCCCAAGGAGCCCCAGCGGCCACTGGCCCACGAGTGCCTGGGTGAAACCCTGCGCATCCTGCGCCAGGTCATCAGCAAGTACCCGCTGCTCAACACCCTGGAGACCCTGACGGCCGCTGGGACCCTCATCTCCAAAGTCAAGGGTGAGACAGTGGGGCTGGGAGCTCTGTCCCCTCCCCTCCTGCCCCACAGTGGGAATTGGGGCGCCCTTGGAGGGGCTGCCGGGAGTGGGGCTGCCCCATGGACTGGTGGAGAGGGCGGAAGCATGGCCTGCCTCTTGGTGTGGTTCAGCTTTAAGGATGATGTAGTGTTCAGAAATGACAGATCCTGCCTGGGGGTTTCCAGGCACAGCCGCAGGAAAAACACTGAAATGATCAGATCCTGCTCCTGGCAGCCTCTTGTGTTTATGGAGTGGGGTCTGGGAGGTCAAATCCCAGCTGGGCACCGCTTCCCACCGCTGTCACCCACAGCGGGGAGGGTGTGGCTGCGCAGGCACCACAAAACTTCTGAGTCACACGTGACGTCCTGGGCACCCAAACGCAGGGGACAAGATGGCAGGAGGGGCTGCCTTGAGGCTGCTCCCACACAGGGGTGGGAGGGGATTTGGGCTTGGAGCAGACTCCTGCCCACCCCAAAGAGCTGAGCCAGTGTCTGCCCAGGAGCCCTGGCTGCTGGTGTTCCATGGTGTGGGAGCCTGCCAAGCGCTGTCAGCCCTGGTTCCTGCTGGTGATGGTTTCTCGTTTGACTGGGGGTAAGAGCCCTCTGGGAGGAGTTCATCCTGCTTGGAGAGGGGTCTGAAGGAGCCATGAGGCAGGGCAGGCAGTGGAACAGGTCCAGCAGCACTTTTCCAGCAGCCCTGAGTAACGGGAATAAACAGAAACACAAGCCAAGGATGCTGTCAGGAAAGCCAGTCCTGGGAAGGAGGAGGGAGAAACTGCTGTGCTGGAAAAATCCATCATCCACAGGGATGATCTTCCCACTGCTGCCTTGATTCACCCCAGCCCCAAAGCCCCACCTGATAACAAGCATGAACCAGCAGCAATATGTGCCAACATATTTCTGCCGAGTCAAGGAAGCTGCTTGTGGCAACGGGGCTCCCACACTTCCTCATCTCTAGGTTTCCACTACGAATCCAACAATGAGGCAGACAAGCGGGAGTTTGAGAAGGCCGTGGAGACCATCGCTGTGTCCTTCAGCAGCACGTAAGGGGGTTTGGGCAGCCATCCCCTGGAGACAGCCCGTGTCACTGTCCCTGTGCTGAACCCAGCTGTGCTCCTCTCCCCACAGGGTGTCCGAATTCCTCATGGGGGAGGTGGACAGCAGCACCATCCTCTCCATCCCACCCAGCGACCAGAACCAGGTGAGTGATGCCCGGATACCTGGATGTTCCCACCACGTGGGGCTCAGGATCACACAGGGCTCTGCTCCCCTCGGCTCTGGTGTGAGCCCAGAGCAGGGCGTTGCTCCAGTGACAATTCCATCAGCTCCTGGGCACAGCCTGGGCACAGCTGACTCCCAGCAGTGGCCAAAAGGCTCCAGCAGCTTTGGCTTCCATCTGCCAGCCCCTCCAGCTGCTGCTCCCCATCCTCTTGGCTGACCAGTCCTTCTTCTTTCCCAATTCCCAAAGACTATGGAGAGCCTCTATGGGGGGATTCCTGGGCCTGGAGGAGATGGAGTGCCCTCGGGCATGGACAGCTATGACACAGGTAAGCACCCAAACCTGGGTGCAGGGTTTGGGGTCTGTGCTGAGACCAGCACCTTCCCCATCATCCCTGCCATCCTGAGCCACCCCTGACTGCTCAGATGGGGAAAGGCAGCAGAGCTGGTGGCACTGGGGCTGGCACAGAGCTGGGGGGGTGTGCACTGGAAGCTCAGGGGGTGTCCCTCCCTCCACAGCCCGTCCCCCGGCCGAGGAGGTGGACGTGATGCTGCAGCGCTGTGAGGGCGGCGTGGACGCTGCCCTCCAGTACGCCAAAACCATCTCCAAGTACATGAAGGACCTGATCGGGTACCTGGAGAAAAGGACCACACTGGGTGAGTGGGGGGACAGCAGGTGGGTCCCTTCTGGAGCCACGGGACAGGTTGAGGTCCCTCCTGGAGGAGGCTGATGCTGCCAGGGCAGTGGAAACGTCACTCTTCAAGTTCCTGATTAATATTTCAAAAGGAAATTGGGTTCTACCAGGGAAATCCCTGTGTCTCGTGTGTCTTTTCACTTTCAACCTTTTCCTTCCAGAGATGGATTTCGCCAAAGGGCTCCAGAAGATGGCAAACAGCTGCAAGCAAACCATCAGTCAGGAGGTAAGTCCCCAAGTCCCTGAAGCCCCCAGTGCCAGGCTGGATTGGGAGCCAGCAGCCCTGGAGAGCCCATTCCATGTTCCCTAGCTTGAGGGAAGCTCTCCAGAGCTCTGGCTGGAGAAATTCAGGATTTGGTTTTTACCAGCAGTCACCAGCCTTACCTCAACTCTGGCTCTTCCTCCCTGAAGGATGCATCTGCTTGGGCTCACGCTGCGTGCTGGGGCTCAGGGAGATGTGTTTTCCCTCTCCCCAGACCAACATGCCTTTCCTGTCCATCTATCTGCTGGCCCTGGAGCAGGACATGGAGCACGGGACCTCAGTTCTGCAGGCAGCCAACACCCTGCAGCAGCAAACCTTCCTCCAGGTGAGGGGACAAAAGGCCCTTCCTGGGGCTGGAGGTGTCGCAGAGGTGGCTCTTCCTTAGCTCAGCCCACAGGGAACCTGCAGCCAGCACTTCCCAGGCTGTGGATTTTCATCCCTGGCACAAACCAGTGCCTGTGACCTGTCCTGGGAGCGATGGTGACCACCACAGGACAATTCTCTATGCAAAGCCTTGGTGGGGGCAGAGCAGGAGGGCTCAGCTCAGGTCACCATGAGGCTGTCCCTCCCTCCCTCCCCGTGCAGCCACTGACGGTGAGACGCCTGGAACACGAGAAACGCAGGAAGGAGATCAAGGAGCAGTGGCACCGGGCACAGAGGAAACTGGTGAGTGACTGGGTTTGTGTCCCAATCCCAGCCTGGAGCAGCTCGTGACACCTCTGGGCACCCTGCTCTTCTCCAGCTGTTTTGGGTGTCTCTGCTGTGCTGGGGGACCCTGGCAGAAGCTGGTGGACCCTTGCTGGGCTCTGTCCTCACCCTGGCTGTCCCTGGCAGCAAGAGGCGGAGGGGAACCTGCGCAAGGCCAAGCAGACGTACATGCAGCGCAGCGAGGAGCACGACAAGGCCAAGTATGTGACAGCAAAAGCAGAGGAGGAGCAGCAGAGCACCACCAGCAGCATCACCACCAAAACCCTGGACAAGAAGAGGCGGCTGGAGGAGGAAGCCAAGAACAAGGTGAGAGGGTGACAGCTCTGGAGGGGGCTCCTTGCTCGTGCTGTCCCCTGAGCCATGCAGGGTGAAGTGATCCTCAGGAATGCCTGGACAAACAGGGTCTAAGGGGCTGTTCTTGTTCTCCTCACCTCTGAGCTGTTGCCATCCCTTGCTCTCCCAACTCCCAGGCAGAAGAGGCCATGGCCACGTATCGCACCTGTGTGGCCGATGCAAACACGCAGAAGCAGGAGCTGGAGGACACCAAGGTGAACTCCCTGCGGCAGATCCACGAAGTGATCAAACAGACTGACCAAGTCATCAAGTCGGTGAGTGGGGCTGGGCTGGGCTGTCCCCAGGGCAGGAGGTGGCTGTGCCCTGCTCTGGAGAGCTCAGAGCTGCCCCTGTTCCAGAGGGGACAGGGAATGGGGTTGGGAGCTGCCCCTATTCCAGAGGGGACAGGGAATGGGGTTGGGAGCTGCCCCTGTTCCAGAGGGGACAGGGAATGGGGTTGGGAGCTGCCCCTGTTCCAGAGGGGACAGGGAATGGGGTTGGGAGCTGCCCCTGTTCCAGAGGGGACAGGGAATGGGGTTGGGAGCTGCCCCTGTTCCAGAGGGGACAGGGAATGGGGTTGGGAGCCGCTCCTGTTCCAGAGGGGGTTTGGGTGGATGCAGAGCTCCCCTCTCCCTCACGCTCAGAAAAGCGCTCCCAATTCCCCACCTAACCCGGATCTCCTCACGTGCCACCCCACCAAGCTCACGCCTGTCCCTTTCCACGCCACTTCCAGGCCACCATCTCCTTCTACCAGCTCATGCACATGCAGACGGCGCCGCTGCCCGTGAACTTCCAGACTCTGTGCGAGAGCAGCAAGCTGTACGACCCGGGCCAGCAGTACGCGTCCCACGTGCGGCAGCTGCAGCGCGGCGACGAGCCCGACGTCCAGTACGACTTCGAGCCCTACGTGTCCCACAACGCCTGGTGAGGGTTCAGTCCTGGGGAGTGCTCCAGTTCAGCTGAGTTCCCTTTGTTATCTCCTGCCATCCTCTCCTGCAGGAGGCAGGATGCTTTCAGCATTCCTGAAGGCAGCTCGTGCTGGGAATGCTGGGGTTGGACCAGTTGGGAATTGCCCCCTTATGCTTCAGTGGATGAGGCTGCTGAATATTTAAGAGGCTGTATATATTTAATATTCCTGAGACTGGTGGGTGGCAGCTGTAGATAAAGTTTCCAAGTGTCCTTCCTTCCCATCCACATTCCCTTTTCCCCTCCAGGTCTCCCTTTACTCGGGCACGGAAGGGCAGCTTCAATGCCAGTGAGTTCTCCACGAGTGCAGAGGGGGCTGGGGCTGGCTCAGAGGGAGCAGCAGGAGCCAAGGAGTCACCAAGTGGGGCTGGAGCAGCCGAGCGAAGAGGTGAGTCTGAGCCCCAGAGTTCTGCACCACGTGCCCCATGTCCCTCCAGGCAGGAGCAGAGTGGGACCCCCAGGGTACGAGGGGCTTTGTTGGCAGCAGCAGGACGGGCTGGGAGCCTCCCAAAATGGATTTTCTAAAGGACAATAAATCAGATCTGTGGCAGTTTGCTCCCTAACAAACCATTGCCCATCTTCCCATCTCCTCTTTCCTTGCTGGGTGTCACTGGAGGCACCAAACCCCACCAGCAGCTTCCCAAAGTCATCCTAGTTTCTCCTGGCATCCAGGCTGTTCTCCAGCCATTCCCCCCTGAGCACAGACAGCAACCCCAGTGCACTGTGTGTTCTCTCTGCAGGTGCGAGGGGACACCAGGTCCATAAATCCTGGCCAACCTCTGTTGCTGATGCTGACAGCAGCCTGGATTCCAGTGCAGGTAGATATGGGAACAGCCCAGGAGCCCCTCCCAGCACAGCCAGCCTAAACCCAGAGCTTCCCAGTTAGGCAGGACCCTTCCCCTTGTGAGAACACGGTTGTAAATGACCGTGCTGAGCCCAGTCTCCGGTGGGATAGGGTGGGATTTGATGGGATGGGGTGAGCTCTCAGAGGAGAAGCAGCTTTGCAGGTGATTCACTGCTCTGTGGGTTTTCCCTGGACAGGTGAATTCAGCCACAAGCTCCAGCGGCTGTCATCCGACGGCACCGCGTCCTCCAGTGAGGAGCTGGAGGAGAAGGACGGGACCACCACTCCCTTTGAGCAGAGTAGGTGACAGGGTGGGAGGGGACAGTGCTGCTGCCACACCCCCAGCACGCCAAAGCTCCCAAATTCAGTAGTTCTGCAGGCAAACCCAACAATTGCTGGGTGTTCCTGAGGGTGTCCCCAGCAGCCCTGCCTTTCCTGGGGGGTGAGCCCTGCTCAGAGCGGTGACAGTGACAGTCCTGCCCAAGCTGTGCCTGACCTCACATTCCCTTTTCCGTAGGCATCAACGGGATCACCCCGGAGCTGGCAGCTCCCACGGGGCCCTTCAGGAATGTTGGCTTGTCCAGGGCTGCCCAGACCCATCGGCTGAGGAAGCTCCGTGCCCCTTCCAAATGTCGGGAGTGCAACAGCTACGTGTACTTCCAGGGAGCTGAGTGTGAGGAGGTGAGCTGGGAGAGCTGGGGGTGGAACCCAGCTCTGACCATGCCAGGAGGACATTTCTCCTGTGGGGAGGGTTCCAGGTGGAAAATGGTGATTTCCCTTGCTGCTGCAGCATCCCCAAGGTGTTTTTCCTGTTTCTCACCACGCTCTGAGCAGTGCCTGGTGTCTCTGTGGCTGCCCCCCACCTCCACGTGTTCCCCTCTCTCTTCCAGTGCTACCTGGCCTGCCACAAGAAGTGCCTGGAGACCTTGGCCATCCAGTGTGGGCATAAGAAGCTCCAAGGGAAGCTGCAGCTCTTCGGGCAGGACTTCACGAAGGCATCTCGGGGCAGCCCGGATGGGATCCCCTTCATCGTCAAGAAATGCATTTCAGAGATCGAGAAGAGGGCCCTGAAAACAAAGGTGAGGGACACTTCCCTCTCCTCCTCCTCTCCTCCTCCTCAGCTGGCTGAGCCTCTCTCAGGGTTGTAGTTTTCCTGAGATTCTCCTTGGGGTTGGTGTTCCCCAAGGTAATAAGGGTCTCCCAAGGTTGCTGTTCCCTAGGAGTTTCCCCTGGGTTGCTGTTCCCAGAGTTAATCAGGTTTTCGGTCTTCTCTTTGCCCTGGGTGTTTCACACCAGAGGTAGAGACGACAAGCTGAGTGCACCAGTGCACATTTCCAAGGTTGTTTATTCTTCATTATCTCAGTTCTTTTTCAGCTCTGCCAGGCCTCCCTGGCAGGGTCCCTGATCTCAGTTCTGTCCCAGCTCTGCAAGGTGTCTCCGCAGAGCAGGACACGTGGCTGGACTGGGCGGATCAGAGAGCCCCACACCTTATGTACGGTCCCCTTGACCCAACCACTGTTCGAGACGTATTTTTTATTTACAAAATTTTACCAATACCTATTACCTATACTAACATGTCAGTTCTACTCTAAACCAATCTCTAAAACCCAACTCAGCACAAGATGGGGGACGAGAACAAGAACAAGGAAGACAGGGGCCACTCCCCAATTCCTCCATCTTGTCTCTTCAGCCCCATATGCTAAGAATCCTAATTTCTATATTTATATTCTATAATAAACTATCCACTACTTATTTCAAATTCTTAGGATTTGTGATTCTTCCTGCATGTGAGTGTTCACTCCCATGGACAGGGATCAGAGGCAGTGTCCTCCTGGGACCTGTGTGGGTCTGACTGACCCCCCTGTACAGATCCCAGACCCCCCTGTCCTGTCTCCAAACCCTCCAGGGTGGCCAGGGGGATGTTCTAGACTCCGACAAGCCTCAGGCCCTTGGAAGGGTCCTCTGGAAAACCAAGAGGCTCAAATTCAGATTTCCACAGGGCAGGGAGCCAAGGGTGAGCTTGGCCCAGATAACCCCAAACACTGCCTTTGGAAAATCCCCTCTCCTTCTTCCTGCTTTCCTATGAGGCAGGAATGACTGAGCTGGAAGGAGATATCCCAAAATGACTTCCCAGAGGGATTTCCCACTCCGAAAGGAGAGGGTGGGAGCACAAAGCTCATCAAGGGGAACCTCTCCCCTCATTTCAGCTCCACTTTTCTCTCTTTCACAGGGCATCTACCGAGTTAACGGTGTCAAGACCCGTGTGGAGAAGCTTTGCCAGGCCTTTGAGAATGGGAAGGAGCTGGTGGAGCTGTCCCAGGCCTCCCCCCATGACATCAGCAACGTCCTGAAGCTCTACCTGAGACAGGTGAGGTGCTGGTGGTGCCTCATGGCAGGGGAAGGAGGGGACTTGGGCAGAGGAACCAACCTGGCAGGAGGAATTCTGCACAAATTGAGCTCAGTGGCTGGGTGGAGGGGAAAGGAGGAGTCCTTTCCCAGGGGTGGAGGTGTTGGCCTTGCAGATGGAGCCAAAATGGCCTCCCCCAGCTCATCCCACAGGCGTCACTGAGGTCACAGCCACAGCAAAGTGACTTGCCCGAGCACCCAAGAAAGCCCCACCCCTTCTAGTTGGGGAACTGGTTACCCAAAAAGGGAAGGGGCCAGCAAAGGCGCCCCTGGTAGGGATGAGTCATGTCCCCAGGGGGTGGGCTCTGCCCCTTGGATCATCCTGGGGTGGGCTCAGCGGAGTTTCTGCCCCTTGGATCATCCTGGGGTGGGCTCAGTGGAGTTTCTGCCCCTTGGATCACCCTGGGGTGGGTTTAGCAGGGTCTCTGCCCCTGAGGTTAACCTGAGGTGGGCTCAGCAGGGTTCTGGCCCCTGGGGGCACCTTGGGGTGGGCTCAGTGGGATCTCTGCCCTTCAGGTCATCATGGAGTGGGCTCAGTGGGGTCTTTGCCCCTTGGACCACCCTGGGGTGGGCTCAGCAGGGTCTCTGCCCCTGAAATCACCCTGGGGTGGGCTCAGCAGGGTCTCTGCCCCTGAAATCACCCTGGGGTGGGCTCAGCAGGGTCTCTGCCCCTGAAATCACCCTGGGGTGGGCTCAGCAGGGTCTCTGCCCCTGAAATCACCCTGGGGTGGGCTCAGCAGGGTCTCTGCCCCTGAAATCACCCTGGGGTGGGCTCAGCAGGGTCTCTGCCCCTGAAATCACCCTGGGGTGGGCTCAGCAGGGTCTCTGCCCCTGAAATCACCCTGGGGTGGGCTCAGCAGGGTCTCTGCCCCTGGGATCACCCTGGGGTGGGCTCAGTGGAGTCTCTGCCCCTCGAACCACCCCAGGGTGAGCTCAGCCCCAGCACTCCCCACCCAGAACTCAAACTGCCGTTGCAAACAATGTCACCCACATCCTCCAGCAGCCACCACCGCAAGGCAACAGCGCAGCGGAAGCTTCTCCCTCGCAGGCAGCTCTGTGTTAACTCTTTGTGCTGCCTTTTTCTGTAACTCCTCCAGAAGGGCAGCTCTGTGTTAACTCTTTGTGCTGCCTTTTCCTGTAACCCCTCCAGAAGGGCAGCTCTGTGTTAACTCTTTGTGCTGCCTTTTCCTGTAACCCCTCCAGAAGGGCAGCTCTGTGTTAACTCTTTGTGCTGCCTTTTCCTGTAACCCCTCCAGAAGGGCAGCTCTGTGTTACCTCACAGGGAGAGCCGTGTCCTTGGGCTCCTGCACATCAGGAGTCGAGGACTCTGAGCGGCCTCCGTGGTTTCTCCAAAGAGAAGCAGAGTGGAAAGGGGGGGAATCAGTGCTGAGCCCCAGCCTGACCCCTTGCTGCAGAAAAATGGGTTCAAGTCCTTCTGTGAAGGGGTGCATGGAGGGAATCTGCTCTGATGTGAGGCAGCCTGTCCCCAAAACATCCGCTGAGGCCTCAGCCATGTGGAACACCCAGCAGTCAACACCAGCTCTGTCTGCTTCACACCAACTTCAAAGCAGTTTCCCCCCACCTCTGCTGCAGGCTGTGCCCTGCACATCCTGTGCCCTGCACACTCTGCCTCTCCCACCCAGAACAACACATCCCTGTCCTCTTCCCAGCCACCCCTTGTCTGCTGGGGAACCTCCAGCAGGGCCCACCCCAGCCAGGGATTTTCCAGGGAAAAAAGTGAATCTCTGCACCCCGATCCAGTAGGGAGCACTGACAGAAGGATCAAACACTGCTTTTGGCTTGAAAATCACAAGTGCTCCTTCACTAGGGCTAATGAGGCTGGGTTGACATGCTCCAGGAGATGGATAAATAAATATCACCTCCAGGGAGAGGTTTGCAGCACTGCAGGTCACAGACTCTGGACCTGGAACGGATGGAATTCTGAAATGGATGTTAAAAGTGCTCCAAGCCCTCTCCAAGCCAGCCTTGAGCACTTCCAGGGTGTTTCCTCACTGTAGAAATGCCCCAGGCATCGCCACCTCAGCAGCTCAGCACAGGTCCAGTGTGATGGAGGCAGGAGCTGCTCCCAGCACCGGGATCATCTCTTCTCACCTCATCTCTTCTCTCCTCCCTGCAGCTGCCGGAGCCCCTGATGCCCTTCAGGCTGTACAACGAGCTGATGGGGCTGGCCAAGGAGAGCCTGCAGGGCGGCGAGGCCAAGGGCCGTGGTGGGAAGGGCGGCCCTGAGCTGGTGGACAAAGGAGCTGACACCGACCCGGTGGTGCTGAGCCTGGTGCTGAAGCTGAGGGAGCTGCTGAAGGAGCTCCCCTGCGAGAACATGGCCACGCTGCAGTACCTCCTGCAGCACCTGCGCAGGTGAGAGGGGCCTGTGTGGCTGCTGGGCACCTTCCCTTTCTCCCCTGGAGTGGGAGGTGAGTGCAGCTGGAGTCAGGAGGAAGGTCCAGGGTTGTTGTTGCTTCTCTCCTTATCCTGAGGCTCAACTCCAGCCCAGCATCTCCCCCAGCCCTGCCCATCCACCCCTCTCCCTCCTTACTGTTCCTCCCCTTCCCACCCAGGATCATGGAAGTGGAACAGGACAACAAGATGACCTCAGGCAACCTGGGCATCGTCTTTGGGCCAACGCTGATGCGCCCCAGGCCCACGGACGCCACCATTTCCTTGTCCTCGCTGGTGGATTATCCCCACCAAGCTCGGATCATTGAGGCACTCATCATCTTCTACCCCACCATCTTCGAGCACAAGGACTTGGCACTGGTGGAGCCCGGCAGACGCGGCTCGGGCGCCACGGAGGAGGTGAGCAGTGATGCTGAGCAGGTAGGAGTCCCCAGGGAGGGGAAACCCTCAGGGGATGTTCCATGAATGATGCCTTAGGTTTTGGGTTTTTCTGTCTTGTTTTGGTGGGTGGCTTTTGCCTTTGTATTAAGTGGTGCTGGGATCTTGTCACAGGGTGATGGGGACAGGGCAGTTTGGT
This sequence comes from Prinia subflava, assembly GCF_021018805.1. Lineage (NCBI taxonomy): Eukaryota > Metazoa > Chordata > Aves > Passeriformes > Cisticolidae > Prinia > Prinia subflava. The sequence continues at coordinate 14,603,044 of NC_086254.1, forward strand.
CCTAGCAGGGAACTCACTCTCCTCAAGGACACTCTCTTCAAGCTCCTTCCCTGGAGTTAACTCCCGGGCAGTGAGAACTCTCCTCTGCCCTCACCACCGTCCCTGTTCCCTCCCAGGCCCACACAGGCTCCCAGCCCGTGGCTGCTCTTGGCACCAGCCCCTACCTGGAGCTGCCTTCGGAGAAGGGGGATTTGGCTTTCAGCGCTGACTCCCTCGCAGGTCAGTGAGAGGCACTGGGGGGTCCCGGTGGGCACAGGTCCCACGGAGGGCACACAGACCCATCCCCTGCCCCCAGGTTTGCTGCGTGAAGCTCCTGCTGATGCCACGGTGCTGGGCTGGGGGGTGGCACAGAACTCCTCTGCCCCACAGAGTCCGGTGAGCGCTCTGTGGACTCTGACTCGGAGCTGGAGGACGGCGGGGAGCCACGGACACGGCTGACCAAGCAGGGGAGCGAGACCAGCACGGAGGAGAGTCACTTCTGCGACGAGGGCAGCGAGGGGCCGCGCAGCCGGAGCTGCAGCGTGGGCCAGTCTGATGCAGAGGGCCCCGCTGCCCACTGCTGCAGCCCTGGGGACGAGCAGAGTGACACAGAGGAACACCCTGAGAGCCACAGCCCTGCCACAAACCAGCCTGGCAGCCCTCGGGGCCGCAGCAGCCACGAGCTGCAGCCCCGGCTCCTCTGAGCCACTGGGATGGACAAAGGGGCAAATCCCAGAGACTGCTCCGACCTTGTAAATTGGAATGGGGAGGGGTGGGAGGGAAATGTGGCAGCTCAGGGTGGGGGATTTGGTGTGGCAGCTGCAGTCGCGTCCTGGTTGATTCGTGGCTGGAGCTTTCACACAAAACCCCTGAGCCCCTCGGTGCCTGGCCAGGGAATGGGGTCACAGCCTGCTGGGACCCCTAGCTCAGTCAAGGCCATGAAGGACCTTGCCAGGGAGGGAGTGGAGTGTGGGCAGACTGTCCACTTGTTCAGGATTAGGAAGGAACCCAGGGCTGTTCTTGTGCCAGTTTTATTTTTGCTGTGCTCCTGAACCCCTGAGTCCCACACCCGTGCTATGAGATCGAGATTGGATGGACCTGGTCATCCCTGATGGCTGAGGCTGGAAGGGAGCCAAGGCTGCCAGAGGTGACATGAGGACATCACTCAGGGTGTGCAGGAGAATGGCACCACAGGGACAGACAGAACTGGAGGCAGCTCACTGACACAGGGACAGGGACAGGGACACGGCCAGAGCAGCGCTGGGGTTGGGCTGAAGCCCCTCCACCATCTCTGAGCCAGGCTTGGCTTTGGGGCTGTGCCATCTGCCAGGATCTCAGGGCATGTCCCCCACTGACATCTGCCTGAACAAAGTTCAGGATAGATTTCCTGCCCCAAAACCTCAGCACTGTGTGTTCCTGGCCCAGCTGATGGCATCTGCATTGCTGCTTGGATTGACAGGTATTTGGATTGGTGAGCATTTCCCTCCTTGGCAGGAGCCACACCAGGGGCAGCCACAGGCTGTGGACAGCCTCAGGGCAGACTTGCCCTGCTGCAGGATCCTGAGCAATGCTGAGCTCTCAGCATTTGCTTTTACATACACATATCTCCTGAAAGATGCACTGCAAGTCCAGAACTCCCTCTACCTCTTGGAACTGGACAAGGGGCACCACAGCCTGAATCCAGCCCAAGCTGCAGCACAAGTGTATTTAATCTTAAGCTTCATTTTTTGTAAAGTCACAACTTTTCAGCATGATTCCATTACATCTGCTGACAAAGGGACTAAAGATAAAATGTTCTATTTTTTTTAAAGCTATGAGACTTTCTTCATAGCATGTAAGCAAGTGGAGTTTTAGCTTAGAATGAGCTGAGAGCCTTTTTGTTCTCCTGCTTGTGGGAGACAGACCATGTGGTGCTGGGAAGGTCTCAGACACCTTGGTACTGCAGACCTGGGCAATGGACAGGAGGTTTGAGCCCTCTGAAATCCATGGAGACTTCATCTCAGCAAAGGTACACGAACCCAGGTTAACCCTCAGGTTTGGAGCAGAGCCAGGCCAGAGCTGGAGACACACAGGATTTGTTGTGCCCTCCAGCTCTTGCACAGGACAGTTGGATTTTTCCAGGGCAGCAGGAGGATGTGGGGATGCTGCTACCACAGCGGTACCGTGTGCGTGTGAGGATGATGAGGGTGAGTGTGAGTGAGAGAAGAGGCTCAAGCTGTGCTTAAGCTTCCTACGGTGGCAGCCCCCTCCTGGTTGTGTCGATTCTGTGTCTGTCCTGACAGGCCTGTGCTGCTGCAGGATGCTGCATCTCTGTTGACGTTAAGCTTCCGAATAATCAAGTAAAACTGGAATGTTCTCACCTGTGTTTGTCCTGGGCATCGGGGTCTTCCAGGCTCCCCCAGCAGCAGGAGGCCAAATCCAAGTGTCTCTAGCACAAAACGTGAAGTTTAAAGCACCCCAGCGTCCTGGGATGGATTCAAATGAGTGAAACTGGGGGTGATGAGCAGCTGTGCATCGCAGTGTCTGAACAGCAGGGCCCCAAACCAGGGGACAGGGCAGGAGATCAGGGAAGGAACAAGGCTGAAGTCTGAACAAAGTGCCCAGGGCAGCTGGTAAAGCTCTGCAGGGCTCAGCCACGGTGCAGAATCCCAGCAGGAAGAGATTCCAAATGTAATGAAAAATATGCAGTGTCAAGGCTTTGCCACAGGGAGAGGCTGAGCAGCACTGAAGTTACAAACCTTTATTTCAAACAAGAGCCCATAAAAGAGGGAAGCAAAAACATTTCCCACTCATTTCCTCCCATGGCTTCAGGTCTCTATGGCTGAGTCCTGGATGGGACTGAGGGGTCACCACAAAGTCCAAGATGAGGGAATGAGGTGCAGTGATGGGGCTGCAGAGAAGGCAACGTGGGAAGAGGATTTCCTTGGCCACCTCTGAAGTGCAGGGATCTCTGAGTGCCTGTGAACTGCTGTGGGAGCCACCCAGCTCCTCACACCTGGAAAAGAAGGAGGGATGAGAATCACCTCGTGTCCCTGACCTGATCCTGCTCCAGGTCCCTCTGAACACCCCAAATCCCAACGGGCACAGCCTGAGCAGAGGCACAGCCGACAGGGGAGCCTCACCCTGCCCTCCCTCCATGAGCCATTTAAAACTCTGGGAAGTTTTAAAGTTTTTAAGTTCCAGGAATTTCCCTGGAAGCAGCTGCTTCACACTGACCTTGGAACACCTCCTGGCACTGCCCAGAGCCCCCCCAGGCAGGGGAACCCCTCATCCTTACCCACAGTGTCACTGCACCAGTCTGTAGGTGATGTACCTGCCCGCCGTCTCGCTGGGCCTGATGATCTTCACTACCTGCAGGGCAGACACAGAGCTCAGGAGAAGGAGGATGAGGAAGAGGAGGAGACACTTTTCCTGCTCCAACAGCTCCATAAGGGATCATCCCTTCTCTCCCCTGCCACAGGGAGCTGCCCCCTCAGCCTGCTGCTCTCACCTGGCCACGCTTGATGCCGAAGTACCGGGCCACAGGGTCCCCAGCCTGGATCCTGGGGAGCTGGTTCTCCCTCAGTTTGCTGTGCTGGGAGTCAAGGAGAAGCTCTGGACACACCACGGGCTGCTGGCGGCTCGTGGGACAGAGAAACGAACCACGGGAGGAGGGAGGGATTCCAGCCCAAATTTCATCACACCCGAGCAGGGGGGAGAGACACACAGAGGGACACTGAGGGGGACACTGAGGGGGACAATGAGGGGGACACTCAGAGGATACTATCGGGCCAGCAGCTCTGTTACTTCCTCCTTTGTCATGACCACGTGCTCCGGCACCAGCTGCAAACAGGAGAGAGGCTGACATGAGGCAGCAACTGGAGACAACGTGTTTGGGAGGGGAAAAGGACAACTGTGCCCCTCAGCCCTGCCAGAGGCCACGAGAAGGACTCTGGGAGAAGCAGGAATGCAGCCAGCACAAAGGAGGGACCGTCCTGCCCCTGCTCACCTCGTGCTCTGTGATGTTGATGAGAAGCTCCTGCTGCAGGAACTGCTCCAGGATGTATTTGGGAGCCATGTCAACCAGGGACTGGAAGGAAAAGGCCTGTCAGAGGTGGCTGGGGCAGCCCTGGCAGTGCTCAGAGCTGCTCCTCGGTTAGCACCTGGGCTCACAGGGACACAGGCAGGCTGGGAAGGAGCACACAGAACTCCTGGAACAGGGAAACATCTGTTTTTCCTTCCCTCACCTCCTGACTGCTTGTGAGCCCTTAGCTATGCCACTGCCACCAGGGCCAGCTACTCTGGTTAAACACATTTGGGTGCTAAAAAAGAGCCTGTGCTAAGGTAGAACAAGCTCCAGAAAAAAGCTTTTATCTGGAGGAAAATTCGGGGCTTTTATTTGCCCACAGCTACGCTGAGAAACAGAACGGGAAAACCCCCCCAGGAGCCCCGGAGTGGGACACGGCCCTGTCCCCACAGACCTGCTTGGCCGAGGGGGTCATGCCCTGCTGCACCACGATCAGTGCCCGGGTGATGTTCTCCTCCTGCATGCGCTGGCAGTACATCTTGATCGTCTTGATCCCCACTTTGGGCTCCTCTGAGGAAAGAACCAGAGCCGGGGTCACCAAGAGCCCCCCACGCCCCTCCCCGAGGGCTCAGCCAGACCCGGGGCAGTGAAAGCTCCCCCCGTGCTCCGAATCCCCCGAGGGCACAGGCGGGATCCCCCCGGGATCACCGAGAGCCTCCCCACGCTGTGAACGCGGCCCGGGCCGGCGCTGCTCACCGGGGAAGAACACGAACATCTGGTCCGTGGGATCATCGTTGTGAGCCACCAGCACGGTCAGGTCCGTGCGACGGGGGCGGCCCTCGCTGGGTTTGTCCCCGAACTGCGCCTTGAACTCCTCCAGCGTCTGGTCCAGCTCGTCCTGGGTCACCAGGTACCCGCGGTCGTGGCAGAGCTGCGGGAGCGGCACCGGGCTCAGGGACGCGCCCGCCCACACGGGACCGATCTCCGCACCCCCCACCTCCATCCTGCGGCCCCGCAGCGCCTCTGGAAATCCCCGCACACCCGGCTCGGCCCGCCGGTCCCTCCGTGCCCCGGACCTGCATGATGGTCTTGCGGATCTTCCACAGCCGGTACGTCTCCTCCTCATCGTCCATCTTCCCCGCTGAGGCCCTGCGGGCTGCCCGCGCTGCCGCCTGTCCCGCGCTCACACACAGGCGGCGCCCAAGCGCACACGGGGGGCCTCAGCCGCAGCGCCTCATGGGAGATGTAGTCCTCCACCAGCTGTCCCCCGCCGCTGGCTCCGGAGGGAACGGGAGTCTCTGTGCTGCTGCCGAGGAGAGCCTCTGGGTTGCTGCGGCTCTGTCCGGAACCCACGGCCGGTCGGGAGGGAATCACCGCCCGGGGGCCGGCCCGCTGCACCTGACTCCACAACCCCGCCCTTTGCTTTGTCCCTGCCCCCGGCCTCGTGGTCTCTGCCGATAAACACCCCCGCGGCCACCCCGCCCGCGCTGCCCTTCTATTGGTCAGCTTTCCATCAATCATCCCGCCGAGGCCACGCCTCCGCGCGCTGATTGGCCGCTCAGGCCGAAAGGGGCGCGGCGTGGGCGCGATGGGCTGGAGCAGTGCGGTGCGGAGCGCGCTGTGGAGCGGAGCGGCGGCGGCGCGGGCAGCGCTCCTGGGACCAGGGCTGGGCGCGGTGCGGAGCATGGTGAGTGCGGGGCGGCGGAGGGAGCGCCCCTCGGCCCGCTCCGGGACCGGCCCGCTCCGCTCCGGGACCGGTCCGTGCCGTGGGGGCTGGGCCTGCGGCCGGCCCCGGGTCTCTCCTGCGGGGGGCTCGGGCCTGGCCTGGCGGGGCCGCGGGGAGGCTCCGCAGGGTCCCACGGGGGAGCGGCGGTGGCGGGGCCGACACGGGGCTCCCCAAGTGACGCTCCCGCCCCTCAGTGTGCCCAGGCGGACGACTGGCGCTCGGCCAGGGCCATCTACGACTTTCACGCCCTCGATATCGATGGCAACGATGTGTCCCTGGAGAAGTACCGGTAGGACGGAGGGGCCGGGGTGGCGGAATGCGGCGCCGGGCGAGGTTGAGCCACAGCGGCTCTTGCGTAACCCTCACGCCTCGCCCGGGCGGGTGAGGGGACTCTGCCCGCGCCCTGCGGGGAAGGGCAGCTCATCCACCCCCTCTGCAGGGGCAACGTCTGTATCATCACCAACGTAGCCTCCAAATGAGGGAAGACCGCGGTAAACTACACTCAGCTTGTCGATTTGCACGCCCGATACGCTGAGAAGGGTTTACGCATCCTGGGCTTTCCCTGTAACCAGTTTGGGAAGCAGGTACGTGGGGTGGGAGCGTGGGTTCCCCGGGAGTGTCAGGATGGTTTGGGGACCCTCACGGTCCCGGTGTGGCCCCTCAGGAGCCCGGGGACAACGCTCAGATCAAGGCTTTTGCTGAGAACTACGGGGTGAAGTTCGACATGTACAGCAAGATCGACGTCAACGGGGATGATGCTCACCCTCTCTGGAAGTGGATGAAGGAGCAGCCCAAAGGGAGAGGCACCCTGGGCAAGTGAGTGTGGGAGGGGGAGAGCTTGGCTCTGGGCCAGGCTGGGGGTGAGGAAGGGCCTTTCTGCCCAAAACTCACTCCTGGTTTGTTTTTTTTTTCTCTTAGTGGAATAAAATGGAATTTCACCAAGGTAGGACACAGTTGGCTCCTCTGGGCTGTACCTCTCTCTGGGGAGCTGGGAGTGGTCCCTGAGGCAGGAGGGAGTTTCACACTGGGCTCTGCTCTGTGCCATGCCCCCAGGTGTCAGGGCAGGAGCATTCCTGGGGTGTCTAAAGACCCTTGGGAGCCCCTGCCCTGCCCACAGCACAGGCAGTCTGTGGCAGCTAGAGCTGCCACACCCCCAAACAGCTCCCTGGGAGCCTTGGACTCGCTCACCAGGGGTTGCTTCACTCCCACAGTTCCTCATTAACCGGGAAGGTCAAGTGGTGAAGAGGTACAGCCCGATGGAAGACCCCTACGTAAGTGCTGCTGCTGAGGAGGAGGGGAAGGCTGGGGATGTTCTCGTGGTACAACGCTCCCCTCTTGCCCACAGGTGATTGAGAAGGACCTGCCTGCCTACCTGTAGCTCTGCTCCGCTGTGCCCCTGCCTGTCCTGACCCCGCTGCCCGTGGAGCCTCCTCCAGCCCCATGACGGGCTGCCTCCAACCCAGCTGCTGGTGGGGCAGCCCTGACCCATGGCGTGCACCTGCTGGACCGAGGCTCCGGGGCCGTGGCCGCTGCGGGCAGGAGCAGCTGGAGCCCCCTTGCAATAAAAAGTGTTAGGAATGAGCTGCTGTGTTTGATCTGGGGTGGAGCAGGGATGGGGCCGGGGCTGCTGCGCCGCTCCTGCTGAGAACCTGGAGTTTGCTGGGAAGCCAGGACCTTATGCAACTCGTGAGCCAAGCAGGGATAATCCTCAGTGCTTAGGAGGAAGGGGAAATCCGGCGTGATCCGTGCTCCTTAGGGGCTCCCTGGACAAAGGCAGAGCTGGGGAAGGTTTGTCCCCCCTCTGGGATCCCCTCCTGTCCCCTCCCTTCCCTCTGGGATCCCCTCCTGTCCCCTCCCTTCCCTCTGGGATCCCCTCCTGTCCCCTCCCTTCCCTCTGGGATCCCCTCCTGTCCCCTCCCTTCCCTCTGGGATCCCCTCCTGTCCCCTCCCTTCCCTCTGGGATCCCCTCCTGTCCCCTCCCTTCCCTCTGGGATCCCCTCCTGTCCCCTCCCTCCCCTCTGGGATCCCCTCCCGTCCCCTCCCTCCCCTCTGGGATCCCCTCCTGTCCCCTCCCCTCCTGTCCCCTCCTCTGGGATCCCCCCTCATCTCCAGAACCCTCCTGGCAGGGCAGGGCAACAGAGGGGATGGGTCCAGCAGTGGTGCAAGCTCTGGGCAGGAGAAATTCCTGCAGAACAGAACCCAGGCATGTTGGGACCTGGCAGAACATCCCCTGCAGCCAGGGATGTGTCTGACCACAGCAGGATCATCCTCCTCCTCAGGGCAGCGTCCTGGCACAGCCGTGCCCAGCCTGGTGTCCCATCCTGGGCAGGGACAGCTCAGGTTGTGCCATGCAGGAAATGCTGCTGCACCTCTGCTCAGGGCTTGGGAAATGCTGGGTCTGCCTGTCACATCCACAGCCCCCTCGGGGAATCTGTCCCCAGGAAAAATCCCAGGGTTTCCCCAGTCTGATAACCCTGCAGAGCCTCCAGCCCAGCACATCAGGGCTGCTGGGAGGATCCTGCTCACATTTAGGGATCTGACTGGAGGTCACCCCCTCCCTCCTCCCACAGGGCCAGCAGTGCCTGGATGAGATGTCCCAGAGCTGTGGCAGCTCCTGCTGGGGGAACACGCTGGAACAGAGGTTCCTTTATCTGTGTTTTTCCAGCCGAGCCAGGAGGGAGCTGCGTCATTCAAGGCCAGTGCCCAGGCTGGATCCAGGCTGGATCCTCCTCTGCTTCTCCCAGGGAGAGGGGGAGGCTTGGGACAGCCCTCAGTGCCACCGAGTTGGTGACTCAAGAGATACAAAGTCCAGCAGGATGCTGGCCCAGAGATTCCTGATCCAATCCCAGTTGGGCTCCTGGGTCAGGTTGGACAGACTGACAGACAGAGACAGAGCTGGGAGTTGCAGAAATCTCACGTGTGGCTTCTGTTCCATTTTTACTGAGCAGAATGAAAAATTATCCTTCTGAGGCAAGTAGAAAATTCAGGAATTATTAGTCCAAGGCACATATTCTAAAAAAATCTCTTTACATATTTACAACTTAATTATAAATATACACAGAAACAAAAGGCAAACAACAAGCAGATTAAAAAGTGCCAACACAAAGGTGTCAGGGAAGAAAACAGGGACTCATTAAAAATACAATCAGTAGGACAACTGCAGAATAATTTAGTGAAAAGATAACATTACATATTATTGACCCTGACAAAACATGGGATCGGGGCAGGGAAGGGATTCCTTGAAGGTGCTCTCTGTCTTTCCAGAGACCAGGGAGGGAGGATTGCATATATTTTAAAGTTAAGGTCAAAGCCACCAGGTAAGGCTCCGGTGACAGCAGAGGGTGCCCAGCAGGGAATTCCCCCTCGCTATTCCTGAGTTTAAACCTCTTTGAGCTGGGTTTTCCTTTTCCCTCACTGCTGAGAATTCAGCCCCAAGCGAGCAGTGCTTTAAATAGGGGAGGGTGTGGAGAGGGGGAGCCTGGCTCTGCCTGGGCCCCGGGGAGGCTGCTGGGGTTGAGAGGAGCAGAGCTGGGGGAGAAGAGGAGCCCCCGAGGCAGCAGCAGGGCTTTGGGGGGCACAGGGGGCTCCCCCATCTTTGGTGATCACTTTGAGGTAAGGAGGTAAAATGTGCCCCCAACCCCAGGGATTGAGCCTGGCTTGGCTGAGAGGCAGGTGCCAGCTTGGGAAGTGGGTAAGGAGAGGGCCCCAAAACGAAATTCAGGGACCAGAGTAGCCTCAAACTGAGCCACTTGTGTGGCACCAGGGCAGGGCTGTGACCTCGGGCTATTGGGGGTCAGTTCCTGCCACAGCCAGAGCACAACGCTCTGGACACGGACCCAGAGCAATTCCCAACACCCAGCAGGGCACTGTGCCAGTCCCTGAGCCCTGCAGGGACATGGGGGTGACACCACCAGGCACTGTGAGGCTCCAGCCCCCTCAAAACTGCCCTGTTAGGGCACACAGGATCCCCTTCCCCAGGGGCTCTCAGAGGAAGGGCCAGGTCAGCCAGGGATGGTCCCAGGCTCTCCCTGAAATCATCCTGGTCCCACTTTAAGGAAAGGCCTCGATGCCCTCGGTCCTGGGGAGGAGGCAGCAGGGAGTGGGGCTTTGCAAAGCAGCCTTTGTTCTTTGGTATCTGAGGGGGAGGCTGCAGCAGGAGCAGCCAAACTGCAAATCCCGGGTGGTGACAGTGACACTGCACATTCTGCGCAGTGACAATGACACTGCACAACCCGTCTGGGCTGCCCTGACCCAGACCCCTGCACCGGGGTCCATGGTCCAGCCAAGGACAGTGGCAGGACCAGAGGGATGTCCAGGTGAAGGGACAACATGTGACAGCAGGAGACTGGCCAAAGCACGTCTGGTCACGGGGACCTGGTGAGGTTAAAGTGCAGGACAGGGGACATCTGTCCCTTCTGCTCTGGGGAATCCTGCTGGTCCTGGCATGGCTGAGCTCTGACAGACTCAAGCTCTGTCACCGTGGGGGTGCAGCCAGCCCTGGGCACCCCCACGGAGCTCAGGCAGCCCAAGGTCCCTGCCCGGGAAGGGCAGCACAGGCAGTTTCCAACCTCTCACTGCACCTGCTCAGCCCTGCCAGGGAACACCTGAGCTCAGCATCTCCCAGCTCCTGTGGGACAACCTTCCCTTCCCTGCCAGCACAGCCTCGGGGTCCACAGCAGTGCTGGGCCCCCACCCTTCCCTAACTGACCAATAGTGGTCAGTGGGTCATTCCAGAGCCTGGCCGTGGCCCTGCTGGGCTGGGGAAGGCTCGGACACTCAGTAGTCTGCAGGGGGTGGGCAGAGGAGGGGTCTCCCCTCAATCCCACTTGGGCACTGACCTGTGAGCAGGACTCGACCCAGCAGAGCCCCTCAGCCCAGTGGGACCCGCTCAGCTCCCCCTGGGCACGTTCCATACAAACCTCTACATGCCTGGCTGAATATTATATATAAATAAAATTCGCTTTAAGGAACTTCCAGGCTTTTTCTTCCCTCAAAACCAGAGCAGGGTTAGTCCAAACCAGTAGAAAAGTTAGGGCTCCTCAGCTCTCACCTCTGCACCAGAGGACACGGATCCACAGCAGCATTCCCAGCCGGAATTCAGAAGTCTGGGAAAGGCCCACTGAACTGGATCACACTCTGGCGCTCCGGGGGGAGCAGGTTCTCCTGGGAGGGCCCGTTGAACGTCCTCAGCATGTCCTCCAGGATCTCTCTAAAATTGATATTCCCGTCTTGCTGGAGAAAATCATCCTGTGGCTGCTGCAGGGGGGCCGGGGCGGGCAGGGCGGGGGGCTCGTGCAGAGAGGGGCCGGGGGCTGCGCTGCCCTCCAGGCTGGGAGCGTGGCCAAAGCCAAAGGACAACCTGTGCTGCTGCTGCTGGGGCTGCAGGGGGGGCTCCGAGGGGAAGCACAGCCCTCTGCTCTCCGCGGTCAGCACCACGTCGGCAATGCTGTTGCTGGGAGGGCTGTAGGTCAAGTCCAGGATCTCGTCCTGGCACAGGGAGGGCAGGGGCAGCCCAGGCCCTGGCAGGATGTGCAGGGGCAGGGGGAAGGGTGAGCTCTGCTCCTGGGCCTGCAGCAGCCGGCTGTGCTTGCGCTTCACGTCCTCGTCCATCTGCTTCAGCTCCTCCCGCACCCTGTGGACGCAGCTCTCGGGGATCTTTATCCCTGCGGGAGGAACAGGCATCAGTGCCCTGGGGCAGGACCTTTCACTCCCTGATACAGCAAAACCTTCTCTCCCCATCACGTGGAGCGGCTAAGTCAGACCAGAATTGTCGTGTGATTTGTGATTAATTATCTCAGCTGAAAACCTCCTTAGCCAGCAATAAGCATTCTGTCTTGGTGTGAGAAAGGAAAACCAGTGACTGCAGAACACAAGCATTTTTACAACTATAAAAGACCACAATGATTTTCATGAGATCAGAAATCTCTTATACACTCTCTGAGCATGTGGAGAGTTCTCCTTGATGACCAAGATGAGCATCAAGTTACTTCCCCTGGGGACTGAGAAACTAAGGAGATTCTCTGCACACCACTGTCATTTTTTGGTAAGTGACATTGACTCCTGATTTATTCTATTTCTTTGCCACCTGTAACATAGGTACTTTTATCTACTAGTACTGTTTCTTTTGTTTATCCTGTGTAGTGAGTAAAGTAAATCTGTCCATCTCTGTTTTCCTTGGCCTATTCATGGCTTGATCTGTCATTATTAAGAATTTGCAAGTGAGAGTGGGTTTTGGGGTGCTGTCTACTGCCAGAAACCTGACAAAGGCAGGACTTGTCTAAGCTCTCCCCTCTCCTTTCACAACACGCCCACAGCACTCCGGGAAGGGATGGGGCACTGTGGGGACAGAGGGAAAGGGCAGCAGCACCGAGGGTGTTCACGAGGATGATGGGTTTTGCTCACCCCCTCTGCCCCAGCACATCCAACTCCCCTCCTTCCCACAGGGTCACCTCAGCAGTGCATGCTTGTCACTCTGAGTTTTCCTCGTTTTCTGAGCGTTCATATTAAATTAGAAGTTTTCACTTCTCACGCTCTGTTCACGTAAACAAGAGATTGTTTTTTGTAAATACTGTCATTGTTTTTGCGTTCTTCTTGATGAGGAGAGTGTTAGTTGCCAGTCTGTTTGACCAATGTGGTTGAGAGGTGGGAATTCCACCCTCCAATCCACGGTCACCTTTCTAAAAGTATGTAAGGAGATAAAATAAACAAAGCAGGGCTTCTGCCCCTGCTCTGATTTTCTCCAAAATTCCAAGTGCCCGTGTGGCAAACAGCAGTGGGTGCTTCCACCCCTCCTGCTGGAACACGCCTCTTTTAGGAAGGGAATCTTGGTGCTGGGCAGCTGAACCCCTTCCTCCCCTTCCCTGCACTTCACCCACCGACTTGTTTCTTCTTCTCCTTGGTCTTGAGGCGCACGATCTGCAGGTAGCTGCTGCTGGTGATGTCTGCCATGATGCTGGCGATCCTGCTCCACACGCGCAGCAGGGCCCCGCACAGCATGTAATAATGCCTCAGGCGCATGCCCTGGAAGCATTCCTTCCCCTCCTGGATCAGCTTGCAGCTCTTGTTCCTTCAGGGACCACGGGGGAAAACCACTGGGATCAGCACAGGTCCCTGGAGCTGAGTGGGATTCACTTCCCCACAGCCTCCCCCACTGCCACAGTCAGGGAGCCCCAGGGTTGTGCCTAGGGAGGGAGGATGGGGCTGAATGGCTTTAGGGTGAAAGTGAGGAGATTTAAATTGGATATTGGGGAGAAATGACTCCCTGGGAAGGTGGTGAGGGCCTGGAACAAGCTGCCCAGAGAAGGTGTGGCTACCCCTTTCCTGGAAGAGTTCAAGGCCAGGTTGGATGAAGAACCTGGTGGAAGATATCCCTGCCCATCCCATGGGCTTCATTTAAAGTCCCTTCCAACACAAGCCATCCTGAGGTTCTGCAGCAGGCTGGGGCTGCAGCTGCCTTACCAAACAGCGTGGTTACAGTTCTTCAAGGAGAAGTGGTAGCTGCTCTCCCAGTGCTCCTTGGCTTCCTCGGGCGGCACCTGCAGCAGAACACTCAGCATTAGGAATTTTCCACTGTCCAGGACGAAGGGATGTGAAATCCAGGGCTGGGAGTCAGGACACTTAGTGCTACCACCACCCCTGCCCATCCACAACAGAGCCACCAGGAGCTGTGACAGGGTTACAATAAATGCCCTTCCAACCTCCCCCTCTCCCCTGGAGCCTGCAGGTGCCACCTACCCGCCGGTATTTCTTCTGCAGACTGTCCAGGCTCTCAGGCTGGCTTTGCTTCCCAATATTTGGCTTGTAGAGGATGAAGTTCTTCCCACGGCTCTGCTCTGCCAGCAGACAGGTGTGTTTGTTGCCTCGCACCTGTGGGGCACAGCTGATGGTCACAGGCACAGCCTCCCTCCCCAGATTTCTCTAATCTAACCCCTTCCTGCCAGGATGGAAGACCTTGGAGTAATTTTTCAGCCCTCAGGAAGAGTGACCTCGTCCAACCATGGCAGATTTCCTTCTGGAATCATCCCTGAGCTGAGATGCCACCCTGGCAGAGCCCAGGGACATACCTTGTAGGAGAGGTAGAACCCATCGAAGGTTCCTGTCAGTTTGAGTGACTTCTCGTAGGCTTCCTCCCACTTTAAGCCTCTGTCAACGCTGATCTGAACAGGGACACACAGAGGGATTTGTAACTCCAGGGGCAGGAAAGTGCCTCAGTGTCTGCCTCACAAATCTCCCCTCAGCACAGCCTAGAAGCAGGCAGAGACAGGAGCCCACCTTGTAGAACACGACCTGCCCGTCCTGCGGGTGCCCTGGGGTCAGGAAAACCTCCTTGCTCTCCTCGTAGATCTCATCCACTCCTGGGGCTAAATCTGTGGAAGGAGAAAAGGCTGTTGTAAAGAACATCCTCCCAAAAGCACCTCCCTGGGTCTCAGGATCTGTGCTGGGTGGGGACACTGCACTGGGAGGAACTGGAACCCCAGGGGTGCAGGAGGCAGAGCTGTGGCCATCCCTCCTTCTCCATACCAAGGATGCCCATGTCGTATTTGCCCTCCTTCTTGTCCTTCTCAATCAGGTAGTCAAAGGTGTCAGAAAAATACTGGAAGAGCATGTTCTGCTTGTCCACCTCCAGGCCCAGGATGCGGTTCAGGAACTTGGTGATGGAGCAGTCTGCAAGAGCACAGTGAGTCAGGAATGAGCTGGATGTGGAACCCACCAGCCCCTTCCCAAAGAGCCTCCCCAGCAGCCCCACCATGTCCCAAGCCCAGTCCAAGGGCTGCTCCTGTGGGGAACCACGGGGTCTGCAGCACAGGTTGTTCCTCCAGGACCTTCCCCTCAAGGCAAACATCCTGCCCAGGCGCCCAGCAAACCACAGGACGTCAGGTGGGCCATGGCACCCCCACCTCTTCCATCTGCCTTGGGCAGGAGCAGCTCCACACGTACCCTTCTCCACGGAGATGGTGCCATATTTCATCTGGCTGCAGCAGATCCCCACGGAAATCAGCCCTTGCTTCATTTCTGGAATGGCAGAAGACATCTTTTGCGTTTTGGGGTTAAGGATCCCATCAGCATTCCTGAGGACTGCTTCCCCTCCAGGAACTCAGCCTCTCCCCGTGCCTGGCAGTGACACTGTAAGCCAGTGGCACTTTCCCCTCTGTTTTCTCCCTCTGACCTCCTGCTCGGTTCTTCCAGCATCCCAAAGCTGAGACCAACCCATCCAGCAGAAACCCTGGAGCTGGTAATGTTCTTACCATGGAAAAAGGTGTCCTCCCCTCTCCCGTAGCTCCTGGGCACAGGAACCCTGTTCTCCGTGTGGCTGAGGATCGTGGACAGGACCCTGTCCAGGGCTTTGGCCCCGTACTGCAGAGGAGAGCAGAGTCACACACGGGAGGAACGACACGGGCAGCCGAGCTGGGGGTGTCACACACTGCTGAGGGGACACTGCTGAGGGGACACTGCTGAGGGTGTCACTGCTGAGGGTGTCACTGCTGAGGGTGTCACTGCTGAGGGGACATGTGCTGCTGAGGGTGTCACACACTGCTGAGGGTGTCACTGCTGAGGGGACGTGTGCTGCTGAGGGTGTCACACACTGCTGAGCAGCCAATCTGGGGCTGGGGATGTCACACACTGCTGAGGGTGTCACTGCTGAGGGTGTCACACACTGCTGAGGGGACACTGCTGAGGGTGTCACTGCTGAGGGTGTCACTGCTGAGGGGACATGTGCTGCTGAGGGTGTCACACACTGCTGAGCAGCCGAGCTGGGGCTGGGGATGTCACACACTGCTGAGGGTGTCACACACTGCTGAGGGGACACTGCTGAGAGTGACACTGCTGGGGGTGTCACTGCTGAGGGGACACTACTGAGGGTGTCACTGCTGAGGGGACATGTGCTGCTGAGGGTGTCACACACTGCTGAGGGTGACACTGCTGAGGGTGTCACACACTACTGAGAGTGTCACTGCTGGGGATGTCACACACTGCTGAGAGTGTCACACACTGCTGAGGGTGTCACACACTGAGGGTGACACTGCTGAGGGGACACTGCTAACAGCGTCACTGCTGAGGGTGACACTGCTGAGAGTGTCACTGCTGAGGGTGTCACACACTGCTGAGGGTGACACTGCTGAGGGGACACTGCTAACAGCATCACTGCTGAGGGTGACACTGCTGAGGGTGTCACTGCTGAGGGGACATGTGCTGCTGAGGGTGTCACACTGCTGAGGGTGACACTGCTGAGGGGACATGTGCTGCTGAGGGTGTCACACACTACTGAGGGTGTCACACACTGCTGGGGGTGTCACACACTGCTGAGAGTGTCACTGCTGAGGGTGTCACATACTGCTGAGGGTGTCACTGCTGAGGGTGTCACATACTGCTGAGAGTGTCACACACTGCTGAGGGTGTCACACACTGCTGGGGGTGTCACACACTGCTGAGAGTGTCACTGCTGAGGGTGTCACACACTGCTGAGGGTGACACTGCTGAGGGGACACTGGTGAGAGTGTCACTGGTGAGAGTGTCACACACTGCTGAGAGTGTCACACACTGCTGAGAGTGACACTGCTGAGGGTGTCACACCCAGAGGAGGGTGTCACACACTGCAGAGAACACTGTTGCCCCAGGAAGGCCACAGACAAGGCAAGGGGGAAGCTGTGTCACTGTGTCAGTGCCTCCCATGTCCCCAGGGGAATGGAGCACAGGCCCCTCCCTGGGCACAGAGGACTGGGTGCCCTTCCCAGCTCCCAGTGGAAGCAAAATCCTCAGTGTGACCACGACTCTGAGCTCACAGGAGCTGGGAGCTAGACTGGGGCCTGCCTGGCAATGATCCTGCTGGTTCTGGCTCCCTCTCCCAGCTCCTCCAACCCCCTCTCAGCCACGCTGCCCTGGCCCAGCCCTGTCACCTTGTTCTCGAAGTTGTACTTGCTGAGGTCCCGGGACTCGGTGGCCCGTCGGTCCCCGTGAGTTAAGGCACCCTGGGAAGGAAGACAGAGCAAAAGGTTCTTACTCTGAGCTGTTGCAAAACACCAGGGAAGGACGGCCAAAGGCACGTCCGGGAATGTGCCATAGGGAGGCAGTGTTCCTCTGGAATACTGAGACTTTACCAAAGGATTTGGGGATTTATCAGATGTGAAGAAAATGAAACAGAGGAAAACTAATTATTCCGTTAATTATTTTGTCAGCTTTTTGGGAATAATATGGGTGTATGCTCCAGTAATAGAGGGGAGAAATTGCAGCATCTGGAAGCAGGTTCTTGCTTCCCTGGAATTCCTCCCAACACCTTGGTTATGTATTCTTCCTCACTTCCTTTCCCAAATCCCAGGATGCTAAATCCTGGGATAAGGGACCCCAGGAATGCTTTCTGCATTCCATGACTGCAATGCCTCAGCCAGGGGTGACAATCCCCAGCTCCAGTGGCCGTGTTGGTGGGGCTCTGACCCGGGATCTCCTCAGGGGGGATCAGAGCCGTGCTGGGGTCACTGCTGAGCTCTGCTGTGGGCACTCACCAGGCTCTCCAGGCGTTTTGCCACGATGGATGCAAACCTCCTCTCCCCTGCCAGCTCTGAGATGAGGAACACGTACTCGGGGGCAGAGACCTGGTTGGATCTGTGCGTTCGGCCTGCAGGGACACGGGAACAGGGACGGAACATGAGGTTGGGACAGCCTGTCTGGAATGGGAATGTAACCAGAAAAGCCACATAATGCCCATCTCTCCCACCCTGGGGAGTCCATCCTCTGCCCCAGAACTCAGGGCTATAAAGGCTCTGCCAAGTCGCAGCAGCACCACTGACTGTGCCTCTGTTCTTCTCCCCACAAAGACATCTCCTAAATGCACCCACACCTGACCCTCCCAGGGCCCATCCCACAGCCTGGCCCACGCTCAGGGGAGGTGACAGTGCCCAGGGACACCCATCCCTCACCAAACTGCTGGATGGCCCTGTCTGCACTCCAGGGCAGCTCCAGGGTCATGTGCACCCGGCGCTTCTGGTTCTTCACCCGTCTGTCTGCTTGGAGGGAGATCCCTGAGCTGGAGGCCTCCGAGATTATCGCTACGAGCTACAGGAGAGATGAGTGAGAGCAGAGTGAGGCTCCTGGACATGTGATAACAGCTTCAAGAAAAAGCCCCAGGCACTACAGCAGCCTAGAAAAGAGACCTGGGAGGCTTTGTCACCTTCCAGCAGGTAAAACCCACAGAGAGCTGCTGCCCTGAGGCTGGCAGGGCACAGGGAGGCACAGCCACCCCTCCCTGCCCTCCCCCTGCCAGCACCCTCAGTCCCGTGCAGGTTTTTGGAGCTTTTCTTTCTCCCAGCTCACCTTTTCCCCCTGCATGAAGCGCTCCTTCTCCTTCAGGTTGACGTGGTCGATGGAGAGCCCTTGCTCGGCGCGGGACTCGAAGACGACGGCGCCGTCGGGCCGGCGCACCACGCGTCCCTTGCGGCCCGTCATCTGCAACAGGAGAGGGGCTGCTGCAGGGGGCACCCACTAGCCCAGCAGGGCCAGCCAGGCAACTCCCAACTCTTTTTCACGTTGCCATGAAGAGGAAACCCTCTGCCAGCAAGAACCTTTTTTTTTTTTTTTTTTTAATAGAAGAAATTTTTCTCTGTATGGTCACAGGTTGCCCAGAGAAGCTGTGGCTGCCCTGTCCCTGGAAGTATCCAAGGCCAGGCTGGATGGAGCTTGAAGAACCTTGGATAGTGGAAGGTGTCCTTGCCCAGGCAAGAGGAGTGCAACAAGATCATCTTTAAGGTCGCTCCCCATCCAAACCATTCCATGATCCCTTTCCTGTCACCCAGTGCCACCAAAACACACTGACAGTGGGAAGAAGTACCTCAGCCACATTCTCTGGCCCCCCAAAATAATCAATCAGTTCATCCAAGGTGTTGAGAGGTAGCTCTTTGCCCAGTGCTTTCACTTTTGCTAGCAGGTCCTGTTTCATCTTTTCGACCTTCTGCTCTCTCAGGCCGTGCAGCTCTTTCTGGGAAGGCAGCATGTGGAAACCACCTGCAGTGTGAAACACAGAAATTTTAGAGTTCCCTGGTAACTGGACATCAGAGAGGGGAGAAAAGTTATCCCAGAGGGTTTTTGGGGGGCACTGTTGCTGGACAAAGATCCACAGAGTGAATTCTCTTCCATCTTCCCCCTTCTGCTGGGGAAAGGAGCACACGGGGCAGGTCCCTGCTGCTCGCTGACCACAGCGGGTGAATGTGGGTTCATTTCACTTCACCCCTAGGATAAAATCCAGCCAGGATCACAAGGCTGAAGGGTCCCTGCAGGACCCAGTGCCCCGTCCCCAGCTGTCCCCGTGTCACTGCCCCGCTCACCCCTGTCCTCGCCGAAGGTGTGATCCACAAAGATGACATCGTCCGTCTCTAACAGGGACTCTGGGGACGAGGTGAGGTCACTGTCCAGCCCCATGTCGGAGTCGGTGCTGCTGTCATCACTGATCTTAATGACGACCCCTTGGTCACACGGGCCCCGCAGAGCCTTGGGGCAGCGGCCCCTCGGCCGCCCTGCACGGAGAGCGAGCGGTGTCACAGCCCCAGCAGGGCACCAGGGACACAGAGGGGGAATCCCAGGAGAGCTGAGCCTGCCCCAATGACAGTCTGACCTCAGAAAGAGATTCTGGGGTAGGGGTGGTAATTAGGGAGGCAGCGAGAGCAGGAAGGAGGAAGGAAGAGAGAGAAAGGAAGAACCAGGCGCTCCTGAGCAGGGGTGAAGTTGGCTGCACGTGTCAGGACGGGCGCATGGCTGGCTCTAAGCAGTGCCAGCTCCTCAGGGAAGGAATCCCAGGGGGCTGCCTCCAGAGGAGTGTGCAGGACACAGGAAGGTTCTGCTGTTTTGGGACATTGTTCACTTGCAGGCACAGCACAACATGACCCCACTGCACGAGAGGGTTCGCACAGGCTGCTGCACAACCTGCCAGGGCTGCTGCCCCCTCTTCCCCCTGTTCCACACCCCACTGGAGGAGAAATCTCAATACTCTTCTTACCTGTAGCCACAACAAATAATTCAGCAGGGAAATTACTTTTTTTTTCAGGACACCTTCTATGCTCTAAGTAAGGGGTTGTGCAGGAGGGGTTCAGACACCAGCCAGGCCTTGTGCCATCTGCCCCCAGTGTGGGTCAAGGGGAAGGGTCAGGGAAAGGGCAGTGGGGCAGGAGGAAAAGGGGGGATGACCCAGAGCTGCTGTCCTTTGGATGAGGGAGCAATGGGAGATGTGCAGGAGGGCAAACCAAAACCAGGGAGAGCAGCAAAAAGCATGAAGTGGGGAGAAGGAAAAAAGGCAGAGAAGCTGAGTGGCTGGGGGGAGCAGCAGGGCAAGAAGCAGGGGCTGGGCTGGGAGTGAGGGAACTCTTACGTTTTCTTTTAATGCCAGTTCCTTTTTCTCTCTTTCTTTTGGTTGAAGGAAAGTGCTTCTGAATTAGTGATAGAAAGACGCCTCTGAAAGTAAGATGCAAAATTTATTCCAGCTACCAGCAGCTTGTGCTGGTTATCACATAGCAGTGTGTGTTTGGGATAGTCCCACATTCCATGGAAGAGAGGCCAATCCACCCCATTCATGGCCACCAGCTCGGGCTCAAGCCAGCCCTTGGTGCAAGGTGGCTCTTGGACCTGCAGGTCCTTTATACAGCAACCAAGAAGGAGTTTTAAATGGGAAACATCACACTGGGAAACTGTTACACCAAAAATCCAGTGAGCTCCAGTGTCCCAGCCCCTCTGCATGCCCTGAGAGCACAGAGCACTGTCAGGACATCCAACAAATGTGCTCCCCCAAAGCCCTCCATGGCCGTGGGCCTGCTTCCCACAAAACCAAGGGACAGAACGTGTCTGTCCTGTAGTGGTTCTAAGTGAATGGAAGAAAAAAAAGTCAGAAAAGGTGAAAATCAAAGGTTTCTGTGGGCAGTTCTGCAAATCAAAGAGGAAATGGTTAAATGTTGACTGTGTGGATGGACCCCCAGGGCAATGGGGTGGTGCTGACTGAGCTCTGTTTGAAAAAAAAACCAACAAAAAACCCCAAAACCAAATGTTGCAAGCAACAGGTGAGAAGATGGACATGAAAACTCCCCTGGGTGAGAAAAGGGAGACTTGGGAACTGGGGAGGGAACTCCAGGACCCTTGGCACGAGGGGCTGAAGGGGACAGTGACACACTGCTCCTCAGAGGGACACAGCTCTGTGACTGCATTTATGTGACACCAGGAACCCTTGTCCTGTGTGCTGGGGTGACCCAATGGCCACTGACTCTGGAGCCTGCTGGCTGTGAAATTCCCTCATTTCCCACACTTGCCCTCCCCATCTTCCTGAAAACAGAGCCCTGGGCTGGAATCCCAGCACCATGTTTATTTTTAACCCCATTTCTCGGCATCTTTAAATTGCTCCTTCCCAGCACACTCCCCTCCAGAAATCCCCTGAAGTGCTGGAACACCAGGACACACATTTGGAGGCTGAGCAGATGCCAGGGGACACTTGGAGATGTGGCCAGGGCTGTGGAACACGGAGCTCCTGCCCCTGGGAGTGGGGACAATTCACACAGAGAGGGACCCCTGACAGACCCCTCCTCCTGCACAGCCCAGCCAGGGACTACCCTGTCCCCTAGACTGGAGTTCTGTGACATGGAGACCAACCCAAGGGGCCAAATCACCCAAGGAGCTGCCAGAGCTGCCTTGTGCACTGTCACCAAACTGAATCTGGTTTCCAGAAATGGGCTGGAGGCAGAGGAGTGACCCAGATCAACCCAAATCCCCCCTCAACAAGGGAGGAAAGCTCAGTTTAACCCAGCCTCACGCTACCTCGGGCATCTCTCACTGCTCCCAGCTGCAGCAAAAGTCACTTGGAAGAAAACAGCTCTGCAGAACAGAGGAAACCAAAACCAATCCCAGATTTTTGTCCCTCGTCATGCAGGAACAGCCACATTCAGGGATGGGCTGGGTTTTTGGAAGGGGGAGCAGGAGCTTCGCTTTCTGCTGAACAGGTAGCACAAGTCCTGCAGCTGGCTCACTCCTGATACAGGCAGCTGCTCTTCTGTTAGCTGGGAGCAATGGCCACACAAGCAGGACACTGGTCCATGAGCTGAGAGCCAACTCTGGTGGATCTGAACTCCTCAGACCACTCCTCCCTGCCCCTGCTCCACTGACACCACCTCACAGCATCATCCCAGCCTCTGCCATCACAGTAAATTCTCTTGCTCATTTCTTCTGTGTCAACAGCCTTGTTTTCCAGAGCCAGGTCCACACAAACTACCTCTGAGCTAAAATTCTGGCTCTCTTTCTGCCAATTCTTTTATGTGTGTAGAGAGTATGATCAGGCTCTTCCTGTAAGTCCACAGGAGATTTCTAAATCCAGGATGCAGCTCACACAGCCCCACCGAGGACACAGTGCCTCAAGGACCCACCTGAGTGTCCCCTCCACAGTACAGGGAGGAGTGACATCAGTCACCTGATGCAGTGAGGTAACTTAAAATGCAATTTTTTGCATTTTAAGACCTGCCAGTGCTCCGTGCCCCAGGGAACAGCTTTCCCCCCATTCCTCCAGCCTCCCACACACCCCACAAAGGAAAATAGGGATTTTTAACTCACTCTGCAGCAGAGACAAAGCAGTTGAGGTGCCCGTCGTTCTCGTCCAGGACCTCCCTGGTGCGAGCCTCCCCCGTGGACTGCAGGCCGATGACAATGCACTGTGGGGACACGAGGGACAGGGGTCACAAGGGATGGCACATTGCTACAGGCTTGAGGCATTTCCCAGGCCCAGGCACCTCCTCCTGGCCCCTGTTCCAGATAAATCCATGCTGGGCCCATAGCAGGGCTCCTGAGGAAGAACCATCTCTAAAATCTTTCAGCTTCAACACCCCCCCTGTGCTGACAGAGGGGAACTCTGAGCACAGAACCTCACTGACCGTGCTAGGAAATTTCTGCCTAAAATCTCCAAGGTGCACCCAGACAGAAGAAAGGACAGAGCTGTACTTGAGGTGAAGAATTATAGAATTCCAGATTGGTTTGGGTAGGAAGGACCTTGAAGTTCATCTCATGGGTAGGGACAACTTCACCAGACCAGGTTGCTCCAAGCCCCATCCAACCTGGTCTTAAACACTTCCAGCTTGAACACGATGCAGAATCCCCTCCCAGCCCAGCCTGCCCACACAAACAGCAGGCAAGAAACCACCTTAACTCCCCAGCATCACTCACTGGGAACATTTTCAGACACCCAGACAGTGCCCTTCACCCTGGAGAGAAATCCAGACATCCAGAGGTTTGGACTGGCTGCCAAGCCGAGCGATAATTAACCCCCCTTTGGCTGCAGAGTGCACAAAGCCCTGGGTGAGGCTGGTGGGTGCTGCTGCCATACCTTGTCCCTGGCCAGCTCCTCCCGGGCCAGCTCCACGAGGCGCCGCACCTTGGCGGCGATGCAGAGGTACTTGAAGAAACGCTGGTGAGCCGACCAGAACTGCCCCCACAGCGACTTCCGAGACTCCAGCCCGATCCAGTCGGCTGCCTGCTGGAACACCATCAGGGCCTCTGCCCACTGCAGACAACACCAAAAAGAATGAGTTAATGGCAATCCCGTTCCTGCCTTGGGGAGGTGATCAGGAAAGTCTGAGGGTTGGTAATGTGGTTTAGAATCATTGGTCACCCTCTCCGTCAGCATGATGCAGCTCTGCTCTGCAAATGTGGAACTTCCAAATAGAAGCAAAGAAGTCTAAGTTGTTTTAGCGTTCTGTACCTCTTTGCCTTCCTGTGTTTGAGGTCATGGCTACATTTAGGGGCCTCACACCCTCCCACATACCATGGGCTGTGCCCAAAGCATGGTCAGACTCAGCCTCCCCCTACAAGGGGCCCAGCTCACCAGCTTGGCTGCCTTGTCGTAGACAGCCTTGTACTGCTCGTCCAGAGGGATCTCCTCAATCCTGAAGGTCACCCCAGTGAAGCTGAGCTGCCGAGCAATGTACATCCCACTGACCTTCATGTCCATGGCCACGATCTCCATCGCGCCGACTCCCCTGGGAGAGGAGGACAGTTGTGGGACCCACCCTAGAGCCCCAGCTGTGAACCCCAGCTCTGGAACCCCAGTTTTGAATCCCAGCTCTGAACCCCAGCTGTGAGCCCCAGTTCTGAGCCCCAGCTAAGAAATCCCAGCTGTGAAATCCCAGCAGTGAAACCCCAGCTGTGAAGCTCAGCTCTGAACCCCAGCTCTGGAACCCCAGTGACAGAAACCCAGCTTTGGAACCCCAGTTTTGAATCTCAGCTCTGAATCTCAGCTGTGAGCCCCAGTTCTGAGCCCCAGCTGTGAAATCCCAGTTGTGAAATCCCAGCTGTGAAACCCCAGTTGTGAAGCTCAGCTCTGAACACCAGCTGTGAAATCCCAGCTGTGAAACCCCAGTTGAGAAGCTCAGCTCTGAACCCCAGCTTTGGAACCCCAGCTACAGAAACCCAGCTTTGGAACCCCAGTTTTGAATCCCAGCTGCGAATCTCAGCTGTGAACCCCAGTTCTGAGCCCCAGCTAAGAAATCCCAGCTGTGAAACCCCAGTTGTGAAGCTCAGCTCTGAACCCCAGCTCTGGAACCCCAACTCTGGAACCCCAGCTTTGGAACCCCAGCTCTGAGCCCCAGCTGTGGGACCCTCCCTCTGCTCTGGGGCCTCTCCAGAACCAGCCCCACCCTAACCCAGCTCATCCTCGGGCACTGCAGCACTTCCCACACAAGGCCCCCACCTGCACAGGGCTGGACAGGACTCACCTCTTCTCAATTGCATGCAGGAACTCATCAAAGGCTCGGAATGGGGTTCCCTCCCCCCAGATCCCCAGGCGGCTCATGTAAATCATGTTTTTTGGCTCTGAGGCGCCTGTTGGGACAGAAATCACTGTCAGCAAACATACAGCACTCAGGAATAGTTGTGACTCAAGTGAAGAAAACGCTGAAGAGGTTGTCATTTGCTATTGTGCTTTTGGAGACCTTTCTAATCATTGCCCTCCCCATGTTCAGTGGGTAAACATCACCAAGCAGCTGGAACAGCTGGCCAGGAACAAGTTAAACTGGAGAGAAATTAATCTGACCCACCAAAAAGTCACAAGTAACATCAGTGATGGGGTTTGGGGCAGATCTCAGCACGCTGAGCTCCTCTCTATTCCTGCAGCACCACCGGCCTCTCCTTACAGGATCTCACACACCTCAGGGTGCCCCTTCCTGTCAGAGGAGACCTCTGCCACTCTCACAGCCACACCATGGGCAGAGCAGCTCACCTGTGGCACTGGCATAGACAACCCTTGCTCGAGGCAGCTTGTTCTGCAGGTCCAGCACTGCTTTGCCCATTTTGGTAGAGCTGGCGTTTTTGGCTTTGTGGCATTCATCAAACACAATCTGGAGGGGAGTGTCAGTCAAGGAAAAAGGATCTGTTTTCATCCCCAGGATGGGAGCAGACAGACAACATAGCCCAGTCTCCTCCAAGCAACTCAACAACCTGTCCCAGTATTAAGAGGACTGACTCATGGCCCACACATGGAATCTGCTGGGTTTGCCCAGCCCTGTGCTCTTCAGACCCAAAGTCATCCACCCCTCCCTCCCTCTCCCTTCACCTCCAAGGTGTGTCCTGTAATACTGAGGGAGAGGAATGCTGAAAAGGTTAATCCCAGCTGCTTCTTCCCCTCCTCCTCTTAGCTGCATCCTGGGAGGAGGAGGAGGAGGAGGAGGAGGAGGAGGAGGAGATGTGAGTGTGAGGGATTCCTGTCTCCCGCAGGCACTGAGCTGCTCCCCGTGACTTCACATGGCCCCAAGCTCTTTGCTCCCTGCTAAAGCACAATCACAAGCAGCAGCTCCTCTCTCTCTCCACTTTGCCTCTTGGCTTTTTTAAGGATACAACTCCCTCAAAGTTTTCCCTGCACCACTCCAAAATCTGTTTTAAGCGTGTCCTGTGCTGTCCCCCGGCCTGGCTTTCACCGATCAGCGCCGAGTAGGTGGCAAAGAGGACTCCTTCTGAGGTAGCTGTGTCGCCGTATTTAATCTGCAGGAAGAAGGGCAGGAGCACACACACGCTGTGATTGCTGTCCCCAGCGTGTCACACCCACCCCTGCCCACATTCCCTGCTGGACACACATTCCCACTCTGAGAATAAATCCCAGTCTGAGTTCAGAACAGGCAAAAAAGCTGTTGGTAGCTGATGTCCTCAGCATTTGTGTTTGGCACTGAAATATGGTGATGACAGGAACTGTAAATGCCTGGAGAAGTGCCCCAGCCAATGTGTCAGCACATCTGGAAGCCTGCAGTGAACTGTGGGGACAGCGCAAGGACATAGATTTTCTGGCAAAAAAAGTGCTTAATTTTTTTTAAGCAACAGTTTAGAGTCTTTCATTGCTTTGACTCTTCCTCTAGAAAATAATTTTCTCTTTGACCAGGTGAGATTGTTGCCTGTCTCGCTGCCAAGGGTCCCACATGTAAGGAAATACAAGGCAGGGGGAAAGACCGTGGTCCCAAGCTGAAGAAAGTTCCATTCAAAATCTTCTGGGGCTGAAAACAAAATCCCTTTCAATCTCTTAGTGGAGCAATTCAGAGGTGTCAAACACCTGTGGTTTCTATGGACTTTGTAAGAGCTGGTTGTTCAATACCATTAAAACCAGAGGAGAGGATTTAAGTGAACTGGAAGACACTAGACAGAGATTCAGCCACAACAGACACCAGTCTGGCCATCTACAGCTCTGAGAAATGATTCCATGAACCAGCACTGGGAAAGGCTGGCCCAGGAGAGCAGAGCACATCTCACAGAGCTGTTCCCTCCACAGGATTCCTTAGGAATGGTGGAAAAGCTTCCAGCTCTGCTGTACTTGCACTTGCCTGCAGACACTTCCCACTCCCTGCAGGGAACAGCTCTGTGCTCCAATAAAAATAATTTGAGCCCCGAGTGGGAAGAGCTGGCTGGGAGGAGGGAACAGAGGCTCTGCTGCTGCCTGAGCCTCGTCCTGCTCCTGCTCCCGGGGGCTGATTCCCAGAGCTGCTCCTCTCCTACCTTGTTCAGAGCATGCACAGGAATGTGGGAGGCCTCGATGTCCTTCAGGTCTCTCTCAGCATCGTACTTGAGGTCATTGGAGACGCTGAACCTGTGAAGGAGGTGTGGGGTGGTCACCTCCTCCTGGGGCTGGGCATGTCCCCGGGGAGGCAGGGCTGATTAACACGGTGATTAACAGCTCTGACTAAAGCAGCAGGAGCTGTGCAGAGCTCTCACATCTCCCACACACTCCAGGTGTGAGATCTGACAGCCTGTCTGCCCCTCGGGACAGGCTGTGAACTGCAGCAGAGCCCCATATTCCTGCCTCAGCCCAGGAACAACCCTCCACAACTCCAGGGAGAGCAGGGCCAGGCTTGACATCTCACCCCAAGGAGCACAAAACCTGCTATTTCACAGTGACTCATTCCCCATCCGGGCTGCAGGGGGAATATTCCCTTTTCACAAGCAGCAGTCAGGCACTAAGAGGTGGAAACGATTTACCCAAGGCCACAGCATGACTCAACTCTAAAGCCAACATCAGCACTAAAGAATTCCTTACTTCCAGATCCAAACTAAGTCCAAGGTCTTACGGGAAAAGAGGGGGAAAAAAATCAACTTACCACAAAGCTTTTTTCCTCCCTTTAAGATAATTTTCAAAGATGATGCCTGCAACAGTCCTGCCCTTCCCGACTCCGGCACCGTCCCCGATCAGGAACCCAGCCCGCTGTCCATTGGGCAATAAAACTTCATGTTGCTGCAAAACCGAGAATAAAACTGAAAATTAAACGAGATTTGCCTTTGCTAAGAGCCTTGATGTGAGCACCACTTAACCCTTTCACACATCTCACAGAGGAGGCACATGCACTGCTCAGCCAAATGACAGCAAGGTCATGGTCAAGCCCAAAGGGGCAGTTCATGGGAAAGGTCCCCAAAATGTAAAGCCCTCTGCAAGAAACGTTCAGGGTTCCTGCCTCTTAGGGAAACAGATGCCACAGAAGTCCCTGCCTTCAAACAATCTCTCAAAAGGCACTTAAAATGCCAAAGCAGTTCCATCACCCTGATGGGAACATCACCCAAATTCCAGTCATTTTAAACCACATGTGAACACTTGTCCCTGCAAGAGACACTTTCCTTTAGGGTGTGGGACACCTGAGGGGCAGGAGGTACCTGGCAGGCGTAGATGATGGCTTCCAGCTGCAGGGCAGACAGGGAGCCTTTGTCAGCCACAGAGCAGGGCAGGGAAAGGCTGTAGGTGATGTCAGGTGGGGGGACACTGGACAGGGTGCTCGTCTCAACCACCAGGTCAGGATGGTGCTTCCCAATCTTGGCTACATGAAAACAGAACACAGGTCAGTCGAGGTCTTTACCTCCAGAGCTCATCACCCAGCCAGAGCCCTTGCTGTGGAGTTCTCCTAGAAAATCACAAGCCTGGGAGGTGCCACAGCAAACACACAGTTAAATTAGGCTGGTCCACAATGGAGTGAATAAAATTTCCCAAGGCAACACTCACATTTTGAAGGGATATATTCTGCATAGGTCTCTGTCTGCCCCAACTCTTCTGTTTCCTCCTCCTCACCTTCATCTTCCTCCTCTGGAGGAGCCTGAGACTGAAGAAAACAGCATTGAACCCAACATTAATGTTCTTGCTGAGCTATAGACATGTGTGGTGCTGTGCCTGGCCTCAAACTGCCACTGACACCGTGCCCCAAAGCCAAAATCCCCCCTAAACACAATCCATTCCCAAACTAAGGAAAACCATCAGTGAGAGCCCACCCCAGGGGCTGCCCAGTGCCTGGTTCTCACCAAACTGGGCAAAGATGTTTGCACCACTTTTGGCACAGGCTGTGGGGTCATGTGAACCCTGCCCAACCTGCCCTGAGCAGGCAGCTGGCCCAGCTTTACACCCAGCACTGCAGAGAGCAAAGTCCTGAGAGTCCCTTAACACAGCGAGGTTCCCCTCTGGGAAATGTAAAACACTTCTGGGAAAGGGCAGGGAATTGTGCCTGCCCCAATTTCTTGTCTCAGTCCCTCTGAAGGGAAAGAGGTCAGAAGTGTTCCCCCAGCACTGGGATGTCACCAGGAGCACCCCACTGAGGCCAGCGTGGCTCTTACCTGGTAGCTGATGAGGAGTGGGGTGTTGGGGACGGCAGGAACGTGGTCACTGGAGCTGTTCAGGCCAGGGAAAGGTGTGCTGGGAGAGAACAGCTGAAACACAGAGCGTGCAGGTGAGGAAGGGCACACATGGAGATGCACCAGCAAAGATCCTTGGGCACTGTGATCCCTGGATCGTGCAGCTTGCCAGGAGAGAGCTCCCAAGACACTCCACAAGGAGAGAGAGCTCCCAAGATACTCCCGGGCTGAGGAGATCCTTTATATGCTCCCACACAAACAAATTCACCCTGGAATTTCCCAGCAGAGAGCAAGGTCAGGCCAGCAGCTCACAGCATCCAAAGCAATCAGCAACTCCAGGAGCAGCACTGCTCCAAGTTTACAGCCTGTGCAGAGCGCCAGGCTCAATGACAGACCCATACTCCACCAGAGAAAGATGGGAAGTTCTTAGGAATAAACACTCCTATTTTTAAATAAAATTTAAGAAAAATAAAAATAAGAAAGAAAAAAAACCCACCCTCCATTCCTGGAAGCCTGAGTCAGAATTACCAGAAGGAAGCTGGACAGAACAACTGCTTTCAGTGCCAGCAAATCTGGAGTGCAGGTGAAACATCCCCACCTACAAATCCAAGCTCAGTTTGGTCTCGGACAGGAGAAAGGGCAGGAGCTGCTGGAAGGGCAGGATGTGTTCTCGCAGCTCCAGCAGCAGGAAAAGAATGCAAGGCTGACTTTGCATCACAAAAATCCCCAAAGCACAAACCTTTGCTACCCTGGCCCAGCTTTGGCACGCACGATTCCACCTCGGGAATCGCAGGGGAAGCAACAGGAACAACCTTGGCTGTTCAGAGCGTTTGGAAACCACCCACACAGGTGAGAATGTGCTGTGAGGGCCAAAGAAAGTGGGAGCAGGAGCTGCAGTGGGAGATGGATCATCCACCTGTACAATTCCTGACTTTGCCTACCCTCCCTCACCTCCTGGTTTGATTTTCTCCTCCCTCTGTGCTAAGGGCATCCAGAGAGGAGGAACACAAATCCATGAGAGCACAGGGCTGGAAGCAGGAGAGAGACTGACAATTGCACAATCACAACCTTGCTCTTACTCCAATTTTCTCCTCTCTGCATTATTCTCCATTTTGTCCCACCTTGCTGTGATTTCCCTGGGAAGGGAATCAGCCCCAAGCCAACCTCCCTCTGTGTAAATCCCTTCCCTGGGTTCTGAGCTGAGAGAAGGCTGCTCACATCTCAAACATACTGTGAATGAGCAACAAAAAACTGCATCAGCAGCTCACAAATTCCAGTCACAGACTCCCAAGGCTGGGCTGTGCTTCCCAGCCTTAAAAACACAGGGAACGTGTGAGGTGGATGGCAGAAAATACAATGTATGACAGGGACTATTTTTAAAAGGTTATTTCACAACTCCGTTACAATCAAAGCTGTTTTGTCTGCTGCTCCTGCAAATATTTCACAGGGTGGCAGATCTTCCCTCTCTGCTCATTCCTGGGTGTTAAACAGAGCCAACATATTGGATACAGCTCCTTTCCTTGGGATAACAGCTCTCTGCACATGGAGGCACTTCTGTGTCCAGCCCTTTCCACTTTGATCCCAAACCACCTCCAGCTTCAGCACTGGGCAATCAATCCAGGGATTCTCAGCAAGCTAGGAATGTTGATTTTTAAAAAGCACAAAGCTTTTCCTGTAGCTGGGATCTACAGGTGGGTCTCCCCCAGGATGCACCCAGGCTCCTGGGATGTCCCACGCATCAGGACTGTGAGAGACTGATGTTCCTGCTCTGTCTGGGTCTCTGAGACAAAAATTCTGGGAAAACTACACTCCTGATAACCCAGCAGGGGCCTGTGGGTCAGAGCTGGCTGCACAGCCACAGCTGAGGGGTGTCCTGGATCACAGGAGTCAGGATGTGACTGATGTTCCACCACTGTAGCTTAGTGACTGCTCTGGCTGCTCAAAAGCCAAAACTCCTGCAATTCTGTGGAAAACTACAATGGTGTGGTGATGTGGGGAGGGACAAGATTATCTGAGCTGCTGACACCAACGTGCAGAGGCCAGTGGTGAGGCAATCTGGCAGTTCTTTCACCAAGTGTCCTGGTACACAGCGCCACTTTCACACAAAAATGAAACCAAAATCTCCTGTCCAGGATGCACCTCACTGACACCACCTCAGGAAATGTTACTCAGTTAAAAAACAGCCCAAAAAGGCAGCAACCCCGCCCCAACTGCCTCAGCAAACACAGATAAGACAACACTTAAAATAAGCTGGCAATTCCTTTCCAAAGGAAGTCGTTTATAAATGGAATTCCAAGGAGTTAATTGGCCTTATCTGAGCCCTAAAGCTCAGCAGAACACAAGGGGCGAGGGCAGGACGTGAGGAACAGCATGGGACACAAGGGACAGGGAACATCACAGGGACAGGGACTCTGCTGTGCTCACACAAGTCAGTCTCACATTTACACAACCTTTATTTCTCCCTTATTTTCTTCATGTTGGATTTAGAACAGCATTTCCCAGTAAGTTTTTGTTGTGCACTCCACAGACACAGAACTCCTGGATTTTCTACGCATTGAATGTCTCAAGCAGAGTTCACATGTTTGGAAAGAGGCCACCACAGAACCATCTCTGCAGGGATTTGAGCTTCTACATAAAAACCCAACAATAATATGGGAACCGGAGCAACGTGGCTCCCCTGTCCTGGGAGATGCATCTGATCTCCAGCATTTTCAGCCATCCAGTTTGCAAGGCTGGGATGTCTGCAGCCATTTCTTGTGTTCCAATAGCTCAATCTCTTCCTGCTGCCTCAAAGTGACAAGTTCCAACTGGTCTGAGGCTTGCAGACCGCTCAGGGAAGCACAGCCAGAGACACTGAGCACAGCAGAGCCTCAAATGCAGCAGTGACTACCCCAGTTGCCTCCTGGGGTAGCCACTTTGGGTGGTTTTCCCTCATTCTTCCTAAAAGAGTGACCTACAGTGGAAATGTGAGGCACAGATGGACAGGCAGGGCGAGAGGTGAGACCCAGATCAGGTGGATGTGGATGATGTGGCTCCAACAACCTCCAGAGCCTGGTGGTGCCCATGTCAGTCCCCCAGGCAGAGCAGAGAGCACAAGGCTGGTGAAAATGCCCAAAAATCCCCACAATCAGGTGATGCTGAAGGCCTGCAGGGAGCTCCCGCACCCCAGAAGAGTCTGGGATGTAAAAGCTTGCAAGGACTTGGACTCACAAAGTAAACACAAATGGCGAGTCTTAAGTTGAGATAGTTATTTAGTCATTGTTACTGAATTATTTGCTCTGTGAACAAACAAAAGATGCTGCTGTGGGGGGAAGTTAATAATTCATGTCAGGGTGGTTTTCCTGGAGTCCATCCCTTCAGTACTCCCACACCCTGGACCTGCTGAGTGTTTTAGGGATGGATCCTCCTCAGGATGCACCTACCTGCCACAGCTGCCAGGAGAAAGAGCTACTGCCTGCACTGCACTCTGAACGAGTGCATGAATCCCTCTGAAAGGAATTCCCTCCTGCTTCCAGGACACTGAACACCTCTTCACCCCTTCCCTCCTCCAGTGAAGTTGGTAACAGCGGAATAACATCACCACAAATCCAACCTCACCCGAACGAACCGGGTTGGTTTCTTAATTCCTCGGTAAAACCCCCACGGGATGAAACCTGAGGTGTCTCCTGTCTGCTGGGAGGATGGAAAGGAGCAGCCCCTACCTCGAGCTGGCTCTGCTGCGGGGTGCTCACGTCCCACAGCGTTGGCACGTGGTTCAGGCTGTCGGCGGGCAGGAAGTCCTTGGCATCCACGATGTCCGAGAGGGAATCCGCAGGGGAAGAGAAGAGGGAGTTGTTGTTGTTGGAGAGCTCATCGAGGTATGAAGAATCCTGGAACAGAGGCACAGACATGGTTGGAGGAGGCAGGATGAGACCAGACAGCTGGATGAGCTCCTCCAGCCCCACAGATGCATACTCAGGCAGCGAGCTCTGATTTCTTGCTGCTCAATGAGTGGCTCCCGCTACTTTGCGCCCCACAGATCCCAGAAATTAACCTGGAACTGAGCACGGGCTCTGTGGTGCTGTTTGAAAATCTGTTTCTTGAAAAAGCAGGAAAAGCCCAGGCCAGGAATGTGGGTACAAGGTCAAGGCTGACTCGGGCTGTGCACATCCCTGCACCATGGACTGGGAGAGACAGGAGCATCCAACAGGGCATCACTCAACTCCACTTTGTGCTTGATAAAAAAGGTTGCTAAGGGGTGCAAAGGCTTCAGCTTGACCCCAAAGGACTTGTGGGTTTCATTCAAGTACAGGGGCCCCCAGAGACCCAGCTACACCCGATCACAGCGTGGCTATTTCACTGCAATTTCCAGTGTGGCACTGCCTGGAGCCTGTGGGAAACATCCCTCTCCTCCTGGCAGGTTCTGCACACACGAGGCTCTCAGGAGCAGGGGAAGGAGTGCTGGTGTCACCTGGATTTAAATCTAGGTAAATCCAGGCAGATCTACCAATCCTCTTCCCAAGGGCCAGCCCCAGCCTGGACAAGGAATGTGCTTCAGCAGCAGGGACCAGGCTCTGCCCCTGTTCATTTTTCTGGTGACTGGGCTGGATGGTTTGCAGCTGTTTTATTTGCCAGCCCAGTGATGCTCTTGCTTTGAGCCACATAGACTTTGGCTCAGAAAGAGCCATCAATCCCCTCTCTAACATCAAGCCCTGGTCTGGTTTCCCTATTTCAGGTGGCAAGAACCAAGACCCCATAAATACTTCCTGCTCTGCATTCTTCACTGTGCCACAGACCCTGCCCCTTCCCCAGCTCCATCCCATCACCTCAGCCCTCCTCCCACACCAAACAGCACTTTCAAATTTTGCCAAAGCAGAAAAACTTTGCTGTTAATTAAAAGCAATGTATTTCCAGCAATAAACTCAGGTCCAGCCAGAGATGAGCCTGTGTCCCTGAGGAAAGGGCAAAAGGACAAACAGATCTGTCTTGGTGGCCCCACAGATGCTGCCAGCATGGGTGGCTCTGTGGTTCCTCAAAGCTGTGGCAGCACAGCCCAGCCAGAGCAGCAGGATAACCCACCAGGCTGCAGGAGGAGTCGCTGCTCACTTCCAGTAAAGGGACAATTTCCCACTACAGGCAGAAAGGCAGCCAAAGACTCTTAAAAGTCACTTAGCCCTGCCTGACATAAACCCACGAGCAGCTGAGCCTGGCCATGCTGCTCCCAAGGGATTCAGGCCAAGAGTTGGGTTAGATCCCTCTGATTGCTATCAAAAGTTAAGGGTTTGTAGTGTTTAAACCACTGGGACACGTGCCCTTCCCCTCCTGCCCAGGGATGTCTCATTTGGCCCGTGTGTGCCCTGAAGCCATCAGGGCAGGTGCTGGAAGCACTCCAGCAATGGCAGGTGTGATGTGGGGAGTTTGGATTCCTCAGTTACCAACTTGTGGACCTAAAGACTCAGGGAGCGAGGGCAGAGATTCCTGGGCAGCTCCTGCTCCTGCTCCAATTTTAGGATTGCTGAGAAATCATGGCAAATGAATTTATCACCTTGGAATTGAGGGATCTCTGGACTCACACTCGAGAAAGCAGCACACCACTTGGGTGGGTCTGGCCATGGCCAGGGTGAGTGGCCTGTGCAGGAGCCAGATGGTCCCAGATCCCACCCAGTCCCTTGCTGGGACACTTCCAGCAGGGTTTGTTCACCTGCAAAGGGCACTGGCACAGGTTGGGGAAGGAGGAAACACCTGCACATCCAATGTCATGGCAGGGGAGGCTGTGGGGCAGCACAGAGTGGCCATGGGGTCCCAACAATAGGCAAGGGCTGGGCTGGAATAGCAACAGGATACGGGAAAACCTCATGACCCAACCTGAGATATTCCAGCAAATGTCACCCAGCCCCTGCATCCCCAGGAAAAACTCCAGCCCCACCACTGGGCTGAACTGGGGAGAGGAAAGCAGCCTCCAAGGCAGGGGGAGGACAATACTCCTCCTGCAGTGATGCAGTGATCCCATTCTCTGCCAGCATTACCAGGCGTTACTCACAAACTTCCAGAGGTTCTCATTTGTCTTAACTAATTGCGTTATCTAACGAGCACTGAAGTTAATCACCTGCCAGCTTCCTTGCTCAAAGAACTTCACCATCACTACCACCTCTGTAAATTTATCAGACCCAGGGTAATTGTTTAACACAAGACCACGGATAATCACCAGTATGAACCAGTATGAACCAGTATGAACCATGCCTGGACTAATCACAACACTGGTTTTCTGCTGCAAACGGGAGCAGCTGCCTTGGTGAGCTCAGGGAAAAGGAAGGATCACCACCTCAACCAAAAGCTCATGGTCAGCTCAGGCACTGGGGTTTGAAACACATAATTTTGTCTCTGATTCAGACGGATTAATGAGAATTTTAAGTTTATTCTCATTAGAAACATGACGTTCTACAGCAGTAGCACTTCTGTTTGTGAAAGTCAAATTTCTGCACCACATGGAAGTTGTCCTGACAGGCAGAATCTTTATTTCAGATACTTTCCTGCACCTGTTTTTTATTTAAATCTTATTCCAGGAATTCAGCATTTCTTTGGCATCCTCTGGACTGGCCCCAGCAGGTCCAGGGCTCTTTTGAGCCGAGGACCCAGAGCTGGAGGCAGAGCTGCAGGTGGGTCTCAGAGAAGAGGATGATCTGATGCTACTGTAGCACACAGTAATCCTGTCATTATCCCAAAATTGAGATTATAAAACAATGATCTCCCTAGAAAAGATCAGGAAAAAAATCAGGGTACCCCAGCCCAGACATTTGATCTTTCTCCAAGCCCCTGGGAACAGCTCAGCTCCCTCAGTCAAAACAAAGTGTTAAAAATAATGAAAGAACAGGTGAAGTCTAAATACAGACAGAACAAGCATCCTAAAAATATTTTTTTTTCCATCAAGCCATCAATAGAAATAGTTTATTTTCTGACAATCCAGACACTGAGGAAACAGTGTCTGCAGAGCAGCTCTGGATGACTGCTTGCAGAGCACTCAAGTGAAGAGGGACTTTTATTAAAAACCTGTCTATATACCCAAATACACACCCACAACCACAGCCACACTTCCAGCCAAGAGAGATTTAGCACCTCAAAAATCACAGATTAAGCAAATTATTATTCAGGAGTGACCAAATCAGCAGCTGCAGATCATCACTATAAAATCTTTTAGCTGCCAAACCCCCAAAATCTGTCTAAATTTGGGGGAATAAACTGGAAGTGTGGAGGGTTTAGCTCTGGCTGGATGGTGCTCCCCTCGTGTCCTGCAACTTTGGAAGTAAAACCCCTCAAAGCCATCACACCTCCACAAACACAGGGGTCAATCCTCAGACTGCTCCTTCCCTCCAAATTCCACTCTCAGTGACCGAGTTCTGACTGACAGAACAGCATTCAGAAATGCAGGTTCCACCAAAAAAGAAATCACATCTTTGGGACAAAAGAAAAAATAATAATAATAATAAAAAAATCTATTCTCGGTCCCCAACGTGGAGAGGTGTCACTCCCAAAACTCTGCAGCCACTGCTCCTCGGGCAGCGTCCAAACGCACGAGGAACTCCAGGGAGGAGGAGGAGGAGGAAAAACCCAAGGAAAAACGAGGTTTTTACCTTGTAAAGAGACGGGAACTTCAGCCAGAACTGCATTTGGGACATTTTAGAGCAGCATTCGGGGGGCTGTCGGCGCGGGAGGCAGCAGCAGCAGCAGGGGGAGGGTGCTCAGCGGAAAGTGGAGAAAGGTCCATTCACAGCCTGGGCTCATCGGGGGGCTTTAAAAACCAACATGCAGCAGGCAGAGAAGGGAAAATGGAGACTCAGGGCCCGGCAGAGCTGTCCTGAGCCCGGAGATTTGCATAGACTGTTTAGTCACGACGAGAGGGCTCTTACTTCCTCTAAGTCCAGGGCTGACTTTCAGGAAATGATGCCTGCTTGGTAAGTCAGTGAAATTACTGGCAGTGCGAGGAGAATTACTGTACGTGGTGTAATCCAACCACAGAGCACAGTAAACAGCGCCAGGGCTCTGCAGAGCCAGAGGGCTCCCTCTGCTCCCCTCCCCGGCCACCCAAAGCCAGATTTTGTCCCCTCATAGTAGCCCCTGCTCTGGGCTGGGGGTCCCTGTCCTCCTGTTCCACCCCACCCCGATTTCAGGGCTCAGGTGAAGCGGTGGAAATGACAAAACTCATGTTGGTGTCCCCCCCAAGAGCCATGTGCTGTCTTTGTCCTTGGTGTCTGCCCCACCCCAAATTGTGCCTTTAGAAATCCAAAGGAGTGGCTCATTCTCTTCCCTTTCGTCCCTGGATCGCTGTTATTTCCCAGGGATTGTTGCCTCCCCTTTCCAAGGCTGTCCCTTTTAACTTTTAACAGTTTTGGTAACAGAAATAAGCAAAATTTCTGGTGGGGGAGAGAAAAAGGGACAAAAAGGGACAGCTGAAAGGGATGTAAAATTAATAAAGGTCTCCCTCCAACGCCACTGGAGATCAAAGGAATCATGCAAAGAATCCCCCACCCTCCGGAAAATCCCTGGGAACTGTCCTGTTTGCTTTGGGTGCTCCTGTTTGCTCTTCCCTGGCAGGGCTGGTGGCAGCCCCGGAGCCGGGCTCTGCCCGCGGGGTCAGTTCCAGTTTGCCCAGCAAAGCCAGCAGTGCACAAACTGGGAATGGGGAGGGAGAGGAGCCCCTGAGTGCTCTGAGTCCCTCTGTCCCTGCTCCCAGCCCTTCCAGGCACCCCCAGCACGGCTTCAAGGGAGAACAGCTCATCCCTGATCCACATCTGAGCCAGCTTCTGGTGCCTGCTGCTGTGGCTGTCGCTGCTCAGGCAACTCCTCTCGGGGCCCTGTGCCAGGAACAGCTGGAAAATCCCATCTTTATCAGGCACTTCTCAAAAAAAAAAACAATCCATAGCTGTGGAGTGAAAGAAGCACAAAGTCCCAGCAGGCCCGGGAGAGAGGTGAGCAGATAAAGCTCTCCAGGGAGAGCTGAGCAAAGGAATTCTGCTTTGTGCCATCAGAGGAGGAAGGAGGATTGGCCCCTCTAAGGAAAACTCGCCAGGTACTGAGGCTGGAAAACCACCCACAGGGCAAAAAATCTGCAGCAGGGCTCATTTCCAAGGGCAGAACGCTCTGCAGCACCGTGGCTCCACAGGGACTGAGACATCAACACGAGGATCCACATTCCACCCTCAACACACCTAGTCCAGGAGGATTTTCTCAATAAGCAAATGGGAAAGAAAAACACCTTTTCCCTGGCATAACTGCAATCACAGCTGGGGCTCCCAGGAGGAGCTGGAGGATCTGTGGGGCTCTCCCTGTTTCCAGGACCCATCTCACCTCCCAGAGGAGGCTGCAAGCAGCAGGGACCAGCAGAAAGTCCTGCAAGGACTACAGTGACAGCAGAATTTGGTTTCTGCTGGTGGGCAGCAGGCTCGGGGTGGAGAAAGGCTGAGAGTTCTCAAGGCTGCTTTTCTCTGAATTTGCTGTATTTATGAGCAGGCTCTGCTGGCCCGTGGGGCAGGTGCTTTAATGACACGTGTGGAGCGAAGAGGCCAAATTAATTTCTGTAATGTCTTAATTAGCAGCTTGCTGTGTGACCTTGACTGAACCATTGTGTCCTGCCTGAGCCAATCGAGGCCTTGCAATTTGTGCAACCTTTGGAAGAGCAGGTGGATTATTTCCTCTTCCTTTTCTGTCAGTGAGGCAAAATGCAGACATGAGAGACCCGTGCTGGTGAAGGAAGTGGGAACACAGCGCAGGCACCCGGGGCTGCTGCATTGATTCTGCAAGACCACAGCAGTGTAATCACCTCAGGGAAGATAAACCACTGCAAAACCACCACCTGGAATGCTCCCAGCCTGTCCAAGGGGAGAGGCAATCCTGCTCCCCACAATTCACCCAAGAACACGTGTGCTGACAGACAGGGACGAGGAAAGCAGGATTATTTCAGCTCTCACATCTGATTAATCCCCTTCCAGCCAAGCCCAGGCTTGGGCAACCTTCTGCACCCCTTGACTCAGAGCAACTCTGCTTTGAATTAAAGCATCTATTTTCAACCATGTCCCCATGCTCTGCTTTTGGATTCTATTAGCAGCACTTTTAAGAGCACTGAGCGTTTCAGACTGGCTTTTCCCGCTTTTGTTGGCCTCGGGAAGAGAGGAGGCAGGGAATGGTGCCTGCCAAGAACCTCAGAAGGTGTGGACATCACTGCTTGGAGGCAGCAAGACAGATAAAACTATCAAATTTGGAATGGGGGGGGATATCTGAGCCCTCCAGGCTCTTTTACCCTTTTCCCCAGGGCCACAGGCATCTGAGGGGGCTCCTGCAATCCACTGACAACAAATGATAACTCAAAAACTGAATTATACCTCCCTTTCCTCCTGGGAACCAGCTCAGGGTGCCTCAACTGGAGCACTCCAAGCATTTGGTCAGTGCACAGTGAGTTGTTATAACCACAGCCTTCACTTTCCTCACCCCAGGCCTGCAGGATGTGTCAGGTATCTCACCCAGGGGGTTATAAATTGTTATTACATCAGCCCAAACCTGCAGTGCAGAAACAAAGACACGAGCACGCAAAGCCACTTGTCCCCCCAAGGCCAAGAGCCAGGTAACTGCCTGCAAATGCATTTTAATGTCTGTGTTCCCTGTAGACATAACTCCAGGACTGCAACAGAAGTTCCAGGACGTTTCTTATTCCAGGAAACTCTTTGCTTCAGCCACAACCAAGTGTTCCATATAATTTAATAACTGTTGCATTGATTTCTCCTAAATCACCACAGCTCTGTGTGCTGCAGCACTTCTAAAAATTAATACTTTTTTTAAGAGCAGGTTAATTTCTCCTCCTGCTTTAACAAGAAAGATTCACAGGAGATTGCAAGGGGCTGGTGGTGAGGAGAGGGCTGGTTTATGATTAACAAGTGTGGTCAGGAACCCCCATCCAGCACAGCAGATTAAACAAGGCTGTAACTGCATCTTTACAGTGTTACTGAAGGTGACTCTGCCCAGGAGCAGCAAATTCCTCCTGGCTCACAAGATAAATCCATCTGGCCTGACCTCCTCCCTCCAGCCCAAGCAAAACCCACGTTTTAAGAAAGGGAGCAGAGTTCCTCCCAAAGCGTTTACACCCAGAGCTGCTTCACTGAGGGGAGAGGGAGGATCTGCAGAGTCCCCTGCACACACACCATGTCCCCAGCTCCACCTTCCCCAGGAGCTGCTCCCCTTCCTCTGGGGCTGCTCCCCTTCTCCTGGACCTGCTCCCCTTCTCCTGGGGCTGCTCCCCTTCCCCTGGGGCTGCTCCCCTTCCCCAGGAGCTGCTCCCCTTCCTCTGGGGCTGCTCCCCTTCCCCTGGGGCTGCTCCCCTTCCCCTGGAGCTGCTCCCCTTCCCCTGGGGCTGCTCCACCTTCCCCTGGGGCTGCTCCCCTTCCCCTGGGGCTGCTCCTCTTCCCCTGGGGCTGCTCCCCTTCCCCTGGGGCTGCTCCTCTTCCCCTGGGGCTGCCCCCTCTCCCAGGAGCTGCTCCCCTTCCTCTGGGGCTGCTCCCCTTCTCCTGGGGCTGCTCCTCTTCCCCTGGAGCTGCTCCCCCTCCCCTGGGGCTGTTTTCCCCTTCCCCTGGACCTGCTCCCCTTCCCCAGGAGCTGCCCTCTCTCCCAGGTTTATTTTTCAGTGGACCTCAGGGCACATGAAGTCAGCAAAGTCCTCTTCTAGAGCCACAAGTTGCACAAAATCAGGCAAAGGGAACACTGCCAGCAAAGGCCATCAGAGATAACAGAGAGCTCAAGGAATTAGGCAGAGTCTCTGTTTCAACTAATTCTAAACTGACCAGAGCAGTGAAGTTTAAGAAGAAATCTGTGGTGGCCAAGAGGAGCAGGTATTAATGCTCCCCTAGAACTTTGACTCTATCAGGCTCTGGGGACACAGCTCACAGGGACAGAGAATAAGTTAAATCCTCCTGGATTCCATGTTTTATTATGGCAATTAACAGCTCTCACCATCAGTGTCACCACCACGGCCTTTGCAGAACTGCTGCCCACAAGATCACAACTCAACAGCACCTGGGGCTGCAGGAACAACCAGCAGGAAGGGAGGGAAGCAACAGAAACCAAACCCTGCCTCTCCCAGAACTGTGATTTGCAAGGACACGTGGGCAGCCCGTAGACTTTTCCATCAGGAGATGGCACCGTGTGGTTGGGATGAGACTTTGGCTGAAGACAACAATTCCCAAGACCAGAAACGCTGTCAGACCCAACGTGGCCTCCCAGAACTATTTTCTGAACCTCTGCTCAAGCCACTTGTTTATATAAAAAATGCCAACGGATCGGCAAGGATGAATCACCCAGGAGCAAGCCAGAACCCAAGAATATTGTGGAGGAAACAAGTTCAAGTTCACATCAGGCTGTTCTGGCCATGCAATGCTCAGCAAGGTGAATGGTTCAGCTACAAAGAAACTCCCAGAGCCATTAGAAAATGTGGCAATTCCCACACCCAGCACCCCCAGGGCAGCAAAGCCTTTGCACTCTGCAGGACCAGGACTCCCAAAACAAAACATGGAAGGATGAGGAGAGGAAATGCCAATGCCAGAGGAAAAAACACCAGAACTGCCACTCTTCAAACCCCACGGCACAGGGACAATCACTGGCACCAACAGAGAGGGTTTGCTACACAAATGCCTCAAGCAGTTGCTCTTTACACCTTCCAAATCCTTCTTCATTATTCCTCAAAATTCTGGATTCTGCTATGAGAGCAAAGCCAAAGAACAGCCTGTATCCATGTGTGGAGGCAACACGAGTCCTCGCACAAGCACCTGATCCATTTTGCCTGCCCAAGGGCCACAGATTGGATCAGGAATCTCTTACCAGCATCTGCAGCAGACTCTGGTCTTGCACGGTTGGACCAGCCCTTGCCACTCCTACCATGGCAGCAGGGAAGTTTGGAAAAGACAGGTACTTTCCTGTATTTTTCAGCTTTCCAAGCCAAATGTTAGTATTTAACAATTTGGCGTCTGGGACAGTGAGAAATCAGTAAAATGGAAAACGTTGCTGAAGAAAGGGCTGGAAAAGCTTCAGGAAATTCCCAGATAGCTCCAGACTGATGCCACAGTCTGCAGTTCAGGCTCCACCAGAGCCAGGCTCCAACTCTGGCTCCTGTGAGCAGATCTGCAGC
Organism: Prinia subflava; assembly: GCF_021018805.1. Lineage (NCBI taxonomy): Eukaryota > Metazoa > Chordata > Aves > Passeriformes > Cisticolidae > Prinia > Prinia subflava. Next base: position 14,644,984 of record NC_086254.1, read on the forward strand.
TTTTCTCTGGATGAGCAATGCCTGGTGGCTCAGAGACCCCTGGGGTTTATCCATGATAGTTAACACAAAGCATCTCCTTTCACAAAGAACCTCCAAAACTCTGCTCCTCCAAGCTGCTTGAGATCAATTTCTGTGATGCAGCAGGGAAGGAAGCTGACTGACCACTGAGATACTAGAAAATATGTAAGTTAAAGAAATAATTAAGCCCTTTTCCCGTTGAACCCATCAGCCAAACCCCACCAGACCTGGAGGTGAGACCTCTGGCAGGGACCCCTCTCCCCTTCCCATTGCAGCCCAGTAAATGGTCTCACAAGTTGATGAGATCACCTTTCTGCCTCGTTCCTCCCACAATTAATTCTGCAGGAGGCAGAGATCAATGCTGCTGTGATTCAATTATTTATCTGATTTAATCCAGCCAGAAAACCCTGACCAGTGGCTGCTCAGGTGGGTTGCTGACGTGAGGCAAGGGGAGCTGGATGGGGAAACCACACCAGTGGCCACCTCAAAAAGCACAAATCCCCAGCACCTGCTCATTCAAATGTGTAGAAATCAGAGTCCTAAGAAGGGTCAAAACCTTTCTTTGGCCATGCCAAAAAACCAAAACACAATAAGGAGGAATTAACACATACACACAGGCAGGCACCAATGTCTGTATCAATTCCTGGAAAGGATATAGCCTGTCCCTTCCTTATTTCAAAGTCAGCTCTGTCATATATCAATCACTTGCAGTTTTTACTGACTGATCTTACCAGAAGATGTTGCCAAAAGCCAGTGCAGCATTCCTGAACATCCATGGAAAGATCCCAAGGTGAGGGAGCTCTGTGTCCCCAGAGATGCTGAGTGACTTGGGGTCACTGCTCATTCCTCCCACACTTCAATTCTGCAAAAACTGACCTGCCTCCACTCCTGGAATGCTGGACACAAATCCCTAAATATTCACTATTCAGGAATCCACCACTTGTAACCAGTGAGGAAGAACACGCAGCACAAGAGCATTTTTGGAGGGAAATAACTGAAGAGTGTTCAGTTCACACTCTGGGACCCTCCTGCAGCCAGGACCACACTCAGAGTTTATGCCAGACACCCCTTTAAAACACAGAAGCAGTTTTACCACAGAGAAGTTTCTACCAAACCATGGACACCTTTCAAATTCCTGGTGTCAGAGGACTGATCCTAATTGCACACAATTCCTCTCCGGGCTGGACAAATTTATCACCCATCTCTTCATTTTCCCTCAGTAAGGCAACACTGAAAAATAACCCCCAGCATTCCAAAGCCCCATTTTTTTCCCAAAAACATCAGGAACTCTGCACTTACCTGAGGAAAATCCCCATTTTTTGGAAAGAAGTCAGTGGGGTCCACAGTTGCATAGTTTGTATCCAAGACATGTGGTCTGCTGATGGAATCCATATAAAAATCCTGAGGGAGGTTAAAATATTGCCTGTAAGGAAATGGGAAAAACAGTTACTCCTTGTCAATCCTCAGAACTTCTCAGGTCACTTCAGCCTCTGTCAGCAGTGAAGCTGAAACTTCAGGATGTCATATACAGGAGAGGGATATTATTGGATATTATCCAGAAAAGAGATGGCAAAATAATTTCTCCACCAGTTCTATCCCACTTCCCAAATTCAGGTGTGTAAGAACACTGAATTAAGAATATAATTCTTGGCAGTTTGTGTAAACCAGGAAGGATTTAATAGATAACAATGGTCTGCAGTACTCAGTATTTCAGCCCTGATGACAAAGCAGAATGAAGAGCTGGGATGTCCCAGGGTGATGGGTGTGGTGGACCTGTCAGTCACACCACATGTGAGGACATGAGGTGCAGGGAAACATCACACCTGAATGAAAGTTTGGGCCACAAAACCCCCAAAAGAGCCCCACAAACCAGCTCTGACAGGGAAACCCCCCTGTTAAACCACCTGGACAGGGGGTTCACCACTCACAGACCCCAAAGGCAGGTCAGAATGGAAGGGTTGGTGACTGGGAAACACGGACAGAACTGTTACACAGAGAGAGGAACTAGGGATGTGACTGGTGTGAGTTCAAAAGCGACATTTCAAAGGGAACAAAGCAAAGATCCTGCCTGTTCCTCCTGGGCAGGGCCATGCCAGCTTCCTCCTGCTCCCTGTGCCCAGCATCTGCTTCCTCCGGGCAGCCAGAGGCAAAAACTGCACAAGAGCAGCAAATTTCCTTCCTGCTGCCCAGGAGCAGCTGCTGGCCTCTGCTCCACTCTCAGGGTTCTTGATTCCCTGAGATTCTCCTTGGGGTTGCTGTTCCCCAAGGTACTAAGGGTTCCCCCAAGGTTGCTGTTCCCAGAGGTAATCAGGTTTTCAGGCTTCTCTTTGCCCCAAGTGTTTGACACCAGAGGTAGAGACAACAAGCTGAGTGCACATTTCCAAGGTTGTTTATTCTTCATTATCTCAGTTCTTTTTCAGCTCTGCCAGGCCTCCCTGGCTGGATACCTTATCTCAGTTCTGTCCCAGCTCTGCAGGGCATCTCCAGCAGAGCAGGACACGCGGGGGACTGGGCGGGTCAGAGAGCCCCACACCTTATGTACAGTACCCCTGACCCAACCACTGTCCACAATGAACTTTTTATTTACAAAATTGTACCAATACCTACTACCTATGCTAACAGGTCATTTCTACTCTAAACCAATCCCTAAAATCCAACTCAGCAGAAAATGGGGGACGAGAGCAAGAACAAGGAGCACAGGGGCCACTCCCCAATTCCTCCATCTTGTCTCTTCAAGCCCATATACTGAGAATCCTCGATTCTACATTTACATTCTATGATAAACTAAATACTGCTTATTTTGAATTCTCCCAGCTTGTGATTCTTCATACAATGTGGGCATTCACTCCCGTGGCAGGGATCAGAGGCAGTGTCCTCCTGGGCTCTGTGTGAGGCTCTGACCCCCTTGTGCAGACCCCAGACCCCCTGTCCGGTCTCCAAACCCTCCAGGGTGGCCAGAGGGATCTTCTAGACTCCAACACTCCACGGCACCTCCTGGTTTGTACAAGCCCTTTCCCTCTCCTGCAGGAGCAAGGAATGTGCTTGGTAATCCTTCCCGTAAGGGGCTGTGCTCCTGCTTGGACAAGTGCCACCGACATGGGACATCCACCCCAGCTGGCCTGGCTTCTTCTCCTGGGAGCTGGACATTGTCCCTGATGCCCAAAGAAACCTGAACAGGGTGCTGAGGGAGGGAGGAACAGAGTTTGAACAGAACTGCTGTCCAGGAGCTGGGAATGTCAAGCTGCCAAAGGATTATGAAGCAATTAAGGTGCTGTGTGTGGCCAGCAGCTCGTTAACACGCCCGGTGAACATTTACATGTGGATTTATCTGCAAACACAGTTATCTCCTCTGATAAATACATTTTTTCCTGCTCATTTCCCATCACTAAAAATAATAGCCTGAAAAACGAACAGCTCTTTCTTCCTTTCCTTTTTTTCTCTTATTTTCTGTGCTGCCATGGCTTTCTTTACCTGCTGCAGAGACACCTGAGACCCTGTGTGAACACACCTGCACATCCCACCTCACCTCCCACAGTCCAGCCCTGACTGGCAGCTCCTCCTAATCCATCCAAGCAAATTAAAATCTGGGCATAAATTCTGGGAATGAATGTATTTCCACACAGGAAAAGGCTGGCTTAAAAGGCTTTCAAGTCGAGGCTGCTGTGGTCTCACCGTCCCTCACACGAGGACACAGCTTGGCCAGCGTCAAGGAACTAACCAAGGAATAGGAAAACTATTTTTACTGGAAAAGTGAACACCCCCTCCTGTTTCCCTGGCACTTTGTGGCCTGGACAAGGGTCAGTCAAGGTAATGAGAAGGAGACCAAGAGAGCTCCAACCTCCCTGGCCTGCTGTGGAATGTCCAGCTCTGGTTGGTATTTTGTTACCCTTAATCTTGGTTTTCCAATCTGTCCATGCTCTTGGTTCCTGCAGTTTGCAGGGACAACCCCACAGCAGCTTTGGGCACCACTCTGAGATCCTCCTTGGAAAGCCCCCAAATCCTTTCAATACCTTTGGAGCTGGGCTTTACTTTCCCTTGAGTCAGAATTCAAAGCTTTTCCCCCTCATTTGCAGGGCTGGCACAGAGCCATTGACAAGTTGGCTGGAATTAAATCGTGACAAAAACGATTTAAGTGGAAGAATCAGTTCAGTAACCTGTCACAGCCAAGGTGTGAACACAGCCCTGTCCCCACCTGCTCAGCCTCTCCAGCTCCATGGAAGCTCCTGTGGGTCAGCAGCTTCCCTCAGAGGCTGAGGGCAATCACTGGACAACCAAAAACCATTCCAGAAAGGAAATTTATGCTGGTTTAATCACACCAGCTGCCCAGAAAGGAATTCTCCGTTGCAATTCTGCTGCATTCCAGCTGCTCATCTGTGACCCAATGCATCCACAGCCCTTGTGGGC